>NC_140018.1:29223696-29694958 GCF_964263955.1 Coregonus lavaretus
AGATAGTGGATACGTTAGTTTCCTTTTATGAATTCCACAGTCAAAGAACCGGTCCACAAGGAAGAAAACAGTCTCACCTGATGCCCCTGTCCCACCTATAGAAGTCCTGGTTTGGAACCTCCTGTGAATACATTTAGATGTATCAACAATAAACACAACATTGAAAGGCTAAAACTTTTCATATCAGTTTCATTCAATAGAGTCCTTAATTTTGACATGTAATAATTTGCGTTCTAACTAAGTGTTGGAGGTTACCTGTATTGCTGAAGGACCGTGTCAGCTGGCTCAGCTTGGTTCTCCATGGCTCTCTGGTAGACGGCGTCAGCCTGTTGAAGCAGGCCCTGCTGCTCAAACTGTTGAGCCCACGCCACATAGAGGACTGCAGCTCTGGTGCCAATACCCTTACTGTATATGTGGCTGTACAGTTTGATGGGCTCATTGTAATAGCTTGCACATTTGATGCAGTAGTTTACGTATCGAATGTCATTGGAGTAGCGCTCCTCTTGGAGAAATCTTTGTACTAGACGATCTAGCACAAGAGACATCCCCTTGGAGTCTTCAGCAGGTAATCTCTTCTCTAGATATTCAATAAACCTGAAATAATGCAAATGTATGGTAAAGATAGTTACACACCAACAAATATTCACACAAAAAATCAAGTTATGTTGCTCCCAAACCAAGTGAGATTTGCATGTAAAAATCTATAACCCTTAATTGTTTACTTTTGGTGGGTGCCCCCTCTATGAAGATAATAATGGAATATAACGCATGCACAAGTTACGGTACCTGTCCCATGGATCTAGGGGGTCGTCTCCAGTATAGTTGCTCAAACTTTCCTCAAAGCTCCTGTAAAACAAATGAATTTGATTAAAACTCAACCGCAGGTTTGAACCGCTTTCTCTTCTGTTCTGCTTAACTGTTAGCTAGCTAACTTCTAGCATGGATGACAATATGTTTATGTCAATCAAAACCAAGTATTACTGTAAGTTGTATCAGCGAAGAAACTCTAATATCAAATGTTGTATTATTCAGCAAGCAGGAAAATAGGAAATAGTTACTTAACATTAGTTGGCTACTGTTAGTTAGCTAGCAAGGAATCAGGATTAGCTGGGTGGGGAAAAATAAAAGCAGAGTTAGCTAACTAACGTTAGCTAGCTAGCTACGGAACTTACTGTAAATGCGAACCAACATTCATGGTGTGGACTGAACAGCCGACTGGCGGTTCCCACTCCAATATCCAACAATACAAATATGAGCAAATATAAGTTATATTAATTCACTAACTAAATGTTAAGTATTACATTCACGTCGCTAGCAAAGACACTGGTGGCTTATTCTATCTGTGTCGCTAGCTTGGCTTGCCATTGAGCTATAATAAGAACGGTCTTTGCTGGTAGGGTATTTCAAATTCCGCGCTTAGCTGATACACTTCAAAAATCAGCGTAAAAAACGAATGCATCCAATCAGCGCCTTTGGAGCGAGTAAACGCGATTTCATTGGCTGGATGAAAAAATATATAATCATTTACCTAGTCATACTTTCGCTAATGCCTGAATCTGCAAATTTGAATCGTTTGATGAATTTGACTATAAATACTTCCCTAAACTCTTGCATCAAGTCAAAATTTGCTATATCTTAGAAATTCATGACAACAAAAATAAGCTTTTTGGTCTTAATTTAAGGTTAGGCATAAGGTTAACAGTAGCTAGAAAGATGTTTCAGCATCTAGTAATTGTCTCTGGCCCCCTCCCAGATAGGGGGAGTGATGAGCTCTACAGCAGTCTCCCGACTCAATCCCTGGTTGAAAACTGTTTTCTGCCCCTCCCAAAAGATGGAATTTGTTGATAATTCTCCCTCTTTCTGGGACTCACCCACAAACAGGACCAAGCCTAGCTGGAGGGGTGCTCTCATTTTACCTATCAACATAGACAGGGCTCTAACTCCTCTAGCTCCACAATGAGATAGGGTGCAGGCCAGGCAGCAGGCTGTTAGCCAGCCTGCCAGCTTAGTGGAGTCTGCCACTAGCACAGTCAGTGTAGTCAGCTCAGCTATCTCCATTGAGACCGTGTCTGTGCCTCGATCTAGGTTGAGCAAAACTAAACATGGCGGTGTTCGCTTTAGCAATCTCACTGGAATAAAGACCTCCTCCATTCCTGTCATTATTGAAAGAGATTGTGATATCTCACATCTTAAAATAGGGCAACTTAATGTTAGATCCCTCACTTCCAAGGCAGTCATAGTCAATGAACTAATCACTGATCATAATATTGATGTGATTGGCCTGACTGAAACATTGCTCAAGTCTGATGAATTTACTGTGTTAAATGAGGCCTCTCCTCCTGGTTATGCTAGTGACCATATCCCCTGCGCATCCGTAAAGGCGGAGGTGTTGCTAACATTTACGACAGCTGTACATTTCAATGAAACATGTTGAATCCCCAACATTGCCTACCCTGGAAGCCTGTGTTTCAGACATAAGGAAGACTGCATTTTCGTGTTTTGAGCTTCTAGTCATGAAATCTATGCAACCTACTCAATCACTTTTTATAGCTACTGTTTACAGGCCTCCTGGGCCGTATATAGCGTTCTTCACTGAGTTCTCTGAATTCCTATCGGAACATGACTTTAATATTCACATGGAAAAGTCCACAGACCCACTCCAAAAGGCTTTCGGAGCCATCATTGACTCAGTGGGTTTTGTCCAACATGTCTCCGGACCTACTCTTTGTCCCGTGGAATAAATATTGTGGATCTAAATGTTTTTCCTCATAATCCTGGACTATCATCGGACCACCATCTTATTACGTTTGCAATCGCAACACATAATCTGCTCAGACCCCAACCAAGGATTATCAAAAGCCATGCTATAAATTCTCGGACAACCCAAAGATTCCTAGATGCCCTTCCAGACTCCCTCCACCTACCCAAGGACATTGGAGTACAAAAATCGGTTAACCACCTAACTGAGGATCTACATGTAACCTTGCAGAATACCCTAGATGCAGTCACACACCTAAAAACAAAAAGCATTTGTCACTAGAAATTTGCTCCCTGGTATACAGAAAATACCAGAGCCCTGAAGCAAGCTTCCAGAAAATTGGAACGGAAATGGCGCTCCACCAAACTGGAAGTCTTCCGACTAGCTTGGAAAGACAGTACCGTGCAATACCGAAGAGCCTTCACTGCTGCTCGATCAACCAATTTTTCCAACCTAATTGAGGAGAATAAGAACAATCCAACATTTATTTTTGATACTGTCGCAAAGCTAACTAAAGAGCAGCATTCAACAAGAGAGGATGGCTTTCACTTCAGCAGTGATGAATTCATGAACTTCTTCGATGAAAAGATCATGATCATTAGAAAGAAAATTACGGACTCCTCTTCGAACCTGCGTATTTCTCCAAAGCTCAGTTGTCCTGAGTCTGCACAGAACTGCCAGGACCCAGGATCAATGGAGACACTCAAGTTTTTTAATCCTGTATCTCTTGACACATTCATGAAAATAGTCATGGCCTTTAAACCCTCAAGCTGCATACTGGACCCTATTCCAACTAAACTACTGAAAGAGCTACTTCCTGTGCTTGGCCCTCCTATGTTGAATATAATACATGGCTCCCTATCCACTGGATAACTCACTAAAAGTGCAGTAATAAAGCCTCTCTTGAAAAAGCCAAACCTTGACCCGAAAAATGTAAAAAAAACTATCGGCCTATATCGAATCTCCCATTCCCCTCAAACATTTTAGAAAAAGCTGTTGCGCAGCAGCTCACTGCCTTCCTGAAGACAAATATTGTATACAAAATGGTTCTGTCTGGTTTCAGATCCCATCACAGCACTGAGACTGCACTCGTGAAGGTGGTAAATTACCTTTTAATGGCGTCAGACCAAGGCTCTGCATCTGTCCTCGTGCTCTTAGACCTTAGTGCTGCTTTTGACACCATTGATCACCACATTCTTTTGGAGAGATTAGAAACCCAAATTGGTCTACACGGACAAGTTCTTGCCTGGTTTAGATCTTATCTGTCAGAAAGATATCAATTAATCTCTTGGTGATGTCATTCACAATGTCAACTTTCACTGCTATGCGGACGACACACAGCTGTACATTTCGATGAAACATGGTGAAGCCCCAAAATTGCCTACCCTGGAAACCTGTGTTTCAGACATAAGGAAGTGGATGGCGGCAAATGTTTTACTTTTAAACTCGGACAAAATAGAGATGCTAGTTCTAGGTCCCAAGAAACAAAGAGATCTGCTGTTGGATCTGACAATTAATCTTGATGGTTGTACAGTCGTCTGAAATAAAACTGTTTAGGACCTCGGCATTACTCTGGACCCTGATCTCTCTTTTGATGAACATATCAAGAATATTTCAAGGACAGCTTTTTTCCATCTTCGTAACATTGCAAAAATCTGAAACTTTTTGTCCAAAAATGCTAATCCATGCTTTTGTCACTTCTAGATTAGACTACTGCAATGCTCTACTCTCCGACTACACGGATAAAGCACTAAATAAACTTCAGTTAGTGCTAAACACGGCTGCTAGAATCTTGACTAGAACCAAAATATTTGATCATATTACTCCAGTGCTAGCCTTTGACTTCCTGTTAAGGCTAGGGCTGATTTCAAGGTTTTACTGCTAACCTACAAAGCATTACATGGGCTTGTTCCTACCTATCTCTCCGATTTGGTCCTGCCGTACATACCTACACGTACGTTATGGTCACAAGATGCAGGCCTCCTTATTGTCCTCCCGAGTGGCGCAGTGGTCTAAGGCACTGCATCGCAGTGCTAGCTGTGCCACTAGAGATCCTGATTCAAATCCAGGCTCTGTCGTAGCCGGCCGCGACCGGGAGACCCATGGGGCGGCGCACAATTGGTCCAAGGTAGGGGAGGGAATGGCCGGCAGGGATGTAGCTCAGTTGGTAGAGCATGGTGTTTGCAATGCCAGGGTTGTGGGTTCGATTCCCACAGGGGGCCAGTATGAAAAAATAAAAATAATGTATGCACTCACTAACGTCTACTAAATTGTAATTGTCCCTAGAATTCTAAGCAAACAGCTGAAGGCAGGGCTTTCTCCTATAGAGCTACATTTTTATGGAATGGTCTGCCTATCCATGTGAGAGACACAGACTCGGTCTCGACCTTAAAGTCTTTACTGAAGACTCATCTCTTCATTAGGTCCTATGATTGTGTGTAGTCTTTCCCAGGGGTGCAAAGGTGAATGGCAAAGCACTGGAGCAACGAACCACCCTAGCTGTCTCTGCCTGGCCGGCTCCCCTCTCTCCACTGGGATTCTCTGCCTCTGACCCTATTACGGGGGCTGAGTCACTGGCTTACTAGTGCTCTTCCATGCCGTCCCTAGGAGGGGTGCCTCACTTGAGTGGGTTGAGTCACAGACATGATCTTCCTGTCCGGTTTTGTGCCCCCTCTGGCTTGTGCGGTGGAGGAGATCTTCGTGGGCTATACTCAGGGTAGTAAGTTGGTGGTCTGTTGATATCACTCTAGTGGTGTGGGGGCTGTGCTTTGGCAAAGTGGGTGGTGTTATATCCTGCCTGGTTGGCCCTGTCTGGGGGTATCGTCGGACTGGGCCACAGTGTCCCCCGACCCACCCGTCTCAGCCTCCAGTATCTATGCTGCAATAGTCTATGTGCCGGGGGGCTAGGGTCAGTCTGTTATATCTGGTGTAATTCTCCTGTCTTATCTGGTGTCCTGTGTGAATTTAAGTATGCTCCCTCTAATTCTCCCTCTCTCCCTCCCGGAGGACCTGAGCCCTAGGATCATGCCTCAGGACTACCTGGCCTGATGACTCCTGGCTGCCCCCATTCCACATGGTCATGCTGCTGCTCCAGTTTCAACTGTTCTGCCTGCGACTATGGAACCCTGACCTGTTTTACCGGAAGTGCTACCTTGTCCCGGACCAGCTGTTTTCGACTCTCTCGCTCTACCGCACCTGCTGTCTCGACCTCTGAATGCTCGGCTATGAAAAGCCAACTGACATTTACTCCTGAGGTACTGACCTGTTGCACCCTCTACAACCACTGTAATTATTATTTGACCCTGCTGGTCATCTATGAACGTTTGAACATCTTGAACAACAATCTGGCCTTAATGGCCTTGTACTCTTATAATCTCCACCCGGCACAGCCAGAATAGGACTGGCCATCCCTCAGAGACTGCTTCCTCTGTAGGTTTCTTCCTAGGTTCTAGCCTTTCTAGGGAGTTTTTCCTTGCCACAGTGCTTCTACATTTGCATTGCTTGCTATTTGGGGTTTTAGGCTGGGTTTCTGTATAGCACTTTGTGACAAGTGTTGATGTAAAAAGGGCTTTATAAATACATTTGATTGATTGATTGATTGATTAACAGTGTGGTCAGTGTTTGTAGTAGTGAACTACATGTACAGTGAGGGAAAAAAGTATTTGATCCCCTGCTGACTTTGTACATTTGCCCACTGACAAAGACATGATCAGTCTATAATTTTAATGGTAGGTTTATTTGAACAGTGCGAGACAGAATAACAACAAAAACATCCAGAAAAACGCATGTCAAAAATGTTATAAATTGATTTGCATTTTAATGAGGGAAATAAGTATTTGACCCCTCTGCAAAACATGACTTAGTACTTGGTGGCAAAACCCTTGTTGGCAATCACAGAGGTCAGACGTTTCTTGTAGTTGGCCACCAGGTTTGCACATATCTCAGGAGGGCTTTTGTTCCACTCCTCTTTGCAGATCTTCTCCAAGTCATTAAGGTTTCGAGGCTGACGTTTGGCAACTCAAACCTTCAGCTCCCTCCACAGATTTTCTATGGGATTAAGGTCTGGAGACTGGCTAGGCCACTCCAGGACCTTAATGTGCTTCTTCTTGAGCCACTCCTTTGTTGCCTTGGCCGTGTGTTTTGGGTCATTGTCATGCTGGAATACCCATCCACAACCCATTTTCAATGCCCTGGCTGAGGGAAGGAGGTTCTCACCCAAGATTTGACGGTACATGGCCCCGTCCATCGTCCCTTTGATGCGGTGAAGTTGTCCTGTCCCCTTAGCAGAAAAACACCCCCAAAGCATAGTGTTTCCACCTCCATGTTTGACGGTGGGGATGGTGTTCTTGGGGTCATAGGCAGCATTCCTCCTCCTCCAAACACGGCGAGTTGAGTTGATGCCAAAGAGCTCGATTTTGGTCTCATCTGACCACAACACTTTCACCCAGTTCTCCTCTGAATCATTCAGATGTTCATTGGCAAACTTCAGACGGCCCTGTATATGTGCTTTCTTGAGCAGGGGGACCTTGCGGGTGCTGCAGGATTTCAGTCCTTCACGGCGTAGTGTGTTACCAATTGTTTTCTTGGTGACTATGGTCCCAGCTGCCTTGAGATCATTGACAAGATCCTCCCGTGTAATTCTGGGCTGATTCCTCACCGTTCTCATGATCATTGCAACTCCACGAGGTGAGATCTTGCATGGAGCCCCAGGCCGAGGGAGATTGACAGTTATTTTGTGTTTCTTCCATTTGCGAATAATCGCACCAACTGTTGTCACCTTCTCACCCAAGCTGCTTGGCGATGGTCTTGTAGCCCATTCCAGCCTTGTGTAGGTCTACAATCTTGTCCCTGACATCCTTGGAGAGCTCTTTGGTCTTTGCAGTGGTGGAGAGTTTGGAATCTGATTGATTGATTGCTTCTGTGGACAGGTGTCTTTTATACAGGTAACAAACTGAGATTAGGAGCACTCCCTTTAAGAGTGTGCTCCTAATCTCAGCTCATTACCTGTATAAAAGACACCTGGGAGCCAGAAATCTTTCTGATTGAGAGGGGGTCAAATACTTATTTCCCTCATTAAAATGCAAATCAATTTATAACATTTTTGACATGCGTTTTTCTGGATTTTTTTGTAGTTATTCTGTCTCTCTCTGTTCAAATAAACCTAACATTAAAATTATAGACTGATCATTTCTTTGTCAGTGGGCAAACATACAAAATCAGCAGGGGATCAAATACTTTTTTCCCTCACTGTAGCTGCATTTGCTTAAGCTGTTTTCTAGTGACATTTATTTAGATACATCCATAACAATGAGCTAATGAGGCTGAGTGGGTGATTTGGACGGAGTCAGGCGCAGGAGGGTAAATCACAGAATAAATGGTTTATTCTGCAAATACAGCGGTACGCAGCAATGTGTAAAACACTACAGTGCGGTATAATGGCACACTGGAGAAAACAAAGCACACGGGGTGAATATCCCGGCGATACAAATATATAAAGCTCCACAATAAACAATCACACACAAAGACATGGGGGGCAGAGGGAATACTTATACAGGTATTGATGAGGGGATAAGAACCAGGTGTGTGTAAAAACAAGACAAAACAAATGGAATGATGAGATGACGAGTGACAGTGGCTATTAGGCCGGTGACGACGAACGCCGAAGCCTGCCCGAACAAGGAGAGGAGGCAGTTTCGGAGGAAGTCGTGACAGAGGCGCGATTTCGCCTGGCATCGAAAATGTGCTCACTCGTCAGGACACTGTTGTTCAGAGGAGCTAGCCAACAACACAGCTACAGTAACATAATCACTTCAAACTGAAGCTGGAAAGACTGAAAATTAGCTGCGTTGCGTTTAAACTTTTTTCAATTGACATTTTTTTGTATATAAATAAAATAAAATACAATTGTATTTGTCACATGCGCCGAATACAACAGGTGTAGTAGACCTTACAGTGAAATGCTTACTTACAAGCCCTTAACCAACAATGCAGTTTTAAGAAAGAATAACCACAAAAAAACACACAGAAAATACAATATAAAATAATACAAAATAAAAGTAACAAATAATGAAAGAGCAGCAGTAAAATAACAATAGCGAGGCTATATACAGGGGGTACCGGTACCGAGTCAATTTGCGGGGGCACAGGTTAGTCGAGGTAATTGAGGTAATATGTACATGTAGGTAGAGTTATTAAAGTGACCATGCATAGATAATAAACAGGGAGTAGCAGCAGCGTAAAAGAGGAGGGGGGGGGGGGGATGCAAATAGTCTGGGTAGCCATTTGATTAGATGTTCAAGAGTCCTATGGCTTGGGGGTAGAACCTGTCTAGAAGCCTCTTGGACCTAGACTTGGCGCTCCGGTACTGCTTGCCGTGTGGTAGCAGAGAGAACAGTCTATGACTAGGGTGGCTGGAATCTTTGACAATTTTTAGGGCCTTCCTCTGACACCGCCTGTTATAGAGGTCCTGGATGGCAGGAAGCTTGGCCCCAGTGATGTACTGGGCCGTATGCACTACCCTCCGTAGTGCCTTGCGGTCGGAGGCCGAGCAGTTGCCATACCAGGCAGTGATGCAACCAGTCAGGATGCTCTTGATGGTGCAGCTGTAGAACCTTTTGAGGATCTGAGGACCCATGCCAAATATTTTCAGTCTCCTTGGGGGGAATAGGTTTTGTCGTGCCCTCTTCACGACTGTCTTGGTGTGCTTGGACCATGTTAGTTTGTTGGTGATGTGGACACCAAGGAACTTGAAGCTCTCAACCTGCTCCACTACAGCCCCATCGATGAGAATGGGGGCATGCTCAGTCCTCTTCTTTTTCCTGTAGTCCACAATCATCTCCTTTGTCTTGATCACGTTGAGAAGAGGTTGTTGTCCTGGCACCACACGGCCAGGTCTCTGACCTCCTCCCTATAGGCTGTCTCGTCATTGTCGGTGATCAGGCCTACCACTGTTGTGTCATCTGCAAACTTAATGATGGTGTTGGAGTCGTGCCTGGCCATGTAGTCATGAGTGAACAGGGAGTACAGGAGGGAACTGAGCACGCACCCCTGAGGGGCCCCCGTGTTTAGGATCAGCATGGCGGATGTGTTGTTACCTACCGTTACCACCTGGGGGAGGCTCGTCAGGGAGTCCAGGATCCAGTTGCAGAGGGAGGTGTTTAGTCCCAGGGTCCTTAGCTTAGTGATGAGCTTTGAGGGCACTATGGTGTTGAACGCTGAGCTGTAGTCAATGAATATCATTCTCACATAGGTGTTCCTTTTGTCCAGGTGTGAAAGGGCAGTATGGAGAGTGATAGAGATTGCATCATCTGTGGATCTGTTGGGGCGGTATGCAAATTGGAGTGGGTCTAGGGTTTCTGGGATAATGGTGTTGATGTGAGCCATGACCAGCCTTTCAAAGCACTTCATGGCTACAGATGTGAGTGCTACGGGTCGGTAGTCATTTAGGCAGGTTACCTTAGTGTTCTTCGGCACAGGGACTATGGTGGTCTGCTTGAAACGTGTTGGTATTACAGACTCAGACAGGGAGAGGTTGAAAATGTCAGTGAAGACACTTGCCAGGTGGTCAGCGCATGCTCGGAGTAAACGTCATGGTAATCCGTCTGAATGTTGACCTGTTTTAAGGTCTTTTTCACATCGGTTACGGAGAGAGTGATCACACAGTCGTCCGGAACAGCTGATGCTCTCATGCATATTTAAGTGTTACTAGCCTCGAAGCGAGCAAAGAAGAGCTCGTGTCACTTGGCAGCTCGTGGCTGTGCTTTCCTTTGTAGTCTGTAATAGTTTGCAAGCCCTGCCACATCCGATGAGCGTCAGAGCCGGTGTAGTACGATTCGATCTTAGTCTTGTATTGACACGTTGCCTGTTTGATGGTTCGTCGGAGGGCATAGCAGGATTTCTTATAAGCTTCCGGGTTAGAGTCCCGCTCCTTGAAATCGGCAGCTCCACCCTTTAGTTCAGTGCGGATATTGCCTGTAATCCATGGCTTCTGGTTGGGGTATGTACGTACAGTCACTGTGGGGAGGACGTCATCGATGCACTTATTGATGAAGCCAGTGACTGATGTGGTGTACTCCTCAATGCCATCGGAAGAATCCCGGAACATTTTCCAGTCTGTGCAAAACAGTCCTGTAGCTTAGCATCTGCTTCATCTGACCCCTTTTATTGACCAAGTCACTGGTGCTTCCTGCTTTAGTTTTTGCTTGTAAACAGGAATCAGGAGGATATGCCAAATGGAGGGCGAGGGAGAGCTTTGAAACGCGTCTCTGTGTGTGGAGTAAAGGTGGTCTAGAGTTTTATTCCCCCTCTGGTTGCACATTTAACATGCTGGTAGAAATGAGGTAAAACGGATTTAAGTTTCCCTGCATTAAAGTCCCCGGCCACTAGGAGCGCCGCCTCTGGATGAGCGTTTTCCTGTTTGCTTATGGTCGTATACAGTTCATTGAGTGCGGTCCTAGTGCCAGCATCGGTTTGTTGTGGTAAATAGACAGCTACGAAGAATATAGATGAAAACTCTCTTGGTAGATAGTGTGGTCTACAGCTTATCATGAGATACTCTACCTCAGGCGAGCAAAACCTTGAGACTTCCTTAGATATCGTGCACGCAATATTAGGAAGGTGTTCCTAATGTTTGGTATACTCAGTGTGTAACGCACATGACATTCTGGCAACTATTTTATAGCGGAGTTGTGCCTGTTGTTCACAACATATTGTATTCTGCCATCTCTTTTTTGTATATATTTCTCAATCTCACTTTTCATCCTTCAACTAAATATACTTTCCTGCAACCCGCCTCACCCAATGTGGAACAGATTATATTATTTCTTATACCTTTTTATCTAGAACCGGCTGAAACTAGCCAGCTAGCCAGCTAACTAGCTACTTGCTATTAGCCACTGTTAGCGGTTTTCACCATTGTCCGTGGCCTGCACTACCTGCCAGCTCTAGCCTGGACAATTATCGGCAAGTCTGCACAGCGCACTATCGACCCAGAACATATCGGATTTTCTGCCGGAATCACTGGACCTTTAACACCGGATCATCGCAACTAGCTAGCTGAAACCGAATGGGTGTTGTTGTTGGCTAATCACCACTGTCCCGAAGCTAGCACCAGTTAGCCTTGAGCTAGCCTCGAGCCAGGCCCATCTCCCGGCTATCTACCTCTCTGTCAACCGGACGGGACCTCCTAGTGTCAACACGGAGCCCCGCTGATCCATCACGACTGGTCTGCCGACGTAATCGCCTGAGGTGGTTTCAACAGGCTTCCCGTTAAGATGACCACGAAGATCCATCTGCTAACCCCGGCCTGCTAGCACACGCAATCAACAGCCGTGCCTCCTGCTCGCCTGTGCCGTAGCAGCCATCGAACCTACTCCCGGACTCACCTATTGCTGTTCACTGGACCTTATGATCACTCAGCTACACAGCTGATGCCTGCTGGACTGTTCCTTTACACGGTACCCCATCCTGTTTATCTGTTTAGCCTCAGTCCAAACTTTCGTCGCCATTAACAGTTGTTGTCTTAGCTCTCTCGAATAACACCTGTGATTGCTTTATGCCTCTTGTCACGCCCTGGCTCTGGGGACACTTGTATGTTGAGCCGGGGTGTGAGTTTCCATTTGTTTGTCTAGTAGTTGTATTTCTATGTTGGCCACAGAGTGGTTCCCAATCAGAGGCAACGAGTGTCAGCTGTTGCTGGTTGTCTCTGATTGGGAACCATATTTAGACAGACTGTTTTCCCACAGTGGTTGTGGGATCTTGTTCCAGTGTGGTTTGTGTTAGACTGTGGACGTCACGTTATCGTTTGTTGTTTTGTTCGTGTAATCATTGAATAAAAGAGTATGTTTGCATTCAACGCTGCGCCTTGGTCCTCCTCCTTCGACGATCGTGACACCTCTCTCCCATGTCAATATGCCTTGCCTATTGCTGTTTCGGTTAGGTCTTATTATACAATTTCACTGTAGAGCCCCCAGTCCCGCTCAACCTGCCTCAGATAGCTCCTCTGTCCCACCCCCCACACACGCGGAGACCGGCTCAAATCGGTGCCTCCAGTGATGCTATCGCTTTCATCATTACCCAACGCTTAGGTTTACCTCCACTAAACTCATATCCTTCCATATCCTTGTCTGTACATGATGCCCTGAATCTATTCTACAACGCCCGGAAATCTGCCCCTTTTAGTCTCTGTACCCAACGCACTAGAAGACCAGTTCTTAAAGCCTTTAGCCGTATCCTTATTCTACTCCTCCTCTGTTCCTCTGGTGATGCAGAGGTTAACCAAGGCCCTGTAGCCCCCAGTATCACTCCTACTCCCCAGGCGCTATCATTTGTTGACTTCTGTAACAGTAAAAGCCTTGGTTTCTTGCATGTTAACATCAGAAGCCTCCTCCCTAAGTTTGAGTTATTCACTGCGTTAGCACACTCCGCCAACCCTGATGTTCTAGCAGTGTCTGAATCCTGGTTTAGGAAATTTCCATCCCCAACTACAACATTTTCCGTCTAGATAGAACTGCCAAAGGGGGCGGGGTTGCAATCTACTGTAGAGATAGCCTGCAGAGCTCTATCATACTATCCAGGTCTGTGCCCAAACAGTTTGAGCTTCTACTTCTAAAAATCCACCTTTCCAGAAATAAGTATCTCACTGTTGCCGCTTGTTACAGACCCCCCTCAGCCCCCAGCTGTGCCCTGGATACCATATGTTAATTGATTGCCCCCCCATCTATCCTCAGAGTTCCTACTACTTGGTGACCTAAACAGGGTATGCTTAACACCCCGGCCGTCCTACAATCTAAACTAGATGCCCTCAATCTCACACTCAAATTATCAAGGAACCTACCAGGTACAACCCTAAATCCGTAAACATGGGCACCCTCATAGATATCATCCTGACTAATTTACCCTCTAAATACACCTCCGCTTTCTTCAATCAGGATCTCAGCGGTCACTGCCTCATTGCCTGCATCTGTAATCGGTCCGCGGTCAAACGACCACCCCTCATCACTGTCAAACGCTCCCTAAAACACTTCAGCGAGCAGGCCTTTCTAATTGACCTGGCCCGGGTATCCTGGATGGATATTGACCTCATTCCATCAGTAGAGGATGCCTGGTTGTTCTTTAAAAGTGCTTTCCTCTCCATCTTAAATAAGCATGCCCCGTTCAAAAAATTCAGAACTAAGAACAGATATAGCCCCTGGTTCACCCCAGACTTGACTGCCCTTGACCAGCACAAAAACATCCTGTGGCGTTCTGCATTAGCATCGAACAACCCGCGCGATATGCAACTTTTCAGGGAAGTCAGGAACAAATATACACAATCAGTTAGGAAAGCAAAGGCTAGCTTTTTTAAACAGAAATTTGCATCCTGTAGCACTAACTCCAAAAAGTTTTGGGACACTGTAAAGTCCATGGAGAATAAGAGCACCTCTTCCCAGCTGCCCACTGCACTGTCACCACCCATAAATCTACGATAATCGAGAATTTCAATAAGCATTTTGCTACGGCTGGCCATGCTGTCCACCTGGCTACCCCTACCCCGGCCACCAGCTCTGCACCCTCCACTGCAACTTGCCCATGCCCCCCCCGCTTCTCCTTCACACAAATTTAGATAGCTGATGTTCTGAAAGAGCTGCAAAATCTGGACCCCTACAAATCAGCTGGGCTAGACAATCTGGACCCTTCTAAACTTAGCAGCCGAAATTGTAGCAAACCCTGTTACTAGCCTGTTCAACCTCTCTTTTGTGTCATCTGAGAACCCCAGAGATTGGAAAGATGCCGCGGTCATCCCCCTCTTCAAAGGGGGTGACACTCTAGATCCAAACTGTTACAGACCTATATCCATCCTGCCCTGCCTTTCGAAAGTATTTGAAAGCCAAGTTAACAAACAGATCACCAACCATTTCGAATCCCACCGTACCTTCTCCGCTATACAATCTGGTTTCCGAGCTGGTCATGGGTGCACCTCAGCCACGCTCAAGGTCCTAAACGATATTATAACCGCAATCGATAAAAAACAGTACTGTGCAGCCGTCTTCATCGACCTGGCCAAGGCTTTCGACTCTGTCAATCACCGCATTCTTATTGGCAGACTAAATAGCCTTGGTTTCTCAAATGACTGCCTCGCCTGGTTCAAATCGGAGGGCCTGTTGTCTGGACCTGTCTAAATGCTAAGTCAAACTAAATGCATGCTCTTCAATTGAACGCTGCTTGCACCCGCCCGCCCGACTATAATCACTACACTCGGCGGGTCTGACTTAGAATATGTGGACAACTACAAGTACCTAGGTGTCTGGTTAGACCGTAAACTCTCTTTCCAGACTCACATTAAGCATCTCCAATCCAAAGTTAAATCTAGAATCGGCTTCCTATTTCGCAACAAAGCCTCCTTCACTCATGCTGCCAAACATGCCCTCGTAAAACTGACTATCCTACCGATCCTTGACTTCGGCGATGTCATTTACAAAATAGCCTCCAACTGTAGTTCAGTTGGTAGAGCATGGCGCTTGCAACGCCAGGGTTGTGGGTTCGTTTCCCACGGGGGGCCAGTATGAAAATGTATGCACTCACTAACTGTAAGTCGCTCTGGATAAGAGCGTCTGCTAAATGACTAAAATGTAATGTAAATGTAGTATTTTACAGTGCCATCCGTTTTGTCACCAAAGCCCCATATACTACCAACCATTCTGACCTGTACGCTCTCGTTGGTTGGCCCTCACTACATATTCGTCACCAATCCCACTGGCTCCAGGTCATCTATAAATCTCTGCTAGGCAAATCCCTGCCTTATCTTAGCTCATTGATCACCATAGCAACACCCACCCATAGTATGCGCTCCAGCAGGTATATCTCACTGGTCATCCCCAAAGCCAACACCTCCTTTGGCCGCCATTCCTTCCAGTTCTCTGCTGCTAATGACTGGAACGAACTGCAAAAATCTCTGAAGCTGGAGACTCTTATCTCCCTCACTAACTTTAAGCATCAGTTGTCAGAGCAGCTTACCGATCACTGCACCTGTACACAGCCCATCTGTAATTAGCCCACCCAACTACCTCATCCCCATATTTTTATTTATTTTGCTCATTTGCACCCCAGTATCTCTATTTGCACATCATCTTCTGCACATCTATCACTCCAGTGTTAATACTAAATTGTAATTATTTTGCACTATGGCCTATTTATTGCCTTACCTCCATAATTTATTACATTTGCACACACTGTATATATATTTTCTATTGTGTTATTGACTGTATGTTTTGTTTATCCCATGTGTAACTCTGTGTTGTTGTTGTTTTTATTGCACTGCTTTGCTTTATCTTGGCCAGGTCACAGTTGTAAATGAGAACTTGTTCTCAACTGGCCTACCTGGTTAAATAAAGGTGAAATTATTATTATTATTATTAATTTTTATCGCCTTTGGCAGCGTTTACAGCTGTGAGTCTTTCTGGGTAAGTCTCTAAGAGCTTTCCACACCTGGATTGTACAACATTTGGCCATTATTCTTTAATCAAGCTCTGTCAAATTGGTTGTTGATCATTGCTAGACAACCATTTTCAGGTCTTGCCTAGATTTTATAGCAGATTTAAGTCAAAACTGTAACTTGCCCACTCAGGAACATATACACCTAAACTTATTTAGGCTTGCCATAACAAAGGGGTTGAATATTGACTGGAGACATTTCAGGTTTTCATTTTTAAGTATTCCACTTTGAAATTATGGGGTATTGTGTGTAGGCCAGTGACAAAAAATCTCATTTTAATCTATTTCAAATTCAGGCTGTAAAACAACAACATTTGGGAAAAAGTCAAGGGGTGTGAATACTTTCTGAAGGCACTGTACACTTTCATTTGGGTCCATATGCCCTGATACCTTTTCTTGTGAGAATAACTAATTCATGGGACATGAAGAGTGAAGAAGATAGTTATGATGCCTGAAATATTTAACACCTTTGTCTCCCTGTTTGTTCTGGACAAATAATGTTACTATGCCATTGCTTCTGTTCTGTGCCAAAAGCTCCCAGTAGCCCCGCGAAAATGCACCAGCCCGTGGTTAGCAGTTGCAGAAACCCCATAGATGTAGAAGCACTTGCAGGGTCGTCATTCGTTACCGCAGCCACAAAGTCACACACCCCGCATATTTCTACAATATCTATTTTTTTAAATCTAACCACACTGCTAACCATATGCCTAACCCTGATCTTAAATTAAGACCCCAAAACTCATTTCTGTTTATATGAATTAGTCAAGTTTGACTTTGTGGCTGTGGTAACTAGTGACAACACTCTCAGCGTCAGTCAACTAGCCGCCATTTCACATCATCGGGACGGGAACCTGACCTAAACCTTAAGCCGGGAATCGTAGTTTATTTTATTTTTTTACACACACCCTGAAATCAGACAAAATCATCACCTTGTACCTTGCTGAACTATCGAATGGTAAGTATTTACATGATGTGTTAACTGGTGAAGCTACGCGGATAAGTGACGTGTTTTGTTCTGGCAGTGTTCTCAAACAATGTGGAAAGTGGTTAGCTAACTCGAGTCCTACCCGACATTTTGAAAATGAATTCGTCAGAGCTAGATAACGTTAGCTAGCTAGTTATTTTGCGGCTGGAGACCAGGCCGAAGCGGTGTGACATTTCAGACGAGAAACGCATGACAAAGGTTAATTATCGTTAGCTAGCTACATGTTATTCGCTTTAGCTAGCAACTACTGGTAAGCAGGTTGCTATGGCTAACATTGGCTACGCGGCGTGGATGTCTCGTGGACTGGTCAATGGGATTGCAAAGACTGAAGTCTTGAAACATTGCTTGCTAGTTAGCAAACTAATACATTCGCTAAGTCGTTGAAACGTTGAACTGACATTCTCAAACATCTCTTCTTGGCTATCTAACTTACGTTAAAGTTGTTTTCAGTTACGTTATAGTAACGTTAGCTAACGTAGTTAAGCTACTTAGTTAGCTTCCAATGCATTGCTAAACAAGCCTGCAGCAAGAGTTTCAGAAAACAATATGGGTGTACACAAAGCACGTGTAACGTTAGGTAACTACAGTAAGTAGTTAGCTGGTTCTGCTCGAATGCAAATGTTAGCCAATGACTCCCATTGCAGGTAGCTAGTAATATGTTCAGTATAAAGCCTGGTGTCTATGGACGTGTCCTGACAAAAAAAATTGCCCTGTCACCCTAGTATCTAGCTAACTTGTTAAAACAAGACCATCGACGTAACATAACTGATGATGGCTTTTGTCATAACAATTTTTCTTCAATGCAGTAGTTTCGTGATTAGCATAAGAGGGTTGATTTTGTATTATATGCACCAAACTGGCTAGGACAATTAATTAAATGCTTCTTGGTATGCAATGATGTTGCCTGGAAACCCGACGTTGAATTACATTGAATTCTAAGTTGGGCAGAAAATAACTTTTGAATCAGGAAAGTTTCCCCACGACCTCTACATCCAGAATGTTGAATAAAATATTTTAACATACTTTACCTGTTGGTCCTTTTGGATGTAGGAATGTGAGACAGTATGTCCACAGGAAAGTATAATTACATCAATTTTTCAGAGCGCTGGTAGTGCTATCAGATTCACTCGAAACATGTGCACAAGAAGAAAAAAATATGCAGGAGATGCATGCATACTTGTCGAGTTCGTGCACTTGTTTACATGGTTCTGTGCATGCTTCAGGTGATAGAAATCTGAACACGACTAGCACATTAAAAACGTGATGTAATTGTACTTTCCTGTGGATATATTGTCTCACATTCCTGTTCCAAATTGACCAACTAACAGGACAACCGGTAAAGTACGTTAAAATATCATTTTATTTAACTCTGGCTTGTTGAGGTCGTGAGAGGAAACTTTCCTGATTCAAACACTCATTTCTGCCCGACATAGTATTTAATGCCAGGCAACCAATGATGATATGCCTGGAAGTTTGTATGTTTTGCTTATTTGAATTGGCAAAGTGCAGTATGTACTTATGTGTTATTGGAACATGAACTTACCCGGTTATTCAATAAATGTTACTCATCATTGCATTAAACAGATGGCGACCGATCATGTAAATGGGAATAGTACAGAGGAACCAATAGACACAACTGAAGTGGACACAACTACAGCTGAAGTTACCCATTCAGAAAATTACCAGCCTTTATTAGATGCTGGTTTACCACAGAAAGTTGCAGAAAAACTAGATGCAATTTACATAGCAGGTAAGTGCATGTTATGCATAACCTAACAGTTTGAGTCATGTTCATCCTTTTTAGTTTGTATTTATATTAGAAGCTTAGCAACTTTGTAATTTATTTACAAAATAATAATAGTAACAACAAAGCTATTCTCACCATACCAAAGAACTGTGAATTTGAATGCATTGTGTCTGGATGGAGTTGAGGAGCTAGGCTATGGCTAACCCTAATTCTGCTAATAGGTTATGCATGTATGAACTACACATTGACACATCCAGCCCAAAGCGGGAGGTTTAAAAAATACTTAGTTGTCGCCAAAGTTTCGGAGCATGTCTTTAATAAGGATGTCTTGATATGGTCTCTGGGGCCAGCTGGACATATGCAGGAACAATGGCAGCAGCTGCCTAGGCTGGGACAGGTGATGTCCCCTGAAGGCACATTATGGACATGCTAATTATAACTGGGTTGCAAAAGAAAAGCGTAGTGGGGCGGTTCAGATGTCTGAATTTATTTGTGCATGTACAGCTGACCTGGTTCATGCAGTAGGATTCATACTTTTGGTTGTGGGTGCAGATAGCGAGATAGTTTTCCCTCTTGATGAGCTTGTCTATGTGCATTTCCTTGGTTTCTGTAAGCATAAATCATAATTCTTCATGTTTTATAATGTACAACTAGCCTAGCTGGGACTATTTCAAGCAGTGGCTACACTTTTTTTCTTCTATTTTTGTTGTCCACATGATGATCTCTATACTCAAATACTGGAGCAACTCAACATTGCTGTGATGGTTTACCGCTAAGATCTGATTGGACATATTCCCGTGAGTTCTTTGTGCTGTCATTTGGCAAACAATGGTTATACTTGAAATGTTGCTCTTCTACAGGCCTGGTAGCGCACAGTGACCTAGATGAAAGAGCTATTGAAGCATTGAAAGAATTTAACGAAGAAGGTGCTCTGCAAGTCCTGCTTCAGTTTAAGGAAAGTGACCTGTCGCATGTGCAAGTAAGTGGCTGCTGTGTTACACTTGGTTGAAGATTTAATGAAACACAGGGAGTACTAAAAGTTCCAACTTTCCTTTTCAGAACAAAAGTGCCTTCCTCTGTGGAGTAATGAAGACTTACAGACAGAGGGAGAAGCAAGGGACGAGAGTTTCAGATTCTTCGAAAGGACCAGATGAGGCGAAAATAAAAGTATGTCAACACCAGGAAGAAAGTTTACTCTTTCTAGAGATGAAAGCATGCCTCTGTTCCAATCTCTTCCCACCACCTTGGCATCGTCTATTGTAAGAGTCTTGCTCGTTTGTTGGCAGACTTGATCTTGACTTAGCTTGTCGGAATATTATACCAATGTTACAAAGGTCTGTCAATTTAGACTAAGTGATCGCATATTTTTGCATAGCTGAGTTATTGTGGTTATGTGTGAAAATCAAGCTGTGTTTGTGTGTGGTTACAGCAACATTAAATATTTTTTATTTTGATAATGGCAGGCTCTGCTTGATAGAACCATCTATACACTTGATGTGACAACGGGTCAGCGGAAGTATGGAGGCCCCCCTCCAGAGTCTGTGTATTCAGGTGCTCAACCCACTATTGGAACAGAGGTAAGGTCTTTATCTTTCAGTGAACACTTTTGAATGAGACCATCAAATGTCTACAAATCTCTGTTTGGCCTTATGATGACATTTGTAATTCTGGAGTGACTCTTGTTACACTGAGAGCTTACCGCTAAGATCTGACTGGGCCGAAACGTAAAACGCTGAAATTAAATGGTTTTTTTCTGCTCTCATCTCCTTGATTCCCATAAATATTTTAGGTGTTTACGTTTCCAGAACTGAGCAATTTCTTAGCTGCTCACAAATGTTTCTTCATTACATGTTTCATGACCTCCCTTTGCAGATATTTGTTGGGAAAATTCCTCGAGACTTGTTTGAGGATGAGCTGGTGCCCCTCTTTGAGAAGGCGGGACCTATCTGGGATCTACGTCTAATGATGGACCCCCTTAGTTGCTTGAACAGGGGCTACGCCTTTGTCACTTTCTGCACTAAAGAGGCTGCCTTGGCGGCAGTAAACCTGGTCAGTGTCTCCCCGTGCCTCCAGTTATGGCCTGTCTCTTCAGCCTATCAGTCCGTTTGGAAGTATGCACTTTGGCATTGTCTGTGCCATGGCTGTTTTATATTTATCCTTGTTGTCACACTGGTTGATGAGTTCCTCTTTCCCCAGTGTAATAATCATGAAATACGCCCCGGCAAACACATTGGAGTGTGTATATCTGTTGCCAATAACCGCCTGTTCGTCGGCTCCATCCCCAAGAGTAAAACGAAAGAACAGATTGTGGAGGAGTTTGCTAAAGTCACAGGTAAGAAAGGTCTTTGTTGATGGGTGAGATCGGCACTTTTCATTTTATTAAGTCAACGACATGTCTGTGGTTGTGACTAAATACTTCAAGATCACATTTTGCTCAAACCTCACCTAACTTTTTCTATTTCCAACAGAGGGTCTTAACGATGTCATACTGTACCATCAGCCGGATGACAAAACGAAGAACAGAGGTTTTTGCTTTTTGGAATACGAGGACCATAAAACTGCTGCTCAGGCCAGACGCAGGCTAATGAGTGGCAAGGTGAAAGTGTGGGGGACGGCGGTTACTGTGGAATGGGCAGACCCCATCGAGGACCCTGATCCAGAGGTTATGGCCAAGGTAAGTGATCTGCTGATTACAAAGTGATGAAATAAGGGGCACCCTATTTCCTATATAGTGCACTGCTTTTGACCAGGGCCCATTGGACCTTCTCAAAAGTAGTGCACTATATACAGTGCTTTCAGAAAGTATTAATACCCCTTGACTTATTCTACATTTGTTACAGCCTGAATTCAAAATTGATTAAATAGATTTTTTCACCCATCTGCACACCATTATCCCAGAAACCCTAGACCAGGGTTCTTCAATTCCGGTCCTGGAGGGCCGACACACTTCTGTTTTTTATTTCTACCTGGTAGTTAATTGCACTCACCTGGTGTCCCGGGTCTGAATTAGCCCCTGATTAGAAGGAGAGGATGAAAAACAGAGGTGTTTCGGCCCTCCAGGACCGGAATTGAAGAACCCTGCCCTAGACCCACTCCAATGTGGATACCGCCCCAACAGATCCACAGATGCAATCTCTATTGTGCTCCACACTGCCTTTTCACACCTGGACAAAAGGAACACCTACAGTGGGGAAAAAATGTATTTAGTCAGCCACCAATTGTGCAAGTTCTCCCACTTAAAAAGATGAGAGCCCTGTAATTTTCATCATAGGTACACGTCAACTATGACAGACAAAATGAGGGAAAAAAATCCAGAAAATCGCATTGTAGGATTTTTAATCAATTTATTTGCAAATTATGGTGGAAAATAAGTATTTGGTCAATAACAAAAGTTTCTCAATACTTTGTTATATACCCTTTGTTGGCAATGACACAGGTCAAACGCTTTCTGTAAGTCTTCACAAGGTTTTCACACACTGTTGCTGGTATTTTGGCCCATTCTTCCATGCAGATCTCCTCTAGAGCAGTGATGTTTTGGGGCTGTCGCTGGGCAACACAGACTTTCAACTCCCTCCAAAGATTTTCTATGTTGAGATCTGGAGACTGGCTAGGCCACTCCAGGACCTTGAAATGCTTCTTACGAAGCCACTCCTTCGTTGCCCGGGCGGTGTGTTTGGGATCATTGTCATGCTGAAAGACCCAGCCACGTTTCATCTTCAATGCCCTTGCTGATGGAAGGAGGTTTTCACTCAAAATCTCACGATACATGGCCCCATTCATTCTTTCCTTTACACGGATCAGTCGTCCTGGTCCCTTTGCAGAAAAACAGCCCCAAAGCATGATGTTTCCACCCCCATGCTTCACAGTAGGTATGGTGTTCTTTGGATGCAACTCAGCATTCTTTGTCCTCCAAACACGACGAGTTGAGTTTTTACCAAAAAGTTATATTTTGGTTTCATCTGACCATATGACATTCTCCCAATCCTCTTCTGGATCATCCACATGCACTCTAGCAAACTTCAGATGGGCCTGGACATGTACTGGCTTAAGCAGGGGGATACGTCTGGCACTGCAGGATTTGAGTCCCTGGCGGCGTAGTGTGTTACTGATGGTAGGCTTTGTTACTTTGGTCCCAGCTCTCTGCAGGTCATTCACTAGGTCCCCCCGTGTGGTTCTGGGATTTTTGCTCACCGTTCTTGTGATCATTTTGACCCCACGGGGTGAGATCTTGCGTGGAGCCCCAGATCGAGGGAGATTATCAGTGGTCTTGTATGTCTTCCATTTCCTAATAATTGCTCCCACAGTTGATTTCTTCAAACCAAGCTGCTTACTTATTGCAGATTCAGTCTTCCCAGCCTGGTGCAGGTCTACAATTGTGTTTCTGGTGTCCTTTGACAGCTCTTTGGTCTTGGCCATAGTGGAGTTTGGAGTGTGACTGTTTGAGGTTGTGGACAGGTGTCTTTTATACTGATAACAAGTTCAAACAGGTGCCATTAATACAGGTAACGAGTGGAGGACAGAGGAGCCTCTTAAAGAAGTTGTTACAGGTCTGTGAGAGCCAGAAATCTTGCTTGTTTGTAGGTGACCAAATACTTATTTTCCACCATAATTTGCAAATAAAATCATAAAAAATCCTACAATGTGATTTTCTGGAAAAAAAATCTCAATTTGTCTGTCATAGTTGACGTGTACCTATGATGAAAATTACAGGGCTCTCTCATCTTTTTAAGTGGGAGAACTTGCACAATTGGTGGCTGACTAAATACTTTTTTCCCACACTGTATGTGAGAATGCTATTAATTGACTACAGCTCAGCGTTCAACACCATAGTGCCCTCAAAGCTCATCACTAAAAACCTCCCTCTGCAACTGGATCCTGGACTTCCTGACGGGCCGCCCCAGGTGGTTAAGGTAGGTAACAACACATCCGCCAAGCTGATCCTCAACACGGGGGCCCCTCAGGGGTGCGTGCTCAGTCCCCTCCTGTACTCCCTGTTCACTCATGACTGCATGGCAAGGCACGACTCCAACACCACCATTAAGTTTGCCGATGACACAACAGTGGTAGGCCTGATCACCGACAACGACGAGACAGCCTATAGGGAGGAGGTCAGAGACCTGGCCGTGTGGTGCCAGGACAACCACCTCTCCCTCAACGTGATGAAGACAAAGGAGATGATTGTGGACTACAGGAAAAAGAAGAGGACTGAGCACGCCCCCATTCTCATCATCGGGGCTGTAGTGGAGCAGGTTGAGAGCTTCAAGTTCCTTGGTGTCCACATCACCAACAAACAAACATGGTCCAAGCACACCAAGACAGTCGTGAAGAGGGCACGACAAAACCTATTCCACCTAAAGAGACTGAAAAGATTTGGCATGGGTCCTCAGATCCTCAAAAGGTTCTACAGCTGCACCATCGAGAGCATCCTGACTGGTTGCATCACTGCCTGGTATGGCAACTGCTCGGCCTCTGACCGCAAGGCACTACAGAGGGTAGTGCGTACGGCCCAGTACATCACTGGGGCCAAGCTTCCTGCCATCCAGGACCTCTATACCAGGCGGTGTCAGAGGAAGGAAATTGTCAAAAACTCCAGCCACCCTAGTCATAGACTGTTGTCTTTGCTACCGCACGGCAAGCGGTACCGGAGCACCAAGTCTAGGTCCAAGAGGCTTCTAAACAGCTTCTACCCCCAAACCATAAGACTCCTGAACATCTAATCTTATGGCTACCCAGACTATTTGCATTGCCCCCCCCCCCCCATTTCACTGTAAGGTCTACACCTGTTGTATTCGGCGCATGTGACTAAAATTTTATATGATTTGGCAATACCCCATAATGACAGTGAAAACATGTTTGTAGAAATGTTTGCACATTTATTGAAAATGAAAACCGATATCACATTTACATGAGTATTCGCACCTCTGAGTCAGGACATGTTAGAATCACCTTTGGCAGCGATTTACAGCCGTGAGTCTTTCTGGGTAAGTCTAAGAGCGTTGCACACCTGGATTGTACAATATTTGCACATTATTATTGTTAATATTCTTCAAGCTCTGTCAAGTTGGTTGTTGATCATTGCTAGACAGCCATTTTCAAGTTTTGCCTTAGATTTTCATGACGATTTAAGTCAGAACTGTAACTAGGCCACTCAGGAACGTTCAATGTCGTCTTGGTAAGCAACTCCAGTGTATATTTGGCCTTGTGTTTAAGATTATTGGCCTGCTGAGGATTTTGCTTTTGCTGAGCTTTATTCTGTTTCTTTTTATCCTAAAAAAAACTCCCTAGTCCTTGCCGATGACAAGCATACCTATGACATGAAGCAGCCACCTCCGTGCTTGAAAAAAGTGGTACTCAGAGATGTGGTCCTCTAGCTCAGCTGGTAGAGCACGGCGCTTGTAACGCCAAGGTAGTGGGTTCGATCCCCGGGACCACCCATACGTAAAAATGTATGCACACATGACTGTAAGTCGCTTTGGATAAAAGTGTCTGCTAAATGGCATATTATTTATTATTTTATGATTGCCCCAAACATAACACTATGTATTCAGGACATAAAGAACATTTTCGGGGGGACATTTTTTGCAGTTTTACTTTGGTGCCTTATTGCAAACAGGATGCATATTCTGTACAGGCTTCCTTCTTTTCACTCTGTCATTTTAGGTTAGTATTGTGGAGTAACAAATTTGTTGTTGATCCATCCTCAGTTTTCTCCTATCACAGATATTAAACTCTATAACTGTTTGAAAGTCACCATTTGCCTCATGTTGAAATCCCAGAACAGTTTCCTTCCTCTCCGGCAACTGAGTTAGAAAGGACGCCTGTATCTGTGTAGTGACTGGGTGTATTGATACACCATCCAAAGTGTATTTAATAACTTCACTATGCTCAAAGGGATATTCAATGTCTGCTTTTTGTATTTTTACCCATCAAACAATAAGTGCCCTTCTTTGCAAGGGGTTGTAAAACCTCCCTGGTCTTTGTGGTTGAATCTGTGTTTGAAATTCACTGCTCGACTGCAGGGCCTTACAATTATCTGTATGTGTGGAGTACAGAGATGAGGTAGGCATTTAAAAAATCATGTTAAACACTATTGCACACAGTGAGTCCATACAACTTATTATGTGACTTGTTAAGCACATTTTTACTCCTGAACATCTTTTGGGCTTGCCATAAACAAGGGGTTGAATTCCTATTGACTCAAGACATTTCAGCTTTTCAAATTGTATTACTTTGTAAACATTTCTAAAAACATAATTCCACTTTGACGTTATGGGGTATTGCAGGCCAGTGACACAAAATCTCAATGTAAGCCATTTTAAAATTCAGTCTAACATAACAAAATGTGGAAAGTCTAGGGGTGTGTATACTTTCTGAAGGCACTGTAGAGGGATAGGGTGCCATTTGGGACGATACCAGGGTTTCTGGATAGCATGAGTTTCTGAACGGTTCCAATTTATTTAATCTGTGGAAGGACACTGGAGATTTTCATTGATATATTTCCAACCTGAAGTCTCGCTTCATAGGCTTGCAGTTGATTGATCAACCTTGGATGTCTTTCATTTAACAAAATACAACCGCTAGTCTTCAACTGGGTGGAGATCACACTGATGCCTGTGTGTAACCCATGTAGTTGAAGTTCTTAACACGTTTCCCGTTGTGCATTTCAACCCACAGGTCAAAGTTTTGTTTGTCCGAAACCTTGCAAATAGTGTTACGGAAGAAATACTTGAAAAATCCTTCGGCAAGTTTGGTAAACTGGAGCGAGTGAAAAAACTGAAAGATTACGCCTTCGTTCACTTTGATGAGCGGGACGGTGCAGTCAAGGTACTTATATTGAGTGATAATATAATGACAATACACTGCTGTAAGTAAATCAAATCAAATCAAATCAAATCAAATTTTATTGGTCACATGCGCCGAATACAACAGGTGCAGACATTACAGTGAAATGCTTACTTACAGCCCTTAACCAACAGTGCATTTATTTTAAACAAAAAAGTAAGAATAAAACAACAACAAAAAAGTGTTGAGAAAAAAAAGAGCAGAAGTAAAAAATAAAGTGACAGTAGGGAGGCTATATATACAATAGAATAAAGTGACAGTAGGGAGGCTATATATACAGGGGGGTACCGTTGCATAGTCAATGTGCGGGGGCACCGGCTAGTTGAGGTAATATGTACATGTGGGTAGAGTTAAAGTGACTATGCATAAATACTTAACAGAGTAGCAGCAGCGTAAAAAGGATGGGGTGGGGGGGCAGTGCAAATAGTCCGGGTAGCCATGATTAGCTGTTCAGGAGTCTTATGGCTTGGGGGTAGAAGCTGTTGAGAAGTCTTTTGGACCTAGACTTGGCACTCCGGTACCGCTTGCCGTGCGGTAGCAGAGAGAACAGTCTATGACTAGGGTGACTGGAGTCTTTGACAATTTTGAGGGCCTTCCTCTGACACCGCCTGGTATAGAGGTCCTGGATGGCAGGGAGCTTTGCCCCAGTGATGTACTGGGCCGTACGCACTACCCTCTGTAGTGCCTTGCGGTCAGAGGCCAAGCAGTTGCCATACCAGGCGGTGATGCAACCAGTCAGGATGCTCTCGATGGTGCAGCTGTAGAATTTTTTGAGGATCTGAGGACCCATGCCAAATCTTTTTAGTCTCCTGAGAGGGAATAGGCTTTGTCGTGCCCTCTTCACGACTGTCTTGGTGTGTTTGGACCATGATAGTTCGTTGGTGATGTGGACACCAAGGAACTTGAAGCTCTCAACCTGTTCCACTACAGCCCCGTCGATGAGAATGGGGGCGTGCTCAGTCCTCTTTTTTTTCCTGTAGTCCACAATCATCTCCTTTGTCTTGGTCACGTTGAGGGAGAGGTTGTTGTCCTGGCACCACACGGCCAGATCTCTGACCTCCTCCCTATAGGCTGTCTCATCGTTGTCGGTGATCAGGCCTACCACTGTTGTGTCGTCGGCAAACTTAATGATGGTGTTGGAGTCGTGCCTGGCCATGCAGTCATGGGTGAACAGAGAGTACAGGAGGGGACTGAGCACGCACCCCTGAGGGGCCCCCGTGTTGAGGATCAGTGTGGCAGATGTGTTGTTACCTACCCTTACCACCTGGGGGCGGCCCGTCAGGAAGTCCAGGATCCAGTTGCAGAGGGAGGTGTTTAGTCCCAGGATCCTTAGCTTAGTGATGAGCTTTGAGGGCACTATGGTGTTGAATGCTGAGCTGTAGTCAATGAATAGCATTCTCACGTAGGTGTTCCTCTTGTCCAGGTGGGAAAGGGCAGTGTGGAGTGCGATAGAGATTGCATCATCTGTGGATCTGTTGGGGCGGTATGCAAATTGGAGTGGGTCTAGGGTTTCTGGGATTATGCTGTTGATGTGAGCCATGACCAGTCTTTCAAAGCACTTCATGGCTACAGACGTCAGTGCCACGGGTCGGTAGTCATTTAGGCAGGTTATCTTAGAGTTCTTGGGCACGGGGACTATGGTGGTCTGCTTGAAACATGTTGGTATTACAGACTCAGTCAGGGACATGTTGAAAATGTCAGTGAAGACACTTGCCAGTTGGTCAGCACATGCTCGGAGTACACGTCCTGGTAATCCGTCTGGCCCTGCGGCCTTGTGAATGTTGACCTGCTTAAAAGTCTTACTCACATCGGCTACGGAGAGCGTGATCACATAGTCGTCCGGAACAGCTGGTGCTCTCATGCATGCTTCAGTGTTGCTTGCCTCGAAGCGAGCATAGAAGTGGTTTAGCTCGTCTGGTAGGCTTGTGTCACTGGGCAGCTCGCGGCTGTGCTTCCCTTTGTAGTCTGTAATAGTTTTCAAGCCCTGCCACATCCGGCGAGCGTCAGAGCCAGTGTAGTATGATTCAATCTTAGACCTGTATTGACTCTTTGCCTGTTTGATGGTTCGTCGGAGGTCATAGCGGGATTTCTTATAAGCGTCCGGGTTAGAGTCCCGTTCCTTGAAAGCGGCAGCTCTACCCTTTAGCTCAGTGCGGATGTTTCCTGTAATCCATGGCTTCTGGTTGGGGTATGTACGTACGGTCACTGTGGGGACGACATCATCGATGCACTTATTGATGAAGCCAGTGCATTGAGGGTGTGCATGAATGACAGTGCATTGAGGGTGTGTAATTGTATGATGACTGTAGTTTGCCACCATCTCCACAGGCGTTGGCTGAAATGAATGGCAAAGTTCTGGAAGGAGAGCACATTGACATAGTCTTTGCAAAGCCCCCCGATCAGAAGAGGAAGGAACGCAAAGCTCAGAGACAAGCAGCCAAAACAAACATGTAAGAGATGTCTTTACAAAATGTTTTTTTGCGCTCCACTTTAAGGCCCAATTTGAAATTGGTGCATGACTTATTCTAAAGCCTTGTTTACACTGCAGGCCCCAATGCTCAAATCAGTTTTGTTTTTCAAATCCGTTTTGGAGTACTGACAGCAAGGTACAAGTGACCAAATCAGATTTGTGTGTGTTCAGACGGCAGTCATTTGCTGACATGGCTACACTAGTTGTCATAGTAAAGATGGATGTGTGTGCAGTGGTGTAGGCTGATCGGTGGTGCTCGTGCTTCCTATCACTCAAGTTATGTAGCAAGCTAAGGTAACAACAATGCCTGCCATGGACGTTTCCCAGTTGCTTTGAATGTTCAAGTAGTGTAATAACACGTAAAGCCTTTTAAAACAAGTCCTTTTTGGCTAGCCACAGCAGTCAACTATCTAGCTAGGTAGCTGTTTATCTTTCTAGCACATTCACTCATTTGTTTGTAAACAATTAACAAGCTAGGTAGCTACAGTGTGTTCTTGTCAAACTGTCAAAACAGCAGCTAACAAGCAACAAGATATGCAAAATAACAGTCTAAAAACCACTTGGGGGCAAATAAATCAGATTTGACCATTCAGACAAGTTGCATGGCCAGGAATCAGATTTGTATCTACGAAGGTGGTTTGAAATGTGTGTTGAATTATCTGATTCCATGTGATTTTTGGCTGTTCAGACTGCCGGAAAAATAACAACAGATTCTAATCGGATATGCAAGAAAATAGGATTTGAGTCACCTTAAACTGCCAGTGTGAACAAGGCTTTAGTCATCAAATCAGAACAATGAGTCAATGTGTGTTCAGGGCCTTGAACATTTTTGCATGGTTCTGCTTGTTTCTCCCATAGGTATGATGATTATTATTACAACTACGGCCCCCCTCAGTTGCCCCCTCCCACAAGAGGCGGCCGGGGTAGAGGTGGTGGTAGGGGAGGGTATTCTTACCCACCCGACTATTATGGCTACGAGGATTCCTACGATTATTATGGTTATGATTACAACAACTACTGCGGGGGATACGAGGACCCCTACTACGGCTATGATGACTTTCAGGCTCCCGCTAGAGGAAGAGGGGGCAGAGGTGCACGGGCGGAATCCCCAGCCAGAGGCCGAGGCGGGCCAGGCACTCCCAGGGGCAGAGGTGGCTTTTCCCCGTGTCGTGGTCCAGGATCAAGCAGAGGTGCCAGAGGAGATGTGCAACAGAGAGGACGCGGCGGGGTACGTGGTGCGAGGGGTGGCCGCGGTGGAAATGTAGGAGGAAAGCGCAAAGCTGATGGGTACAACCAGCCAGATTCCAAGCGGCGCCAGACCAATAATCAGAACTGGGGCTCTCAACCAATTGCTCAGCAACCGCTCCAAGGTGGTGATCGTTCTGGTAACTATGGTTACAAATCTGACAACCAGGAGTTTTATCAGGATTATTTTGGGCAACAGTGGAAGTAGAACATTAGGGCATTGATTCCAAATCCTTTTTTAGAGACTTGATCTGATTTGCCCTAAATCCATATGGTTGCCTCCCTTTTTTCCAATTTGGTGACTGGCAAGATTTATCTTGTATATATTTTACAAATCCGCTTGGACTTGAACAGTAGTCACACTTCCACCTGCTTCTGGCGAACTGGTTTTTATATTTTTTAAGTTGATTAATGCGATTTCCATAATCAGGTTTAAACATTAAACATTTGCAATCATGTGATCCAGCTGTCTTATTTGGCTGTAGTTTTATGTATGTTTTTAGCGATTCCATGTTTTAAGTAGCTAACAGCAACTAAACTTATGTCTCCTAAACATGTACCTATTTAAAACAAATGAAACTACAATTTGTATGTTACAGAAGATAATGCTAGGAAATGGCGTGTCTTGTAAAAAGAAAAAAGACTAGTCCTATTTATTGGGCTTTAAATTTTGGCTTGTATTTTTTACTGTTTGTCTGCTTTAATAAACATACACACACACGTGTACAAAACCTCAAATTGTTTCAAATTCATGTTTCGGCAAAATCGCTCTTCAAATTTAAGGCTCCTTGTGGAAGAAATGGACTAAAGGTTTGCTTTTGTTAGCCATATGCTGCAATGTCACTTTTGCATGACATAAAAAAAATATCACTTAGCTCAGCAGTCGGCATCTTCCACAATTCAAGTGTTACGTATGTGTAGAGACGTACTCCATCATTTGAGTTTCGTTTTTTTATTTCAAGACCGTATCTCAAACATTCTCAATTTAGATTTCACAATTTCGTAGCCCAAATTAAATGGATTCTCGTTAAAGAAATGCCATGAAAATAAGTGGTCTTTCATTGATGGCCACTTCAAATCTATCCCTTTGGCTATTAAGAAATCAGTCTGGCGATTTTCTTAACCCAGAAGGATCTACATAGTCATTGGTAGCCTTAACACGGATCTTGCGTGTTTCTCAAATTGAGCAAAGGTGGGAATAATTGGCATGCATGAACTGTCTATAGGTAGTGCTTGTAGTTTGGCCATACCCCCCAATCTTTCTACATCCCAACCACTTGACTGGTCACCTTTTAAATAACACAGCAAGGCCACTGTTCTGCTCGACCTTTTCCTGAAGGCATAACCTTGCTGCATGTGAAGTTGAAGGGTGTGGAAGTCTTGGTGAATGCTTAGAAACACGTTTGCTTTTTCCTTACTCAAGTTAATTTGTTTGCCTTTAATGTCCATTAGACTGTGTTTACTGTAGTTACATGTGGGTAGCTAGCTAGATGTTATGTGGTCTTCTGTTGTGATCTATCTTCTAATTGCATCCTTTTGTTACCTGACTAGCAGGGAAAAGGGGTCGAGGCCGGTCCTGACCTGTCACTATGAAGACTGACCTGCTATGTGGGGTTATACCGGAAGCTGCCAATGGAAGTGATGGTAAGGTCAACTCAGTGGTCCAATGATATTCCAGCCTTACAGGAGCATATCTCCCAGACTGCCAGATTAGAAGATAATCAAAAGGGCAAACTCGAAGACACTTGTTGCTTGGACTTTTTAGGCCATGGCTGCGAGTAGAGTTTTCACCCCTCTGGAAACCTCTTAAAGCTAAGGATCCAGATCACGTTCTGCGCATGTTATTTTACGCACACTACGTAGCTGCTGCTCACACTCCCCCCTCGCTTCACGTTTCTCTTTTTACTCACCCTCTTCCGAACCATGGGTAGCCTATGTCTCTGCCTCATATTTCTGAAGAGCTGAAATAACCCCGAAGTGATTTGATCTAACATTCCAAAAAATATATTATGAAGGCTATACAACCATCTGTCTGTTTTAACGGATATTGCAGTTGCACAAGCAGGACGCAGTCCTTACACATTAATTCCATTCGAGAAAAAACAATCAGGTTTTTGTGTGAGGTAGGCTCATCTTTTATAGTCCTATCGTAGACACTAGCCAAAGTTCCTGAAAAAAAAAAAAACAATACTACTTTGACTGCCTCCTGCTTAGCTAATGCTTGTAATTATGGAAAAATTTAAATAAATCTCTAATTAGACTGCGTCTCTGTCTTGCTTGTGTTTTGATATGCTGCCTAAATAGCTGCATGTAACTCCGCACTTGAGTTTTGCGTTGTAACCACACTCAGGCCCTACGAACTGCTATTTCGCTTTTCAATAATCATGCAAGTACCGCACGAGTAAGCGGCCTAGCATTTCCAACTCCGGGCAGCTGAACGTTCTAGGCAGGCGAGCATGTATCTGGACAGGTAACCAGAGTCTGACAATGGGAGAGTTCGTTTTGCATCGCCCGGCGGGCTATTATTCTTTACGGCGTTTTGTCAACTACTGCTTTAGACAGCCTACTATTTGTCATAATTTTCATTGTATGCTGCCATATCGTAGCGAGAGTTGCTGAAAAAAGAACTAGCCAATGTTTGCGATAATGAGAAAATTAAATTAAATCACGATTTTGATTGCCTGTGTGTCATGCTTGTGTTTGATATGCTTGCCTAAGTGGCTGCATGTTAACGCAGCAGCTAAGGACATTAAATCGCTAGACTGCTTTTGTGTCGTGCTTATGTTTGCAACAGACAACTGTTACAACCGACAAAGTTTGTACGAGCATCGATCATGTCGTTTGTGTACAACATGATGGCTGCATGTAGCCTAACTCCCCTCCTGAAAAAAATAATAACATTAAGTCACGCTTGAGGCATGGAAAGCATGCCTTTAGCATAGACTGTAAACAAAAACAACAACAAAACGTTTTAGTATAGGCTACAACATGAAGTTTGCCCTCCATGTCAAGGAGGGTGAAGCAGCAGCGGACCACTGAGCAGAATCTACTGTATGCAGCGGAGTGGCCAGCAGCTACGTAAAACAAATAATAATAATGTACGTGCAGAAATCTCTATCATTAGCCACGGCAAGTGGGGTTCCAGAAAATCCAAAACCACAGCCACTCTGTTTTTATAAGCTTGCCACCTCCCCCATGTCCCCAAAGAATATGCCATTTAAAATGACTATTGAAGATGTTGCGTTCCCAGTGGACTGTTCATCCTGAAATGTGGTTATGACTTTTGCACTTTGTCTAAATTTGAAGTGGCTCAGAGGAGCTTGACGCTAATGTATATTTGTGTGCTTAATGCAGCTTTACGATGGAAAATACATGTTTAATTCTGTTTGGATTGGTTTTAAGATAATGTTTAGCAGGTTGTTAGGTTAACCACCTGGCATAAATGGTCAGGCATTCCAGGAAAGTGGTTATTTTCAGAACTTGTCTTTTAAAGGGTTGGTTAACTACCTCAGTACAGAGGATACAACTGCCCTGTCTACTGTAAGTAGGGAAACTTAATTGATGAAAGCAGGGCTTGTTCCACCCACTAAATAGCACAAGGGCAACAGCAGAGCACATGTAGTTTGTTTATTATAGGTGCTGCATGCTGTTATTCTAACACTGCCAACAGTCAAACTGGGCATGTTAAATAATCTCATGTAATGAGCGAATGAATGAACAAGCCCTGCTTTCATATGGTTTGAACTGAATTGGCTATGTGCTTATTCAGATAATGTAGTTACTGGTTGTATAATAGTTTAGGAACATTTTACTTTTTGTAAAAGCTTGAACACCAGAAAGACATCTACTTTTTTTCAGAAGCATTGCAGTGTCCCTTTTTCTTTCCGGGATAGGATAGTAAGTATTTTGTATGTGATCTATTCCTTTTGGTTGCCTGGAAACCTGACGTTGAATTGCATCTAATTCTACGTGGGGCAGAAATTAGTGTTTTGAATTAGGAACGTTTCCTCTCACGACTTCTACAAGCCAGAATGTTTAATAAATGATATTTTAACATACTTTACTGGTTGTCTGTGAAGTTGGTCCTTTTGGCGGTAGGAATGTGAGACAACATATCCACAGGAAAGTATAATTACATCAACTTTTCAGAGTGCTGGTATTGCATTCTGATTTCTATCACCTGAACCATGCGCAGAACCATGTAAACACGTTGCAGGAGCTCAGCATGTATTTTCATCTTGTGCGCATGCTTCAGGTGATAGAAATCTGAATGCACTACCAGCGCTTTGAAAAGTTGATTTAATTATACTTTCCTGTAGATATATTGTCTCGCATTCCCACCGCCAAAAGGACCGCACGGACAACTGGTAAAGTATGTTAAAATATCATTTTATTCAACATTCTGGCTTGTAGCGGTTGTGAGAGGAAACTTCCTTGATTCAAATGCTAATTTCTGCCCGACGTAGAATTCTATGCAATTCAACGTTGGGTTTTCAGACAATACTTTTGGAAGGTTGCATACACACTTAAGTTTGAAAGCCATCAGTCTACTTTGTGTACAGATATTTGCCTAATCATGATGTACAACATGAATGTCGATCAGACATCCATGAGCTGCCTTTTTGTCACATTTTAAGTATGTGACAATTGTCTTGACTCTGCATCATGTTGAGCATGTAATCACAGAGTTAGCTGGATATGACTGGGTTCATCCAGTTCAAATGGGATACTGCAGCTTTTTAAAAATGTATTTATTTCCCATGGATTGCATAAAGGAGACTGAACAACTTGATCAGGTTTTGTACACAGTTGACTCCCTCTATCATCTCAAACAATTATTTGAAAAACTGTTACCAGTTTTAAACAATTGTTGGTGGCTAACAATTGTTTTTGCATTCTTGCAAATAAATTGTTTTATACTGTTGAGGCGTGTGTAACTTATTTAAAAAAATAAAGGTCTTGATTTTCATCACTGTCTTAACTTATTGCAGTGCTCTTGTATTATCCATATGACTGTATTCATCCTTGTTGTATATATTTAAATGTAGATGTTATGGAATAAGGCTGACAATTCAACATGCTGCTTAGTGCACCACACCTTTTGGTATGGAATTTACAGCAATAGTTAAATATGAATTTAATTTATTCACTGAAGTTCGTGTCAATATTTCAAACAGGCTATTTCGTTTAGGAAACGAAATGGTTTATGATTATGAATGCCAAACAATTACCAGCAGAGACTACTGTACTAAAGATCTTCCAGTAGCTTCTCCTACCCCTCCCTCTCTGGTCTGCTGGCATTTTCTGTGGTGAGGATTAGAACCGGAAGTGACGACCGTCGGATTAAGGAAATAGTCGATCGTTCAAGGAAATCAATACTTTTTCTGAAATGGGAAATAAAATGCTAACCATAATTAAAAGGAATACTTATCGTAGAAGAAATTAGATAATGTGAAACATGCACAAATGTATAAAATGGTTCGCTGTTTGAAGTACTAGTTGACTGGATTATATTGTGTATTAGTAAGTAGCTAAAGTCGCGAGCCTCCCTTGTTAACTTTAGCAAAAACATAAAATGTTATATAACATTAGAGCTAGCGAGTACATTTTAGCTGGTGTTATGGGTCACATGTTTAGGGTATCCATCTAGCTTTGTAATGTTTACTTCAACAGACCCCATTGTAAAATGGAACGTATTCGAGTTTATCTGGAGAATCTGAAGCAAGGACTGCAAATTGATGTCATGAGGGAAGTTGGACGTCAATACCCTGTCTTTTGCGTTCTTCTGGTTTTCATGCTTTCATCAACTATACTTCTTAATAGGTAGATTTTGTGGACATACAGTGGATATTTGTTAATGTGGAATGACATGTTATGCCTCAGTCATAATGTAATTTGAAGTACATATAGTAAAAGTTATCTTGGTCATTCTGGAGTGTCAGGAAAAGTCAGTTCAGCATCCTGTCTAAACTCATTATTTCAGAATGTTTCTTTTTTTTTAGTTCAGGCATTAACTAGATATCTAGCTATGTGTGTCTGACCAGGTTTTTCTTCCAGGTATCTCCACATTCTGATGGTGTTTTGGTCCTTCCTGGCTGGAGTGATTACATTATGTTGCTCCCTCGGCACGGAATCCCTCCTGCCCAACATCCTCTTCACCATGAAGCCCAAGAACAAAGTAAGTTGAATGTTAAAAACACAAATACCAGTAGTCGGAGGGTAATGCAGTGTCATACCAGTGGTGAAGTGACTCAGCTGCTTAACTTTCTAATGGGTCTGTTCCCATTTGTAAGTGGGATATCCAAAAGTACGTTTTGTAGCTTTAGGATCTCCCTCTATTTGTCCAGCACCAGGAGCAACAGGAGCTGTTTCAATTGGGACACAGCTGTGCAGTGTGTGGGAAAGTAAAGTGCAAACGTCACAGGTATGTCAGCACACTAGTGATGCTAGGGTTGACTCATAACCCGCTGTCCCCGCGCGGGCGCGTTAAGGATCATGAAATATTGTGTGAATAAAGGGTGGGTCGCGGCCAGGTTGATTAAAGAGAAAACAAGGCATTAAAAATCCATAATGTATCAATCTTGTACAATTCGTTTCTATAGGCTACATTTAGGTTTTTCTTAATTTATTTTTATTTGGTGTTAGGCCCTAAAGTTTAGGCTTATACGCACGCCATATACACTCCAAATGCTTTTGGGAACTTGGGCAGAAAAAGTTAATGTCGATCCACTTAGGCAAAGAGGAGAATGTCAGAGTTTAATTCAATAAGAAAAGCTGCGAAATGGAGAATTGAAAATGAAGAGAAGAGAGGGTCAGAGCAGTAGCCTAATGTCTTGGAATATGGCACATGAATGGAACTGACTGTAGGTCTATAACCTCACATAGCCTAATATAATATTAAGAGTAAAATCATACACCAAATGTACATTTTTACTCTGGAACACGAGTGGAGAAATATGATTTCTTTCTTTCAGCATTTTGAGAGAATAAAGGCGCTGTTAGGTATTGGCTGAAAAGGTGCGGTCTTTATCAGCATCATAAAAGCTGATTTAGTATTTCAATCACATAAAATATGCATCCAATCCGAGCTGAAATGTTATTTAGTCTTCTAGGGCAACAAGTAATGACGAGAAGCTGCATGTATCCAATTATAGACAAGTTGACTAACAAATAGCCTACCAAAATGTCGGAAATTATAAGCAGGAACATAGGCCTATCTAAATTAGTCTTAAAAAAAGATAATCCCGCACCCCATGTCAAAAAGTTGTTCCGATATCCCTGACCGTACAGCGCAAATTCTATATTTGTTGGTTAGGGTCGGATGCAGGCCTAATTTTCACAATCACATAATCGGGAAGTTGCGGATGGGTTATTAGCAATTGCGGGCAGGTGCGGGTGAACAAACAGCTGACACGCCACTCAATATTGCACAAATAGAGTCAACAGACCAGATGTCACGTTTACATAGTGAATGCTTAAGAATAAATATTGTGTTGAACAATGAACAGAAGTGGCATTGAGTAAAATGCTAAGAAGGATTTGACCCCATTGGTTAGAGGTGCATCTGGAGTTAATCTGCCATCTAGTGGACACTATAATACGGTTACATTAACACAATAATGCGATTATTGTGGATAGTCAGATTAATATAGCCTAATAGTTCGATTAAAACGTTTACATGCTTTGCAAGAAGAACGATTTCCCTAATAATCCTGTTTACATGGATACATCTGAAATCAGGCTACCTGATGGCAGACAATCAGCAATCAAAATGAAAGTTCTACCACAGCGACCATGTTCTTTTTGGGAAGCATATTTGATTCTGATTTCGGATACATATAAAGTTTGTATGTGAAAACTACTTCACGCCAAATACACTCCAATTGCCAAATGCTTTTGGGAATTTGGGCAGAACTCACTAACCTCGCGCTAAAGAGGGAGGCTCGCTCGGCCTATGCTAGCACATGCGCAGATCAAATACACTGCTGGAACACCGATTAAAAAGGTGTTTACATGTCCTAATCATTTGAAAGATTGCTCAGAAAACCAGGTGTTTTAATTGTCATATGCTTACTTTGATTTTGACCTTACGCCGATTTTAAGATAAGCAGAGTAAGGTGTTTACATGACTATTGCATAATCTGCCAACTGCCATAATCAGTTTAATATTGAATTATTACTGTGCATGTACATTTACTCTGAGTATGTGCTGCACAGGACGGACTGACACATTCACACATCACTATGCCATTAATTGCTTGCAAATGATTGTGTGATAAATATATGACTGAATTGTCATTGAAATAAAAATATATAATTACAAAAAACGTGAAATGTTGTCCTTCACAGACCAACTTTACTCCTAGAAAACTATCAGCCATGGTTGGACTTGAAAGTCTACTCAAAAGTGGATGCTTCTATGTCAGAGGTACAGTAATGGATCATTTCAATGATATCATTTTGATTTTGAAAATCACAAATGCAGTTAGTAATTATTGATATTTGGCCGTTAGGTGCTCGAGTTGGTTCTGGAGAATTTTGTATATCCCTGGTACAGGTGAGTAGATTCTACCACAGTTTTGAATGATTTGACATGATTTGACTTATGTTTTCTGTCTGGAGAAGAAAGGGATTTTGGTATGCGTATTTCATTATGCTTTTTATTACTTTACTTTATAGGGACATCACCGATGATGAGGCATGCGTAGATGAACTGAGAATGACCTTTCGTTTCTTTGCATCTGTGTTAGTTCGACGCGCTCAGAAGGTGATATATAGTTCTGTCTATTCATCTCTTTCAGCCCACATTCTGTTCTCCGAATATCATTCAAACAATCAATGAAATTTGATTTATAAAGCCCTTTTTACATCAGCAGATGTCACAAAGTGCTATACAGAAACCCAGCCTAAAACCCCAAACAGCAATCAATGCAGATGTAGAAGCACGGTGGCTAGGAAAAACTCCCTAGAAAGGCAGAAACCTAGAGAGGAACTAGGCTCTGAGGGGTGGCCAGTCCCCTTCTGGCTGTGCTGGGTGGAGATTATAACAGTACATGGTCATTAAGGCCAGATTTTTCTCCCAAGATGTTCAAACGTTCATAGATGACCAGCAGGGTCAAATAATAATCACAGTGGTTGTAGAGGTTGCAACAGGTCAGTACATCAGGAGTTAAATGTCACTTGGCTTTTCATAGCCGAGCATTTAGATGTTGAAATAGCAGGTGCGGTAGAGAGAGTTGAAAACAGCAGGACTGGGACAAGGTAGCACGTCCGGTGAACAGGTCAGGGTTTCATAGCCGCTGGCAGAAAACTGGAAACTGGAGCATCAGCACGACCAGGTGGACTGGGGACAGCAAGGAGTCCTCAGGCCAGGTAGTCCTGAGGCATGGTCCTAGGGCTCAGGTCCTCCGGGATGGGAGGGAGAGAGGGAGAATAGTAACCTTTGTCAGAAACATTAGCGTATATAAGAGTTTCGTATGTTATTTGTATCCACATATTGCTAATGATTACTACAGTGTTAATGTACTGTGGCAATTTTTCAGACTGTGTAATTGTTTCACACAGGTTGATGTCCCCTCACTTATTACCGGCAAAATGATGAAAGCTGCCATGAAGCACGTTGAAATCATTGCAAAGGCCAAACAAAAAGGTTTACAATTTGTTTTGTAGATTTGTTTTGCACATTTTCATCCTCACAGTAGTATTCTGCACTGCAAGATGTTGGTCAATAAAGAAAACAAAATGTGTACTGGCTGTGCAAGGTTTAATACTCTGTGTGTTCTAGTGAAGAACACTGAAGGTTTGCAGCAGGCTGCTCTGGATGAGTATGGCCCTGACCTGCATGTTGCCCTGTGCAGTCGCAGAGATGAGCTGCTTTATCTCAGGAAGGTGACGGAGATGCTCTTTGCCTATCTCATGCCTCCCAAAGCCACTGACTGCAGGTAGGCCCAACCAACCAGGCAGTCCATGCACCTCTGTCAGTCAGAATCCTAAATTGTATTATTCTATCACTATCTTGTTATCAAAATGATTGACATTTAAATGTTTTATTGATCTCAACCACTAAATATATTGAGTGAACATTTTCCTGTCAGATCTTCCTCAGGGGAAAAACAGAGAACTCTACAGTTAAATACATTTGAAATAAGGCACTTTATCTGAATCCTATGTCTTCCTGATTGTCAGATCTCTAGCTCTGCTGATGCGAGAGGTCATGGTAGGGTCTGTGTTCCTCCCCATCTTGGACTTCATGGCTGATCCTGTAAGTAGAATGTTGTGTGCTTAGTGATATAGGATACGAGAATAAACAGATATACAGTGCCTTGCAAAAGTATTCTTCCCCCTTGGCGATTTTTCTATTTAGTTGCATTACAACCTGTAATTTAAATGGATTTTTATTTGGATTTCATGTAATGCACATACACAAAATAGTCTAAATTGGTGAAGTGAAATGAAAAGAATAACTTGTATCAAAAATTCTAAGAAATAGATAATGGAAAAGTGGTGCGTGCATATGTATTCACCCCCTTTGCTATGAAGCCCCTAAATAACATCTGGTGCAACCAATTACCTTCAGAAGTCACATAATGTGTTAAATAAAGTCCACCTGTGTGCCATCTAAGTGTCACATGATCTCAGTATATATACACCTGTTCTGAAAGGCCCCAGAGTCTGCAACACCACTAAGCAAGAGGCACCACCAAGCAAGCGGCATCATGAAGACCAAGGAGCTCTCCAAACAGGTCAGGGACAAAGTTGTGGAGAAGTACACATCAGGGTTGGGTTATAAAAAATATCCAAAACTTTGAACATCCCACGGAGCACCATTTAAATCCATTATAAAAAAAATGGAAAGAATATGGCACCACAACAAACCTGCCAAGAGAGGGCCGCCCACCAAAACTCACAGACCAGGCAAGGAGGGCATTAATCAGAGAGGCAACAAAGAGACCAAAGATAACCCTGAAGGAGCTGCAAAGCTCCACAGCGGAGATTGGAGTATCTGTCCATAGGACCACTTTAAGCCGTACACTCCACAGAGCTGGGCTTTATGGAAGAGTGGCCAGAAAAAAGCCATTGCTTAAAGAAAAAAATAAGCATACACGTTTGGTGTTCGCCAAAAGGCATGTGGGAGACTCCCCAAACATAGAAGAAGGTACTCTGGTCAGATGAGACAAAAATTGAGCTTTTTGGCCATCAGGGAAAACACTATGTCTGGCGCAAACCCAACACCTCTCATCACCTCTCATCACCCCGAGAACACCATCCACAGTGACGCATGGTGGAGGCAGCATCATGCTGTGGGAATGTTTTTCATCGGCAGGGACTGGGAAACTGGTCAGAATTGAGAGATTTGAGACTGGGACGGAGGTTCACCTTCCAGCAGGACAATGACCCTAAGCATACTGCTATTTATTTCACCTTTATTTAACCAGGTAAGCCAGTTAAAAACAAGTTCTCATTTACAACTGCGACCTGGCCAAGATAAAGCAAAGCAGTGCGATAAAAACAACAACACAGTGTTACATATGGGGTAAACAAAAGTTGGATGGGCTAATTACAGATGGGCTGTGTACAGGTGCAGTGATCGGTAAGCTGCTCTGACAACTGATGCTTAAAGTTAGTGAGGGAGATAAGAGTCTCCAGCTTCAGAGATTTTTGCAGTTCGTTCCAGTCATTGGCAGCAGAGAACTGGAAGGAATGGCGGCCAAAGGAGGTGTTGGCTTTGGGGATGACCAGTGAGATATACCTGCTGGAGCGCAGACTACGGGTGGGTGTTGCTATGGTGACCAGTGAGCTAAGATAAGACAGGGATTTGCCTAGCAGTGATTTATAGATGACCTGGAGCCAGTGGGTTTGGCGACGAATATGTAGAGAGGGCCAGCCAACAAGAGCGTACAGGTCACAATGGTGGGTAGTATATGGGGCTTTGGTGACAAAATGGATGTTACTGTGATAGACTACATCCAATTTGCTGAGTAGTGTTGGAAGCTATTTTGTAAATGACATCGCCGAAGTCAAGGTTCGGTAGGATAGTCAGTTTTACGATGTTTGGCAGCATGAATGAAGGAGGCTTTGTTGCGAAATAGGAAGCCGATTCTAGATCTAACTTTTGATTGGAGATGCTTAACGTGAGTCTGGAAGGAGAGTTTACAGTCTAACCAGACACCTAGGTATTTGTAGTTGTCCACATACTCTAGGTCAGACCCGCAGAGAGTAGTGATTCTAGTCGGGTGGGCGGGTGCAAGCAGCGTTCGTTTGAAGAGCATGCATTTAGTTTTACTAGTGTTTAAGAGCAGTTGGAGGCTACAGAAGGAGTGTTGTATGGCGTTGAAGCTTGTTTGGAGGCCCTCCGATTTGACACATTGAACTCTATCTGAGAAGTAGTTGGTGAACCTGGCGAGGCAGTCATTTGAGAAACCAAGGCTATTTAGTCTGCCAATAAGAATGCGGTGGTTGACAGAGTCGAAAGCCTTGGCCAGGTCGATGAAGACGGCTGCACAGTACTGTCTTTTATCGATCGCGGTTATAATATCGTTTAGGACCTTGAGCATGGCTGAGGTGCACCCATGACCAGCTCGGAAACCGGATTGCATAGTGGAGAAGGTACGGTGGGATTCGAAATGGTTGGTGATCTGTTTGTTAACTTGGCTTTCAAAAACGTTCGAAAGGCAGGGCAGGATGGATATAGGTCTGTAACAGTTTGGATCTAGAGTGTCGCCCCCTTTGAAGAGGGGGATGACCGCGGCAGCTTTCCTTGTTCAAATATTTTTTTTTGAACACACACAAATAATGGTGTATAGGTATGAAAGACATGTGTACAGTTCTTATCTAAACATAAGAGAACAGACATGAACAACAAGACCCAGAGTTCTGGACACAAAACAAATATTACAAAACACGACATACAGAACAGGGACAGGTAGAAAGAAAAAGGGTAGATGTAACTTCCCCACTTATACCCCCCTTTATCCCGCCCCCCTTATTCCACCCTATTCCCCTCCCGACTGCTCGAGTGTCGGGGCCAGCACACGCTGCCCAAAGGTAGATTACAATATGACAATTGAGTGCGTTAAAAAGTACAAATTCATAGCGCCGACTGGTCCAAGTAAGAGAGGAAAGGCTGCCAGATTTGATCAAATGTTGATAATTTATTGTTCAGAATATATCTAATTCTTTCTAAGTGTACAGTGTTTGCCAATTCGCTGAGCCATAATTTGGTAGAGGGCGCTTCCCTCCTTTTCCAAAACAACAAGATTAATTTTTTTGCCGAAATGAGACTGTAAGAGATTAGTTGTTTTGGGGAGTTGGTTAATCCGTTTAGGGAATCGGACACTCCCAGGATTATCAGAAGCGGGTCTGGGTCTATTGAAGTCTCCAGAACTTCAGCGAGGACCCCAAAAATTCCACACCAATAACCATACAGGCTAGAGCATAGGGCAAAGCAGTGGAGTAGTGTACCCTGCTCAGTCTGACATTTATCACACATAGGGGATGTATCAGGAAATATCCTATGCAGTTTAGTTTTGGAATAGTGTAATCTGTGTAATACCTTAAATTGTATGAGACGATGTCTGGAGTTAATGGAGCAGGTGTGGATATACTCCAAGCTATCCTCCCAGTCTGCCACCGAAATATCAGTCCCTAGTTCTTCCTCCCATTTTGCCTTAATGGCATCAGTAGAGGGTGACCGCGGCAGCTTTCCAATCTCTGGGGATCTCAGACGTTACGAAAGAGAAGTTGAACAGGCTAGTAATAGGGGTTGCGACAATTTCGGCGGCTAATTTTAGAAAGAAAGTGTTCAGATTGTCTAGCCCAGCTGATTTGTAGGGGTCCAGATTTTTCAGCTCTTCTAGAACATCAGCTGTCTGAATTTGTGTAAAGGAGAAGCGGGGGGGGGGGGGGGGGGGGGGGGGGGGGCATGGGCAAGTTGCAGCGGGGGCGGGCATGGGCAAGTTGCAGCGGAGGGTGCAGAGCTGGTGGCCGGGGTAATGGTAGCCAGGTGGAAAGCATGGCCAGCCGTAGCAAAATGCTTGTTGAAATTCTCGATTATTGTAGATTTATCGGTGGTGACAGTGTCTCCTAGCCTCAGTGCAGTTGGGAGGAGGTGCTCTTATTCTCCATGGACTTTAGTGTCCCAAAACTTTTTGGAGTTAGTGCTACAGGATGCAAATTTCTGTTTGAAAAAGCTAGCCTTTGCTTTCGTAACTGATTGTGTATATTGGTTCCTGACTTCCCTGAAAAGTTGCATATCGCGGGGGCTGTTCGATGCTAATGCAGTACGCCACAGGATGTTTTTGTGCTGGTCAAGGGCAGTCAAGTCTGAGGAGAACCAGGGGCTATATCTGTTCTTAGTTCAGATTTTTTTTAATGGGGCATGCTTATTTAAGAATGAGAGGAAAGCACTTTTAAAGAACAACCAGGCATCCTCTACTGATGGAATGAGGTCAATATCCATCCAGGATACCCAGGCCAGGTCAATTAGAAAGGCCTGCTCGCTTAAGTGTTTTAGGGAGGGTTTGACAGTGATGAGGGTTGGTCGTTTGACCGCGGACCCATTACGGACGCAGGCAATAAGGCAGTGATCGCTGAGATCCTGGTTGAAGACAGCGGAGGTGTATTTAGAGGGTAAATTTGTCAGGATGATATCTATGAGGGTGCCCATGTTTACAGATTTTGGGTTGTACCTGGTAGGTTTGTTGATAATTTGTGTGAAATTGAGGGCATCTAGTTTAGATTGTAGGTTGGCCGGGGTGTTAAGCATATCCCAGTTTAGGTCACCAAGCAGTACGAACTCTGAGGATAGATGGGGGGCGATTAGTTCACATATGGTGTCCAGGGCACAGCTCGGGGCTGAGGGGGGTCTGTAGCAAGCGGCAACAGTGAGAGACTTATTTCTGGAAAGGTGGATTTTTAGAAGTAGAAGCTCAAACTGTCTGGGCACAGACCTGGATAGTATGATAGAGCTCTGCAGGCTATCTCTACAGTAGATTGCAACCTCACCCCCTTTGGCAGTTCTATCGAGACGGAAAATGTTGTAGTTGGGGATGGACATTTCAGAATTTTTGGTGGCCTTCCTAAGCCAGGATTCAGACACTGCTAGAACATCAGGGTTGGCGGAGTGTGCTAACGCAGTGAATAACTCAAATTTAGGGAGGAGGCTTCGGATGTTAACATGCAAGAAACCAAGGCTTTTACGGTTACAGAAGTCAACAAATGATAACGCCTGGGGAGTAGGAGTGATACTGGGGGCTACAGGGCCTGGGTTAACCTCTACATCGCCAGAGGAACAGAGGAGGAGTAGAATAAGGATACGGCTAAAGGCTTTAAGAACTGGTCTTCTAGTGCGTTGGGTACAGAGAAAAAAAGGGGCAGATTTTCGGGCGTTGTAGAATAGATTCAGGGCATTATGTACAGACAAGGATATGGAAGGATATGAGTACAGTTTAAGGGGAAACATTTAAATGTCTTGGAATGGCCTAGTCAAAGCCCAGACCTCAATCCAAGCTTATAGAGACATACCCCAAGATACTTGCAGCTGTAATTGGTGCAAAAGGTGGCTCTACAAAGTATTGACTAAGGGGGGTTAATAGTTATGCACGCTCAAGTTTTCTGTTTATTTTGCATCTTCAAAGTGGTAGGCATGTTGTGTAAATCAAATGATACAAACCCCCCAAAAATCTATTTTAATTATAGGTTGTAAGGCAACAAAATAGGAAAAATGCCAAGGGGGGGTGAATACTTTGGCAAGCCACTGTAAATGAGCAGAACATGTACTTCTGGAATGGTAGCAATTTAACTGAGTGGTGGTTGACAAATTCCGTCTTATTGATGCATTCCTCCTGTTGCCTTTCAGGATACTGTGAACCACATGGTGCTAGTATTTGTTGATGACTCTCCAGTAAGTAAATTGGGCATTTTACCAATCCTGACGTGGAAGCATCATGCTGTCATGCATTTGTGATTTATTCCTGAAATGTTTTCCCCAGCCTGAGCTGGCCATGGAGCCACCATCTGCCCTGGTTCCATTCCTGCAGAAATACGCTGACCCTCGTACCAAGAAGACATCTGTAAGTACTTAGTCCCATCGGCATTTGGAACGGAAAGCCCTTTTAGTTATGTATCCATTCCACTGACAACTAATAGCTGTACTACTGTACCTTCTTAGTTCTAACAAGCACAATTAGAAAGGAAGTCAGTAAACTAAAACAGACATGACAACAAAAAAAAAGCCAATAGATGAAGTATTGGTTTAGGGTTTTGCATGGACAAACACATTTCTGAACTCTGTGGCTGTCCTCCTGCCTGTGGTTTCCCAGGTGCTGAAGCTGGAGCTGAAGGAGATCCGGGAGCAACAGGGCCTGTTCTTCCGCTTTATGAACTTCCTGAAGCAGGAGGGGGCCGTGCAGGTTCTCCAGTTCTGCCTCACTGTGGGTAAGGACAGCACTACTTTCAGAGATCCTCAAACAAGGCTATATAAGGCCTTTGTTTGCCCCTCCTACCACATTCTCACCCTTACAATTCAATTGAAAAAATATTTTTTGTCATGACAAAAATACATTTGTATTGCCATCTTACCTGCATGCTACTCCCATATTGAGGCATTTATATTGAAGACCATGAATCTGTGATGACACAGAGTAACCATAGCCAGTGATGTCTAGAGTAACCATACTCAACCCCACTTCTCTTTCTTTATTAGTGTGCTTGCTGAAGGCAAGACACTCTAGATGTCTTATTATTTGACTTCTTCCGGCCCGCTCTAGAGCTTAAATGATTTAAGCTATTAACACGAAATCAACTTTCAAATGTGCAGACTGCCCCAACTTAGATTGCTTGAGAAAATATTTTTGATAGCATTTGAACTTTTTTTACTACAGCAATATTTAAATGAGCTCCCAATTTAATTTAAATGGCAAAAAAATGGGCCATAGACTTGAAAATAAATAAAATCTAGACCTATTAACCCTTTTACTGTTTCAGCTATCAACTCCAAACCAACATTGAGATGTTCAGACTGACCCTACTTAGATCGCTTGTCAAAAACCTGTTGATACTATATATACTTTTTGAACTATAACCATTTAAGATTTGCATAAATTAACATGGGTTTGAATGAGACCCATATGAATACAGAGGTAGCTATTCAAAATGCACCCTTCTGTATGTGTAGCCCATCTATCTGATGCTGTCTGATCAAAAATAGTATGATATTGTTGCTGCCGTAGCATTGAATGCAAGGGATGCCAGCTAGCATTTGGCCTCCCTTGATAAAACAATTATACAATAATAGTCAATCAGCTTTGAGCTAAACTGAGTGAGCTCAACTGTGAATGGTCCTCTCAAGGGAAGCAAGTTTGGATTTGGCTTCACGCCAATCACATCACATCAAGCCAAACGTCATTTACAGAAAAAAACTTGAATTGTTGCATCTCGTTGTGTTGTTTTCCTCCGGTGGCTAGCTAGCTAGCTGAAATTGACCCTTTCCTAAATTAGCCATAGACGGAGATAGGAATTTGGACTTGTGGTTTTACTTAATTCTCCGTACTGACCAATGATTATAACGGCGATTCTGATCCAACCATAAATGTATACATTGTGCCTCAGGCCTGACAGGATGGAAGTTCAATATGTTGCTAGATGTGGTAGGCTAATGTTAACTAGATGGCTAATCGTTGCCCATGAAGTCAGGCTAGTCAGCAAGCATTTTAGCCAGGTAGCCTAGGACAACAAAAACTAAAAGCGTGTACTGTGTGACAGTCATAGACCGTTTCGGCAACATGAAAGAGAGGAGGATGGCAATGGCGTTTTTCTACAAGTGAGTCAACATGTTTTTTTTTACTTACTTACGCACACACACACATAAATCAGTGCCATGGACAGCCACATCATATATAGCTTACGTTGATTGGACTAAATAGTTTATGCAATCTTTTAGTTGTCACTATATTAGACTAAGCATAGGTGATTTGATGATGTTGAAATGGTGCTGGAATAGTGGAGGCAGCTCCTGTTTTCTTTGCGACTTGTGTTAACCCTACGGTGTTCTAAATCAATAATTGTTTAGTAGTCCGAAAATGTCGGAAACATGAACTTGATTGACCATGCTGTAGGTCATGTAACTGTTTGTTACATGCAATATGGTTTGTGGACTCCACCGGACAGATGTTGCTCTCCGGTTTTGTGATGAAACAAAGTGGTTGAATTTAGTGGTTGTCTCGGCCTTTAGGCCTATATATCAAGGTCGCAAGGCATATGAACTAACAGGTTATCGGACAAACAACGCAATTATCACAACACGTAGGTCGTAATATGGCTTTTTTTCCCTTTGCTTGGCTTCCCCAGTGATTTTACCCACACACCGCTACTGTGAATTTGAAAGTTTTATATAACGTTGATAAATCAAGTGACACTGTAACAGCATTCATCTACTTCTCCTTCATGTCATTCCAGAGGAGTTCAATGATAAGATCCTGTGTCCGGAGCTGAGTGACTCTGAGCTGCTGCGCCTACACAGAGAGGTGCAGCACCTCTATGAGACCTACTGCCTGGAGGAGAGCGTCGACAAGATCAGCTTTGACCCCTTCATCATCGAGGAAATACGAAACAGTAAGCTCTGCTAGATTCTCAGGACACAATCATCGTTCAACGTAGTGTGATGTGAGCAGCCTTTTTCAATCAGATATGTGCTCTTTTCTCAAAGTCCACAAACCTTATATATGACATGGCTCTTTTAAATTGTTTTAATGTGTTTTACTGCACTCAATAATTGCCACTAGTTGCACAGGGGCCTTACGAGGGAGTGGTGAAGCTGCAGACCATGCACTGCCTGTTTGAGGCCTATGAGCATGTGCTGTCCCTGCTGGAGAGCGTCTTCACCCCCATGTTCTGCCACAGCGACGAGGTGAGCCCAAGTATAGCACTTACACTGTACTATACTATCCATCTGTGTTCTAAATTGCACATAGGGCATACATAATATGACAAAGTCAAACGATATGCAAAAGCAAGTTTCGCTATACAAAAGCAAGTTGACAAATGGATAACGTTTCCCCCCGTTTAGAACTCTTTCTCTCTGCAGTATTTCAGACACCTGCTGAGGGGGGTGGAGTCTCCAAAAATGGATTCCAGAATGAACAGGTTTGTGCTCCTGATGGTAATGACTAACATTGGAAAGATGTCTAATATTATTCAAAGCTAAAGTGTTTAGTGTAGTTAGTTTTTTATAGTCATATAATATAATACACACATTTTGTCTTTACATCCTAAATAGAGACTTCATTGGAGAGCTTTCATATTCTTCTAAACAGAAAGGTTAAGAGTAGTTTCATTTATCTTATTTTCATTCATGTAATACACAAAGTCTAAATCAAGTTCACATCAAGACTGTTACAAGACATTACGTCTAACATTAGGGTGGTGTATTATTATTATTGGCCCCAGTAACAGACTTGTTGACGCCCACCACATCCCCACAAAGGGCACTGAGGCTAATTTGTACTATTTGTGGGCTGGTCCTGTTTATCCTGGCAACCGGTAATACATTGTGCCTACTATTCCAGGAATAGTCTGAGTTTGGATGATATGAGGTGAGTATGTTTTTTTTGAATGATGCTAATGTCCCGCGGCTGTCTGCTGTTGATTTAGCTGCATGCAAGATATGTGACTTAATATGCCCAGAATGCAGTGAATGGAACCAACATTTGCCGTAGAAAAAAAGCATTGTGGGGCTCTTGTCTTCAGTAGGCTTTTGCAAGCTAGTGTTTGTATGTGTTTTTGTATTGACTTACTCTTTACCGTGTTGAATTGGTCCTATTTTAGTTGGACCTTTGAATATACAAAGTCGCGAGTGTTGAATGGAGGAAGAGGAGAAAGATTGCATTGCCCATAGCCCTATTACTAGTCTCTTCTCATGCCGTTTCTCTCTTGGTCTATCTAGCCTTGTCTTGTGTGAGCGTCCATAGTTTTCTTGTGCGTAACAGCTGCCCGACCAAGTCCCCCTTGTTGGGACAGTGTAAGGGCCTCAATTTCACGCCATCTCTCTTCAACCCTCATTGGTTGTCCCTAATGGCATTAGTTGAATGTGCAACGTTTCATAATGTGTGCTGTCTTTGTGTGTTGATGTTCGGATTTGGACATCAGCATGGCATTTTGACTTGAGGTAACGCTGCATTAACATCGGACGTTTGCATAAGTGGCCTCAACAACTGTTGACAGGAACACATGCAGTCGCACACAAATCCCTTTCTGTCTCTCCATTTCCTAGTTGGTGTGTTCACTTGTGTGTTGTTCGCGCATATGTTTTTGTGTGTGCCTGTGAAGGAACATCTCAAAGCGAGGGGAGACCTTCGGGATAAGCAGGATCGGCAGCAAAATCAAAGGTGTCTTCAAAAGCACCACCATGGAGGGGGCGATGCTGCCGTACGCCATGGTCAACGCTGAAGATGAAGCGGTGAGGACTTCCCCTCCAAATGGCACCCTATTCCCGATATAGTGCAATACTTTAAAACTGAAACCCAAAGAGAAACCAAGATCACCACCTCATCCTCCACTATCTGTATATGAATAGGTGGTATTCATGCTTATCACTACCAAAGGGTTTATTTTTTAGTTAAGTACAATTAATGGGGCATTTTGCGATTGGTACATCAATTTTTTGACATTTATATAAATTATATATATGATTCTAGAAGAATATAACTTTTAAGTGCCTCATGAGCTTAGTTCAACTGTCGTCCCACACATCCCATGTGTTGCAGATTGAGGAGGCCACTATGGTGGTGGAGGATAACACCCCAGTGGAGGCTTGCAGTACTCCAGGAGTCCTGAGGAACCTGTCAGCCTGGAGCATCACCATCCCCTATGTTGACGAGGTCAATAGGGAGAGGGTCCCCGTGTTCTGTATCGACGTGGAGCGCAACGACAGGAAGGAAGGTGAGGGCACGACCAGAGGTGTTTGAGTTAGTCCCAAATGGCACCCTATTACCTACATAATGCACTACGTTAGATCAGAGGGTCATGGTTAAAAAGTAGTGCACTATGTTATAGGGCTGGGCGATATGGCCTAAAAATTGTTATGGGCGATTCACGATATACAGTACCAGTCAAAGGTTTGGACACGTCTACTCATTCAAGGGTTTTTCTTTATTTTTACTATTTTCTACATTGTAGAATAATAGTGAAGACATCAAAACTATGAAATAACACATATGGAATCATGTAGTAACCAAAAAAAGTCTTAAACAAATCAAAATATATTTTATATTTGAGATTCTTCAAAGTAGTCACCCTTTGCCTTGATGACAGCTTTGCACACCCTTGGCATTCTCTCAACCAGCTTCACCTGGAATGCTTTTCCAACAGTCTTGAAGGAGTTCCCACATATGCTGAGCACTTGTTGGCTGCTTTTCCTTCACTCTGCGGTCCGACTCATCCCAAACCATCTCAATTGGGTTGAGGTTGGGTGATTGTGGAGGCCAGGTAATCTGATGCAGCACTCCATCACTCTCTTTCTTGGTCAAATAGCCCTTACACAGCCTGGAGGTGTGTTGGGTCATTGTCCTGTTGAAAAACAAGTGATAGTCCCACGAAGCCCAAACCAGATGGGATGGTGTATCGCTGCAGAATGCTGTGGTAGCCATGCTGGTTAAGTGTGCCTTGAATTCTAAATAAATCACTGACAGTGTCACCAGCAAAGCACCCCCACACCATCACACCACCTCCTCCATCCTTCACAGTGGGAACCACACATGTGGAAATCATCCGTTCACCTACTCTGCATCTCACAAAGACACAGCGGTTGGAACCAAAAATCTAATATTTGGACTCATCAGACCAGAGGACAGATTTCCACCGGTCTAATGTCCATTGCTCGTGTTTCTTGGCTCAAGCAAGTCTCTTCTTCTTATTGGTGTCCTTTAGTAGTGGTTTCTTTGCAGCAATTCAACCATGAAGGCCTGATTCACGCAGTCTCCTCTGAATAGTTGCTGTGTCTGTTACTTGAACTCTGGGAAGCATTTTATTTGGGTTGCAATTTCTGAGGCTGGTAACTCTAATGAACTTATCCTCTGCAGCAGAGGTAACTCTGGGTCTTCCTTTCCTGTGGCGGTCCTCATGAGAGCCAGTTTCATCATAGCGCTTGATGGTTTTTGCGACTGCACTTCAAGAAACTTTCAAAGTTCTTGAAATTTTCCGGATTGACTGACCTTCATGTCTTAAAGTAATGATGGACTGTCGTTTCTCTTTGCTTATTTGAGCTGTTCTTGCCATAATATGGACTTGGTCTTTTACCAAATAGGTGTCACGCCCTGACTCGGGACGTTTATTTGTTGAGTCAGGGTGTGTATATTCCGTGTTATGTTGTTTCTATGGTGTAGATTCTACAATGTATAGATCTATGTTGGCCTGTGTGGTTCCCAATCAGAGGCAGCTGTTGCTCGTTGTCTCTGATTGGGGACCATACTTAGGCAGCCTTTTGGTACCTGTTAGTGGTGGGATCTTGTTCCGTGTAAGGTATGTTGTTTGTATGCTACCTTGGACTTCACGTTTCGTTTGTTGTTTTGTCGTATGTTTAGTCGTTAATAAATATGAATGCATATCACGCTGCGCCTTGGTCCGTCTCGTTCGTAAACGATCGTGACAATAGGGCTATATTCTGTATACCACCCCTACCTTGTCACAACACAACTGATTCCACAAATTAACTTTTAACAAGGCACACCTGTTAATTGTAATGTATTCTAGGTGACTACCTCATGAAGGTGGTTGAGAGAATGCCAAGAGTGTGCAAAGCTGTCATCAAGGCAAAGGGTAGCTATTTGAAGAATCTCAAATATAAAATACCTTTTTGGTTACTACATGATTCCATGTGTTATTTCATTGTTTTGATGTCTTCACTATTATTCTACAATGTAGAAAATAGTAAAAATAAAGAAAAACCCTTGAATGAATAGGTGTCCAAGCTTTTACTGGTAGTGTATATCTCAATTATTTTTTACTCTTTCTCTAAATAAGCATTGTTGCACAATTTAAAGGTAAAATACGCTGCATTTCAAACAGTTAGCAAAAATCTAATGAATTCAGAGCTTGTAAAATTATACCTAGGCTAAAACATAAGCCTTCAACCATAAGCCTTCTATTTGCTTGCTAACAAGGTAGAACAGTTGAACTGTTATGGAGACACCCTCCTGTCCGTCTCAACTGTTTGAACAACATAGCCAGTTCACTTTGTTTAGTGGCCTACCTGGATAAGAACATGCTTATTTCTCAGAATGAGAATGAGTTGCCAATTCCTCATATAAATGAGTATTTTTATGCTCATTGCACGTTGATAAAAAACAGACTAGACAGCTAGCACATAAGTCTGTGGCTAAAATGCTGCTAGTGGTAGCGCGACAGAAACGGAGCATTAATTTTCCACAGTCATGTTTATTGATTCTCCCGATTTAGTAGGGTCTGCTCTGTTATAAAAGTTGGGAGTTGAGACATATAAAATACTATCGTTCTCTATTACAGTAAAATAATATCTTTAAGCGTTTCGGTGTCCATATGACCAATTCTGTTGGACCAAACTTAAAATGCAAATAGCAAGTTTAACTTCTTCCTCTCTGACAACAAGCAGTTTATTTAGTCTTTGTTGTGAGTGGCAGTGGGTGGGGCATGGTGTCTGTGTGCGGGTGGGAAGGTGCACACAACACAGAAGGAGCGAAGGAGACGAGACCAAAAATACATTAACGCTAATAAAAACGGGGATAGAATGAACCTTGATTCTTGCGATACATTGGCATTTGGAACATGGAGCTAAAACATACATTCAAATGAATCGAATGAATTTGATATGTCGCCCTACCTACTATGTAGGGAATAGGGAGCCATTTGGGACGCAGCCATAGATTTGATGAATTATGACAGTGTGGGGATTGGGAAATATAAAACTGCCATATTGATGTTGGTTTTCAATTCTGTTGATTCTTGAGCGGTTTTCTCTCTTAGTGGGGCAAGAAACAGAGAACTGGTCCATCTTCAGAAGATACATGGAATTCTATGTTCTAGAAAATAAACTCACTGAGTTTCATGGTAAGATGACGCTTACAGTGGGGAAAAAAAGTATTTAGTCAGCCACCAATTGTGCAAGTTCTCCCACTTAAAAAGATGAGAGAGGCCTGTAATTTTCATCATAGGTACACGTCAACTATGACAGACAAAATGAGAAAAAAAATTCCAGAAAATCACATTGTAGGATTTTTTATGAATTTATTTGCAAATTATGGTGGAAAATAAGTATTTGGTCAATAACAAAAGTTTCTCAAAACTTTGTTATATACCCTTTGTTGGCAATGACACAGGTCAAACGTTTTCTGTAACTCTTCACAAGGTTTTCACACACTGTTGCTGGTATTTTGGCCCATTCTTTCATGCAGATCTCCTCTAGAGCAGTGATGTTTTGGGGCTGTCGCTGGGCAACACGGACTTTCAACTCCCTCCAAAGATTTTCTATGGGGTTGAGATCTGGAGACTGGCTAGGCCACTCCAGGACCTTGAAATGCTTCTTACGAAGCCACTCCTTCGTTGCCCGGGCGGTGTATTTGGGATCATTGTCATGCTGAAAGACCCAGCCACGTTTCATCTTCAATGCCCTTGCTGATGGAAGGAGGTTTTCACTCAAAATCTCACAAAACATGGCCCCATTCATTCTTTCCTTTACACGGATCAGTCGTCCTGGTCCCTTTGCAGAAAAACAGCCCCAAAGCATGATGTTTCCACCCCCATGCTTCACAGTAGGTATGGTGTTCTTTGGATGGAACTCAGCATTCTTTGTCCTCCAAACACGACGAGTTGAGTTTTTTTAACCAAAAAGTTCTATTTTGGTTTCATCTGACCATATGAAATTCTCCCAATCCTCTTCTGGATCATCCAAATGCACTCTAGCAAACTTCAGACGGGCCTGGACATGTACTGGCTTAAGCAGGGGGACACGTCTCCCACTACAGGATTTGAGTCCCTGGCGGCGTAGTGTGTTACTGATGGTAGGCTTTGTTACTTTGGTCCCAGCTCTCTGCCGGTCATTCACTAGGTCCCCCCGTGTGGTTCTGGGATTTTTGCTCACCGTTCTTGTGATCATTTTGACCCCAAGGGGTGAGATCTTGCGTGGAGCCCCAGATCGAGGGAGATTATCAGTGGTCTTGTATGTCTTCCATTTCCTAATAATTGCTCCCACAGTTGATTTATTCAAACCAAGCTGCTTACCTATTGCAGATTCAGTCTTCCCAGCCTGGTGCAGGTCTACAATTCTGTTTCTGGTGTCCTTTGACAGCTCTTTGGTCTTGGCCATAGTGGAGTTTGGAGTGTGACTGTTTGAGGTTGTGGACAGGTGTCTTTTATACTGATAACAAGTTCAAACAGGTGCCATTAATACAGGTAACGAGTGGAGGACAGAGGAGCCTCTTAAAGAAGAAGTTACAGGTCTGTGAGAGCCAGAAATCTTGCTTGTTTGTAGGTGACCAAATACTTATTTTCCACCATAATTTGCAAATAAATTCATTAAAAATCCTACAATGTGATTTTCTGGAATTTTTTTTCTCATTTTGTCTGTCATAGTTGACGTTTACCTATGATGAAAATTACAGGCCTCTCTCATCTTTTTAAGTGGGAGAACTTGCACAATTGGTGGCTGACTAAATACTTTTTTTCCCCACTGTATACTTTCTCACACATTTCGACAGACAAAGTGTACCTTTTTGGCTTTATTTCCGTCCTGTGGATGGTCATTTGACCTTGTTCTCTTTTGCACAGGCTCATTTGCAGATGCACAGCTTCCCTCCAAAAGAATTATTGGACCAAAGAACTATGAGTTCTTATCATCCAAAAGGGAAGAATTTGAAGAGTATTTGCAGGTATTGATTCATAGGCCTGTTGCTCTGCATAGTGTATAGTAACTGTAGTGTATTCATGGCATATTATTATTATTTTTAAATCAAATTACTCTATCTTCATCTCTCTCACTTTTGGTGAGTCCTGTGCGTGTGTGCATATGCGTATTTATATTGTGTGTGTGGTGCGTGCATCCGTGCCTGCATCCATGCCTGCATCCATGTGTTGGGAACAGAGACTGGTGCAGCACCCAGAGCTAAGTAACAGTCAGTTGTTGGCAGACTTCCTATCACCTCACAGCATGGAATCTCAGTTCATGGACAAGATGTTGCCTGATGTCAACCTCGGTATGGAGCGTTTTATAACACATTCATACAGTACATCATTAACATTTATGCAGCATTTAATAGCACATACATACATTATAACACAAGGAGGGCTAAAGATGCCCTGGAGAAGTACATGTGCTGTGTTCCAAATGCCACCCTATCCTCTATATAGTGCACTACTTTTGACCATACATTCATACAGAATTTATAGGACTGAAGATGCCATGGAGAAATACATGAGAAATCCATCATTGATTAGCTATGTAGCTCCATGTGGAGCTGTGTTGATTAATTGATTTTATTCCTTCTCAGGTAAAATATTCAGGTCTGTCCCTGGAAAAATTATAAAAGAGGTAAGAGGCATTTATCCAATGAGCTTTTAATAGTAGAATGTCTCTTGGGATTCCAGCCAATACCAATATATCAATGTTATAGTTAATCTCTGGGACTTAATTTAACTGGTAAAGGAAGTAGATATGATCAGACAATAGTGGTGCTGGCCTTCCGGCTCAGTCGACTGATATTTATCACGATGTTCTGTCTGTGTTTTCCTCTGCATCTCTGCCTGCCAGAAAGGACAGCACCTGGAGCCCTTCATCCAGTCTTTCTTCAACTCCTGTGAATCTCCCAAAGCCAAACCTAGCAGACCAGAGCTGACCATCCTCAGCCCTACTGCTGAGAATAACAAGAAGGTGAGGCTAGGGTTGCAAAATACCCCACATTTTTGAAAAAAATCATAAAATAAGGTCACATTTCCCCAAAATTCCCTGGCTTTATCTTTACAGTTACTGTGCGTGCCAACTGTGCAAAACTCCCCATTTGCCCTGGGACCACATACACACTTCACAGTGAACACTGACTGTATACATCCCTCCCATCAATCTCAGATATATCTAGGAATGTATCCTGCTTCAGTGGACAGCCTTGACCAATGTTCCCTCTAAGCTGTGCGCGGGTGGACTTCCGTGCAGAAGAAATATCAGCCCGCACAGAGAGAAGCACGAGATTGAACTTCACTCAACTTTCTAGAGTTTTCCCCCTTAGTTAATACTATCAATGTTTCCCTTTACTGTGGGAATTGTGATCAAATCAATGCAATATTAGCCACTTTCAATTCAACATTTTATTGCAGGCAACGACTCAGCTCGTACTCTACACAAACCAGTGCAGCTTAGACCATTACCATATATAGATCTGTGCCATTCACTTTGGACTGGACTGTGTTTACAGCATGAGCGGTCGTGAGTAGATGCACTTGTTTTGAGATCAAAGCGAGACCTGCATGTAGCTACGTGTGCACTTTTGTTCATATCCTTTGCTACTTAGTGAGTTATTACCCCAGTTATAGATAATTTGTAGTCAGTAATGGGGGAGTGATTGCTTCCTACAAAAGCATCTTTGAAAAGCGAGTCGGGTAGAGAGCTTTTTCTTGCCTTAAAGGGGCAGTGTTGTATTTTGAGACAGGTTTGAATAAGCTAAGTAGCCAATAGGCAAAGGATAGCATAATTTGTCTTATTTTCTGTAATAATGGTATGAGAATAATAATACTTTTTAATAATTGGTTTCATTTTCCGTCACCACCTTGTCTGAAGGACAAGTGGATAAACAGGTTAATGTCAAGCCCTGCATGTTTTTTTCTCCAAAAAGTCTCATGGAATGTAGGCCTACATTGAACACCACACATTGGCTGCTACTGTAGGCTGAATGATAGAACAGCTATTTCCGTGTTAAAATGTTATGGGATGCATTTTCTCCATTGTTTTTGATGGTAGGCCACTCTGGTAGGCCTACATTATGATCAAATAGCCACAGTAGCCTACTTGACCTCTGTCTGAAACTAACTTAATGCGGGTACAGCCTTAGTGTTCACAGTAAACGTGTGCTGGAAGTTGCACAACATTTTCACAACGTTCAAGCTTGCGCTCAGCAGACCTGAAATTTGCTCAGTGCTGAAAAAAATTAGAGGGAACATTGGCCTTGACCCTAACTAATAAATTAAAACCATTCCTCTTAACTGTCAGCCGTTTTCCGAATGACCCCACGGTGAATGCTGGAACCAAATATTTTAGTATTTTGTCACGGTGTCAAATACTCCTTAGCCCTGCTCTTTGACAGGATGTGCTTATTTAAGTCACAATGATAAATATTTGCATGTTCCTTCCACTAACCATAATGTTCCTTCCACTAACTGGTAATTCCAGGGTTTATACCAGGGTTTAGCACTTTTGAAAGAACATATTCCATGGAAATTATGCATGTAAATTATGATTGAAATGATTAAGTAAGTGTGTCAGACTTGTTAATTGACTGGTTTGACTCACGCTGAACTGCCTTGAAAGACTGAGTTGTGTGTTTTGTAGTCTTTCATTTCTCGTCAATATAAAATACTCTGTGTATCTTCCTGTCTCCCTAGCTCTTCACTGACCTGTACAAAAACAACGCTAACCTGTCCGAGGGCCCGGAGAAGAAACGCAACCGGAACTGCTTTATGGAGATGATGTCAGTAGAAGGGATGTATGACTACATGATGTTCATGGGTAAGTGACCAAGCACTAGGGAAGAAGTAGTCCCCTGTGACTGAACCATGATTTGAAATATGGTAGTCACACAAATAACACAAACATCTTGAGCATAATACGGCTGTCATTAGAAGTGAATCTAGTGAGAGAATATGGAGGTTCTAGTACTGCCAGTGATGGCCACTACAGTACAGTATATGTAATGATATGAAGGTTGTAGGTAGGCCTGTGACGGTAATTGAATAACCGTGTAACTGAAGGTTATGGATAAAGTCTGAAATGAAAACAAAATACCATCAAAACTGTTCAAATAGGCCTATATTCATTTTAGGATTTTTAAACATTTTTATTAACTTTATTTTCATGTAGATAAACTTTACCTTATAGTGTTTACTAATGATTATAAGCAATTTCGCTAACTTAGTATGTCTATTAAATGTTCTAGATCTCCTATTTCCAATTGTTCTTTGATGCTTGAGCAGCAAATCCCTAGATGCGCGGGGGTGTAGAGCGCTTCAGTTAAAAAAATTGCTTGATGTGTTGACTTTCTTTTTATACAATGCAGATTTTCATTGCTTGCTAGTAAATAAATCAATTGGTTCTTCTTTGAAAAAAGGTTGGATGTGTTTGACTTCATTAATTATTCAAAAGCAGTCTACAAGGTTATTCTGGCTCTGAGGCTTATAATGCGCTAATGTTGTGCAAAAAATGGACAATGCGCCAATCTTCTCCAACCTGGCATGATATAATTTGATACAGAATCTTTTCTTCGTTTATATATTCATCAATGCTGATCAGGCCCGGTCCTGGCTGATATGCCGCCATAGGCGAGACAAAGAAATATGCCGCCATCCTATCCCTGCAAAGTAGAATAGTAGCATAGGCTATAAAGTCTGGCCAGCAATGCACTTTTATGAATGTATGTTGGTAGCCTACCGTTTGTAAAACTGGCAATTAACTGTTAATCCCTGTCATTTGGTTACATTCATTTATGTTAATGCCTGTATTAATTACAGTAATTTAATTATCGGAGTGGAAACGTTGTTTGCAGAGTTCACAACCTCCTACAGAAAGATGTTTAGGTTTATTTCATACCATCATTTACGCGCGCCATGTGAGCAATGAGCATGTGTCTGGTTTCTCTGTCCTGTTAATGTTGACGGAGCGTGGGCGCCTGAGCACGCATAGAAGTACCTGGCCTGCTTCTCGTAAATGTCAAATGTAGGAAAGTGCCCAGCTGGGCTTCTCAGTAATGTTTTCTTCACCTCACACAGTAAGTCCATTTTGTTTAACATTATGATAGTTCCTTTCCAAAACTCTCCTCCTCGATAATCAGCGTTGCTGATAAATAGGCTATGTTGTGTGTGTTTATTATTGCAATTTGTATTTATTGGTTTATAAAAGATATAAAGATAGAACATAGTCAACAGTAACAAAACATAAACACAGCAACAAGTTACATTGGTACTATCCTATCCAACAGCTGTTGGACAAAATGTTAATAATAATAAGAAAATAAGAAAATATACTATGTAAGTACATGGATGTAAATAGTAAATATAAATAATAGAAGGATAAGTCAGCGAGCCAGAAAGGACGAGAAGGCTATGGCTTCTGCTTGGGTGTTACAAAAAGGAAGCCCTTCGGGGGTTTCCTTATTGCATATATATGAGAAAGTCTCAAAGATGGAGGACCAGAATGGAACTAGTGTCGGGCATGACCAGTACATGTGATACAGAGTGGTGTGTGCCTGATGGCATCTATATCAGGTTGGCTCTATCTGGATACAATCTGGCAAGTCTACTCCTGCAAAAGTGTAGGCAATGAAATACTTTCAACTGTAGTAACTCATGCCTGATGCAGATAGAGGATGAGTGTATCCTTTCATTTGCAGAATGCCAGGTGATATCCCAGCTCCAAATTCTTCCTCCCATGCAATATTCACAATATGTTGCCTGTATTTGTTTCTAGTTTCATGATTGTCAATTTCATCTTCATACTATAGCATAGCTGTCCTCTTGATACTTTCCTTGTCAATTCATTATCTTATAGCCTACTTTCGGAAAGCCTAAGGTAGGCCTAGTTTTTTTAAAATAAGTTTTTAAGGGAAGGATAAATATTTGCTTGTGTCTGACAGTAGCTGGTGGCTTTGATTGGCAGGTGCTTCTGCATGGGTGTGCCTGTGAGTTCGCTGATTCTCTCTATAGGCCTATATGTCCATTCAGAAAGTTTCCTAAAGTAGCCCGTCTGGACTCTCTTGAATAAAAATCAAACACTTCTGTCTTGATTTAATCTTGTAAATAGGCTATTTTCCGTAGCTTAGGCTACATCATTTTTCTCATTACGGCGTCCTCTCTTTGAAGAACATATGCCATCGAATGACAGCAGCAGGGTTTGTGACATTATGTGAATATTTGGTGAAAAGTGGGAGAAAACCCATCGTACTTTATTTGAATGGTTTTGTGCATCGAAATAGGATCTGTATAATAAAAAAATATGCAGAAAAGCCAACACATGGACAAAGTAGGCATATATCTTCATTTTGACTCCGTTAATGTTGTCAATATGAAAATGCAACATTCTCTCCAACCTGGCATTTCTTAATTTGTTGATTAATATTTCTAAGTAATAAACTGAATAATAATAATAATAATGAAATGCCATGATAATAACAAAGTGTAATGGCTTGTTTAAAATAGGTTTTATTAAGAAGCATATCCATGTAAGCAAGTGTACAAACTGAATTGTGACCAAATTCCAAGACCGTCACAGCCCTAGTTGTAGCAAGGTTTGCATGTCAGGACTGTCAGACCCACATCTGTTACTCAGTCAGAATTCTTCTCATTGTGTTTGGCGCTGTGTTGACATACTGTGTTGACATACTGTGCTTGTGACAACTGCTGATGTAACAAAATACATTTGATTGAAAGATTGTTTGACCGGCAGGTCGAGCGGTGTTCCACATGCCAGACTGGTTGCACCACATCCTGTCAGGGGGGCGGATCTTGTTCAAGAACACGCTGGAGGCCTACATGGATAACTACATCCAGCACAAACTGGACACGATCCTGCAGGAGCACCGTGTCGTCTCTCTCGTCACCATGCTCAGAGGTACGGTGTGTGCGCGCGGGTGCTCAGGTGTGTGTGTGTTGCTTCAGTAATGTTGCCCCCTTTAGTTAAATAAAGGTTAAATAAAAATAAATAAATACAGTTGAAGTCGGAAGTTTACATACACTTAGGTTGGAGTCATTAAAAGTCGTTTTTCAACCACTCCACAAATTTCTTGTTAACAAACTATAGTTTTGGCAAGTCGGTTAGGACAACTACTTTGTGCATGACACAAGTAATTTTTCCAACAATTGTTTACAGACAGAGTATTTCACTTATAATTCACAGTATCACAATTCCAGGGGGTCAGAAGTTTACATACACTAAGTTGACTGTGCCTTTAAACAGCTTGAAAATTCCAGAAAATGATGTCATGGCTTTAGAAGCTTCTGATAGGCTAATTGACATAATTTGAGTCAATTGGAGGTGTACCTGTGGATGTATTTCAAGGCCTACCTTCAAATTCAGTGCCTCTTTGCTTGACATCATGGGAAAATCAAAAGAAATCAGCCAAGACCTCAGAAAAAAAATTGTAGACCTTCACAAGTCTGGTTCATCCTTGGGAGCAATTTCCAAACGCCTGTAGGTACCACGCTCATCTGTACAAACAATAGTAGGCACCACGTTCATCTGTACAAACAATAGTACGCAAGTATAAACACCATGGGACCACACAGCCGTCATACCGCTCAGGAAGGAGATGCGTTCTGTCTCCTAGAGATGAACGTACTTTGGTGCGAAAAGTGCAAATCAATCCCAGAACTACAGCAAAGGACCTTGTGAAGATGCTGGAAGAAACGGGTACAAAAGTATCTATATCCACATTAAAATGAGTCCTATATCGACATAACCTGAAAAGCCGCTCAGCAAGGAAGAAGCCACTGCTCCAAAACCGCCATAGAAAATGCCAGACTACGTTTTGCAACTGCACATGGGGACAAAGATCGTACTTTTTGGAGAAATGTCCTCTGGTCTGATGAAACAAAAATAGAACTGTTTGGCCATAATGACCATCGTTATGTTTGGAGGAAAAAGGGTGATGCTTGCAAGCCGAAGAACACCATCCCAACCGTGAAGCACGGGGGTGGCAGCATCATGCTGTGGGGGTGCTTTACTGCAGGAGGGACTGGTGCACTTCACAAAATAGATGGCATCATGAGGAAGGAAAATTCTGTGGATATATTGAAGCAACATGTCAAGACATCAGTCAGGAAGTTAAAGCTTGGTCACAAATGGGTCTTCCAAATGGACAATGACCCCAAGCATACTTCCAAAGTTGTGGCAAAATGGCTTAAGGACAACAAAGTCAAGGTATTGGAGTGGCCTTCACAAAGCCCTGACCTCAACCCTATAGAACATTTGTGAGCAGAATGGAAAAAGTGTGTGCGAGCAAGGAGGCCTACAAACCTGACTCAGTTACACCAGCTCTGTCAGGAGGAATGGGCCAAAATTCACCCAACTTATTGTGGGAAGCTTGTGGAAGGTTACCCGAAACGTTTGACCCAAGTTAAGCAATTTAAAGGCAATGCCACCAAATACTAATTGAGTGTATGTAAACTTCTGACCCACTGGGAATGTGATGAAAGAAATAAAAGCTTAAATAAATCATTCTCTCTACTATTATTCTGACATTTCACCTTCTTAAAATAAAGTGGTGATCCTAACTGACTTAAGACAGGGAATGTTTACTAGGATTAAATGTCAGGAATTGTGAAAAACTGAGTTTAAATGTATTTGGCTAAGGTGTATGTAAACTTCAGACTTCAACTGTATAAACCTTTGACTGTTTATTGACTTTCTTCCCCTCCTATTTCCTTCCTAAGGCTCCACCAAAGGGTTTGAGGGCAACACACACATTCAGTGTTTAGCAATCTCACTATGGTGGTGTTGTGAACTCCGGTCCATTCAGTTCTGGAATTGCCTTGCCTTACTTGATCCACTTCTCCCAGACTCATGATTTATGTTTTCTGCCCAATATTAGATGCTGTGTTCTGTGAGACCAGTGAGGAACGCGCCACAGTAGACAAGCAGAGAAGAGCCAAGAAGGCATTTGAAGAGATGATGAATTATTTGCCAGGTTAGACCCAAGCTTTTAGCCTGGTCATGACATGACACACTTTGCATGACAAGGAGTGACAAGGAGTCTGAGGGGGTATCAGGGGGAGTTGGGATATGCAAAAAACATTTCCAATTCACACGTGTGAAATAGGGAAAAATAAGCACACACCAAATTGTTATTGTGCAAACAGACTGAAACTCAGACTACTAAGCATTGGCTGACAACTGATATTTTCATCTGCTTCCAACTGTTGAACAGATCAAGTATGCACTCTCTCTACACAAGATGTCTAGCCAACAGCATGATTCATTGATGTGTCTTCCATGTCTTAACCACAACTCATTAGCAACCGAGCAAGTTCCGCTTTCAGTCACATTGTGTTGACAAATGACATCCAGACACAAAGAGAAGAGTTTTCTCCAAGCCCAGATATTTTCCATTTCAGAAACACTCCAGTTTCATCATAGAAATACGTCCCATTGCCTGTGCATGTGCCCCTATGGACCCTGGTCAAAAGTAGTGCACTATAAAGGGAATTGGGTGCCATTTGGGACACAACCTGTGTCTGGTGAACACTCCCTGATTTATTATCAGTTTCATTCTATTCTCTGGAAGCCTGGTCCTACTTTTGAAAGCATGTTCTGGCAGGAACTCGAATGTCATCATCCATGGAAATAGAATGAGAGAAATTATAATTTGATGGGATCACTTGCCAAAGGTATAGTTATCTCTATGGTGACAAGGGTTTTTATGGACAAAGTGGGCCTCAGTTCAGTTATACTGTATTGATTTGTCTTTCTGTTTTTTCACCTCATAGACTTTGTGGAAAAGTGCATCGGACAGGAGGCCAAATACGAGGGCATCAGGCTTCTCTTTGATGGTTTTCAGCAGCCACTTCTTAACAAGCAGGTAAAGCTAACAGCCAAACAAGGAGACAAATAACAGCTTGTCTGCAGCTAAGGTCTCATGGTGGATTATCTGTTTTCTCTCCTCTTGTTTCTGTCCTCTGCCCCTCAGATGACTTACGTTCTGATGGATATTGCTGTCGAAGAACTGTTTCCAGAGATCGGCAAGGTAAACTCCTAAGAATTATATATACACAGGGCAACCATTTGTAATCCGTTTGTCATATTAAGTATGCCATCTTGTGACTTGGAATGTAATTACTCTGCTGTATAACACAGTTTTGGATACATAATGTCTTATTGAATTTAAGCATCGCTCTGACACAGGGCCCCTTAAAGTTTACGCTCACTTTGTGTTTTGTTAATGTGGTTATCAACTGCATGTCTTTTCCAAACTATTTAGACATTTAAGACCCATTTATTTATAAAGTAGAAAGGTACCAGGATGTAGTTTGTGTACCTTCCGTTGGATACTGTGATGATATGTTGTCTATTCAGCAGGGACAGAGAGAGTCATCGGCCGACAGTAGCCAGTGGATGTAGATAACAGGAAATGCAATACACTTAACAAATGCCAATGTCTCTGGGAGCATATCAACATTCCAATGTACAATAATAAAATATATTTCTTGATTTTACTGGGTGGTCAAAGATCATATTTTATCTGGCTTATTGGATGTCATGGAAATTCTTACACAGGGACACTCAGTCAATCTTAAATGAATCATCCTCTATTGTCAGTGCGCTGGAGAGGTTCCAACCAACTCAATGCACCATAGTACACATGTCAATCAGGAGCTCTACTCGGGGCAGTCCCAGCAGTTGTCTTATATACGACTATACACATTTAACATTTAAGTCATTTAGCAGACGCTCTTATCTAGAGCGACTTACAAATTGGTGCATTCAACTTAGGATAGCCAGTGGGACAACCACCACTGGGGAAGGTGGGGTGTAGAAGGATTACTGTTAGACTATTCCAGGTATTCCTTAAAGAGGTAGGGTTTCAAGTGTCACAGAAGTTATATTTGCATGATTTAGCATAATTAATTAATCATTACTGTTTTGTTTCATTAATGTGACTGACCAATACTGGTTCATAACATGTGACAGACCAATACCTCACGAGGCTTCTCTCTAAGCTGAGACCTTGAAACTGAGATATCTTTCGTTCTCATAATAAGGTCTGGGCGTACTGCCAAATTGCAGATACTGATAAGTGAGGATTCGACCGATCAGTCACTTGCACGAACAGATTTTAGCTTCCTCAAAGGAGGTTCTATCACAATATTATAGTCCTATTAAAGTAAGGGAAATCAACACAGAAAAAAAACACGTCATTTCAAACCGTTCATTCTGGGTTGTACAATCCAATTAGTATGGTAATACTATAATCATAATCGAGGTTATACTTCTATTAATGGGAGTAAGTATCAAAAATAGACACACATGCACAAGGGATCTGTAGATTCAGAGGTGAATAAATCTCTCAATGTTAACCATTGTTTCCATATCACAATCGGATTGGCCTATGTTTTTCACTAACTGTCCCTGGGACATCAACTTAGTCAAAATATAAATCCCTGTTGTTTAACAGTTCTGCTAAGACCTTCAAAAGGTTGGTGCTGGCTCATCAGCTCAGTGTTCCACATAATGTAAACAGGTTAAGGGTTTAGATGACCTTTTCCTCAACTTGTTAAATGAAAACAACCTTCAATCATTACTCATCGTCCGTATCTACAGGGGCAAATGGGAGCTCATCCAGAGTTGGCAGCTCATTAGTTTCACCATCCTCTGGAGGAGCAGAAAACATGATAGCTGCTGAGATCTTATCAGCCAGAGCAGCATGTTAATAACATTTCACAGGGAAGAGAGAGAGAGAGAGAACACGTTATAACAGTTTCACACCAACCTTAATAAGAATGGGATTGGGGCAAGGTTTGCCCAAGCTACAATCTAGTTAGCTCTCCTCACATTTTAGACACTGATATGTGAGGATTCGTCTGATCAGTCACTTGCATGAACACAGAAATTGGTTATTAGAACAGCACATGAATGGAACATAGGAATGTATAGAATAGAAAAGCACCAACATAACAATTTCCATCACAGTATGTTGTCTACTCAGCAGGGACAGAGAGAGCCGGTAGTAGCCAGTGGATGTAGATAGCATCATGCTTTCCTTCCCTGGAGCCAAAGGAAGTGCAATACACTTAGCAAATTCTGGGAGCATATCAACATTCCAATGTACAATGTCATCTTTTCTGGTTTATTGGATTAAATAATTCCTTGCTGGCTGCACACTGGTCAATCTTCAGCTTGATGTGTCAATTTAAGATGTCTTCCCTTCTCTAAGTGAGATGACTGTTATCCAGACCAAATGAATGTCTCTGTTTTGATGCGTTTTGTGTATTTTGTATGGTAACTATGGTTTAATTTGTGTATTTTTACAGCAGAGATGCAGGCTGGCGCAATAAGCTGAGTTTAGACCTGTGGTTAGGGGCATGTTTAGTTTCTCACATCCAAGTTTAAAGTCAACTTCTCCGTTTTCTAAATTGAGGTTGTATCCTGCATATGACCTAATACGATTTCCATCTGTCCTCCCTTGGAGTCTTGTATCTGCCGTCATGTTTTAGTCCACTGTGAAAAGGAGAAACGTTCTGTGGATGTGGTAATCGGCAACACCATGTGCATTCCCAGTCCACTGGTGCCAGCCATCAGTGGAGATGAATGGTTGGCCCCTGTAATGAATAAAGCCTGTGGGAGGTTGAGACAGAATGGCCCTTGTCCTCAGAATACTACTCTGCCCTGTGTCCTTGACACAGTTCTGATCAATGGTGAGAGCAGCAAAGCTCCATGACACACCACTCACAAGTTGGAGTCACTGAGGGATTTCATTGTTTCCTTTTTGAAACGCTACATTAGATGGAATTACACATCATGGGAGGCATTCCATAGTTTTGAGACTTTGTACTTTTTTTTTTGCATGAGAGTCAGTTCAATGTCGGCTTTTAAATCACTGTTGAATTGTTAGTTGATCAGTTATATGCAGAAATAGCTACTAGACAAAAAAAAAGAAAATAACCGTTTGTTCATTTATTTTTCTAACGTTGACGCTTTTGGTACACATCTGTATAATGTACTACTACCAAGCTTATTTCAATATCACAACTACGCCAAATATAAAACATTACATTTCACATTTATCATAGGCTATTTACAAATTACAACTCGGAGAAAAGCTCCATTTACATGACCTCTTTGGTTCTCAATGTATTTCTCTAGAATAAACAGGTATTTGACGAAACAAGCTAACCAACTCTAGTACAGTCCAAATCAGATTTTCTACCATCCTATCAAAAACGACAGTATAGAGTGAAACCAGGTATAGGATTCATGACCATAGAAAAGTCGCTACCTTGCCTTGTAAAGAATTGTCTCTAAATGTTTACAAAAGGTTGATCACCAACTTGTTTATCTCCTTGCGAGATACCTCTCTGGTCCAAAAGAGCTTTAAAACATTTACAAAGCTATTATAGAGCTCGGTGTTTGTATATCTTCTCCCATAAACTAATGCTGGTTAAGCATACTCTGCCCAGTGCACACATTAAAAACAGGCAGTGGTCATCTGTTTCCATCTCTGTTGAAGTTTGCTTATGTTGGTACTCTGAGGGACTATTATTATATAACAGAATTTCTGAGCAAGAGCTTGACAGCAGTTACTGTACATGAGACTTGACAAAACAAAACCTGTGTTTAGAGAAGTACAGTGCATCATTTACAGTGCATATCAAGCTGCAGTATTTATATAGAAATATCTAAGCGCATTGGAGAAATATCCATGAACAATGTCCTTTAAATTTGACCTCTCACTAGACTAACTAGAATTGTGAACTTCCCTTGGATGCTGAGTTGGTGAGAAGAACACATCCGATGGCGAGCTAGTGTTGCAGCCAGGAATCTCATAGGCTCCCAGACAGAGCCATCACCAGCCCCAGCAGGATTAACAGAGTTGTGTGTCCAGGTCCTCCTGAATTTGAGTTGGAAATCTTGATACGTCCTTCTACAGCTGGATGCAACTTCTTCCTCTCAGTAATGTAGCTGGCCACCACCGAAATGTCCATGTCACCTGTAAGAGAAACTTATTTTTTTCAACCCCATGAACTGGTCAACCAACAACTTTGATCTGATAAGTAATGGTTGTGCAACCACAGTGCAACAGAAAATGCCCAAGGGGTTCCTGTTCATAAGGAAGTTATGAGTCTGTGAGCTCATCCCTAGAGATACATTGTATGCATCCCAAATGGCACCCTGGCCTATTCCTTATTTAGTGCAGTACTTTTGACCAGGGCTCTGGTCAAAAGTAGTGGACTACAGGGTTGGGGTCAATTGCATTTCAATTCTGGACAATTCAGGAAGTACACTGAAGTTCTAATTTTAATTCCAGTTCTCTTCCAATGCTGTTCTATGAGGAAAATTTGGAATTGGAATTTGGTGGTTTACTTTCTGATTTGACTGGAATTGACCGCAATCCTGGTGCACTATACAGGGAATAGGGTGCCATTGGAGACAACCATAGTGTTCTAATCTATTCAATTCTATGCGCTCACCACTATCGTGTTTTAGCTTCTCCTCTTTGATCATGGAGAATCCGTCTCCTCCTTCCACCAGGTAGGAGGGCAGGACCACCTTGTATAGCCTGCTGTCGTCCAGTGGCTCATAGACAGGCACCCGGCAGTTCGTACAGAGCACACTGATACTCCTGGCACGCTCCCCAGGGGGCCTTGACATATCATACTCTACATGGAATCCTATTGAGATCATATGAGGAAAATAAAGTCAGTCCAAAACAGTTGGAGACCAAACACTAAAAGGGAAAAGCAAACAAATGTTACAAAAACTAGAGTAAATTCAATGTAGGTGCACAGGCTCTTGGAGATAGATAGCTACTAGAGACAAGTGCCTGATGTCAACTGGTTGATGTCATATTGTGACCCTTTTACCAATTAAAATTAAACAGTCTGATACCTGATACTTGAAGGAATTCCCCTGTGTTCCCTCCATATCTCCTGACGGAGTGCTCAAAAGCCTTCCTCAGAGTGGAGCCCTTCAGCTGCACCAGATCATAGGTGCCTCCAAATGGCAACACAGCAATCAGGTCTTCCATCGTGATGGAACCTAAAAAAAATGTCACATTTCACTCCGTTTCCACATTGCCTCAGCCAATGCTGGGATTTATTCTCTCAAACACACAAGGCCGGTTTCCTGGACAAAAAACCAAGCTCAATGGAGAATCTCCATTGAAGTTATTTGGGTTGTCCATGATTAGGCTTAATCTGTGTCTGGGAAACGGCTCCATAAAGGCACACACACACTCACCATTTCGACTGCGTTCATCTATGGATGACCGTATTGATCCCCCTTGGAGGATGCAGGAGCTGACATGGTTCCACTGAAGCTCATCTGCATATTTAATGTTGTGGTGTACCTACAGCAAAAAAACTGGATGTTATTAGTAGGCTACAGACTGACCGAAAGGTACCAAGTTTGGGTAGCTTACCTGGGTATTACTAACTCACCATAGCGTCGCAGATTAGGTTTCCCAGGTTGCACTCTCGGAACCTGCATTCTTCAAACGTTCCATTGAGATACACCAGGGTCTCCCCCACATACTGGGAGGAGTAATTTGCCAGGGCCTTTTTCCATTTGTTTACTTCAGCAAGAATACTGGGGTCTGACGAGGAAATCATATGCAGTTACTGGGTCGATTCGGTGCCTTTTGAGAAGTGTAACTTGGCTAAATATTACTTGATTTCACCTCATTTTAACATTCGGTCATAAAGAACATGTTAAAATTAATAAGAAAACATGTTTTCCCATCTCAAGAGGTTAAATAAAAATTTTACTATTGTAAGTGCCTAGTAAGTGACAAATAAAGTAACAGGGTTGACTGTAACAGGGTTGACCTTAACAGTGTTGACGATTTAATCTTAAAATCAGCCATAAAGCACCTCGTGACACAGGGAATGGAAGCTTGTTGTGTGCAACAGGGAGTGGCAATTGAATGCAAGCTTCACAAAACGATATACACTGCTCAAAAAAATAAAGGGAACACTAAAATAACACATCCTAGATCTGAATGAATGAAATAATCTTATTAAATACTTTTTTCTTTACATAGTTGAATGTGCTGACGACAAAATCACACAAAAATTATCAATGGAAATCAAATTTATCAACCCATGGAGGTCTGGATTTGGAGTCACCCTCAAAATTAAAGCCACACTACAGGCTGATCCAACTTTGATGTAATGTCCTTAAAACAAGTCAAAATGAGGCTCAGTAGTGTGTGTGGCCTCCACGTGCCTGTATGACCTCCCTACAACGCCTGGGCATGCTCCTGATGAGGTGGCGGATGGTCTCCTGAGGGATCTCCTCCCAGACCTGGACTAAAGCATCCGCCAACTCCTGGACAGTCTGTGGTGCAACGTGGCGTTGGTGGATGGAGCGAGACATGATGTCCCAGATGTGCTCAATTGGATTCAGGTCTGGGGAACGGGCGGGCCAGTCCATAGCATCAATGCCTTCCTCTTGCAGGAACTGCTGACACACTCCAGCCACATGAGGTCTTGCATTAGGAGGAACCCAGGGCCAACCGCACCAGCATATGGTCTCACAAGGGGTCTGAGGATCTCATCTCGGTACCTAATGGCAGTCAGGCTACCTCTGGCGAGCACATGGAGGGCTGTGCGGCCCCCCAAAGAAATGCCACCCCACACCATGACTGACCCACCGCCAAACCGGTCATGCTGGAGGATGTTGCAGGCAGCAGAACATTCTCCACGGCGTCTCCAGACTCTGTCACGTCTGTCACATGCTCAGTGTGAACCTGCTTTCATCTGTGAAGAGCACAGGGCGCCAGTGGCGAATTTGCCAATCTTGGTGTTCTCTGGCAAATGCCAAACGTCCTGCACGGTGTTGGGCTGTAAGCACAACCCCCACCTGTGGACGTCGGGCCCTCATACCACCCTAATGGAGTCTGTTTCTGACCGTTTGAGCAGACACATGCACATTTTGGCCTGCTGGAGGTCATTTTGCAGGGCTCTGGCAGTGCTCCTCCTGCTCCTCCTTGCACAAAGGCGGAGGTAGCAGTCCTGCTGCTGGGTTGTTGCCCTCCTACGGCCTCCTCCACGTCTCCTGATGTACTGGCCTGTCTCCTGGTAGCGCCTCCATGCTCTGGACACTACGCTGACAGACACAGCAAACCTTGCCACAGCTCGCATTGATGTGCCATCCTGGATGAGCTGCACTACCTGAGCCACTTGTGTGGGTTGTAGACTCCGTCTCATGCTACCACTAGAGTGAAAGCACCGTCAGCATTCAAAAGTGACCAAAACATCAGCCAGGAAGCATAGGAACTGAGAAGTGGTCTGTGGTCACCACCTGCAAAACCAGTCCTTTATTGGGGGTGTCTTGCTAATTGCCTATAATTTCCACCTGTTGTCTATTCCATTTGCACAACAGCATGTGAAATTTATTGTCAATCAGTGTTGCTTCCTAAGTGGACAGTTTGATTTCACAGAAGTGTGATTGACTTGGAGTTACATTGTGTTGTTTAAGTGTTCCCTTTATTTTTTTGAGCAGTGTATTTACAAAATGTCTAGTCTGTCTAGCTATGGGTAACAAGGTTGACGTGTTATGCTCAACCCACTCAGTTGGCCAGAAAATGGCCAAAAAGAGTAGAACCTGCTTTTACACTGTGATTTGACTATTAGCTGTTCAATGTTTGTTTTAAAAAGGAAAGGAGTTTCACCATTTTAAAACGAGAGTTCAGTTCACCTAACAGGGTTCACCTTAAAATGAGGGACAGACGTAAATGAATCACTAATCACATGAAATAAAAAATTATCTTCAGAAACAAAAATAACTAGGGCTTTACAATGATAGTGAAACTGAGAAGTTTTGGGATTAAGTGGATTAAAATCGTCCTAAAAGTGACAGGTTTGACGGAGGGACATGTCAAATGCTGAATTTTGGCATTTTAGGAAGCCTTTATTTATATTACAAATAATATTTATTGAATTCTCCATGTGTCTATATTAAAGTGCACTTCATTTAATATAACAGGCTTTAAAATTAAATATTGGTGCACAATTTCTACTTAATATCAAAGGGACGCAAAAGGCCCTCATTTCATGGAACGGCCCTACTATATACTCCATACAATATAAAAAGTCAAATAATTTTATATATAATAATGATATTGATAGTGGTACTGAAACTGATGTATTCTTGACGTAAAAAAAATTCAAATAAATAGCAGATTGGTAACATAGTGAACTAATGCTTAAGACACAGTGAAATGCATTCTCATTGAATTAGTTCTTAGTAGTAAATATGAAATAAAAGTCTGAATTAGAAGGTCAACGGTATGTGTCCACCGTAGTGTTCAGTAGTGTTCTCCACCAGACATTGAAATGATTACAAAACATAGGACAGTATCACCATGCTATACAGAGAGTCAAGAAAACCAAACTTGTTATTGGCACACTTATTTCATAAGGGATAAGATAACAGCAATGCTGTGTTACAGGAGGGGGTCGCAGTTCTGGAGCGACCCACTAGGTGTCATCCTCCGACAACCTTAGGCACCTCCTCACTCACAGTCTGGACTAATCATTATCTTATCGGTGTCACCTGTGTCTACCTGTTCACCTGTGTATTTATGCCTTCACTTCCCTGTGTTCCCTTGCTCTGTTTTCTCTACTAGTTCTCGATGCCAAACAGTACTAATCAGTGTCTGATCGCGAGATGTATGTACAGGTGCTTGAGAAGTGTTCTCCCTGTTTCATTGTTGTTTTCAGTCATAGTTAGTATTTCGTATGTTTGCTGTCAGCCTGTTTTTGGAGACCAATTTGCTCCTCCTTAATTTTTTTGTGACCAGTCCGTTATTTTGTATCCTGGTTTTGGAACCACCAGTAAAGATCCTTGTTTCACCATCTCTGCCTAATGTCTATCCTGCACCGCACCTGGGTCACACCTCACACCAACCCTTACACTGCTGATGCAATCGGAAGTCCATTTCACTGTGTAGGTCCAGAATGGCACCCTATTTCCTACACTACTTTTGATAAGGGCCTATAGGGCTCTGTTAAAAAGTAATGCACTATATACTGTAGAGAATAAGGTGAAATTTAGGATGCACTTACTGTCAACTTCACCTGATGTTACTCAGTAGTACTGTACTCACCCTCTGGTACAGAGCTGTCCAGCAGGATAGGGTTGCCTGTGGACTGGACCACATTGCCAGCCTCGTCAAATGTCACCTTGAGGTAACCCAGATATTTCCCAAAAGCAAAGGCCTGCACCACAGGGACGTCCCGCCCATCCTCTGATTTCACCATGAGGGGGTAGGGACCCGCCGGGACCTCGGAGGAAGGTTTCTCTCCTATCGAAACAGTGAATGTAAACAATGGAATTAATGAAGGTTTTCTATCAATCATCAGTTGCATTGTAATCACGCTTAAGAAAACAGCCTTACAACACCTAAATGACTGAATGCATAAAGATATAGACTGGGGTTCAATTAGCTGCTATATAATGTGTCTTGGAATTAATCCAGGCCATAGACTTCTTGGATTCTTACTTTCCCACCACATCAGCCTGAAATACACTGACTTTACAGCCTGAATTACTGAACACAGGGCTTACTGTTTGTGATTTAGTGAACTGTTCTAAAGTGTAGGCCTCACTTCAAAGGGAATCCTTACAGCCATCACTGAGTCCTCTTTAAAAAAGCAGCATAGCGTAGGTACTGAACTTGCAGGCATGGGAACTGGGAACCAGCCAGTACACTGATTCTAACCAATATGAATCATGGCTGTTGCTGTGGAAAAAGCTCAGCACAGCGCAAGCTAACTAGGGCTACATCCCAAATGGCACCCTAATCCCTTTGTAGGGAATAGAGTGCCATTTAGGACGCACCCAAAGAGAAAGGCCATGATGGGCATCACCGGACAGCAGGTAAGACAGGTGGCAGATACTCAATGTTCCAGCTTTTTGAAATTGCACTAACTAAGGATGTGGATGGTCTCAATCATGGACCAAGAGCTGCTGAGGCATAAAGTAATATACTGCCTGTGTAGCAAAAATAGTATGGTGTGGTTGTTGGTTGAGATATTAGTAAGCCTTCTTCTTTGACAGGACTGTAGGCAGAATTTATGTGCTTTGGTTGGACATAAAACATGCTTTGTTGTTTTGTAGTCTCTATGGTGCTGAGGTTAGAGTGAGACCTCTGGCGCTTTCAATTATATTTCAAGTCTGTTTTTGTTACTTGATTTCACTGTTGGATCACTTGTAAGGAGGGGAAACTGTGAAGACAGCCAGGGACACATGCATGTTCAGTTCGGGAATCAATCAACTGTAGGCTCCACAATTCCTTACAAAAACGTATGATAGTTAACCAAATGAAGGTGTTCTGAAGAAATACAGTCTCTACTATGATTGTAACCTCGACCCCACGCTCAGAGAGAGACCCGGCTGGTTGAAATTACTATGATTGTAGATATTAAACAGAAGTAGTCTGTGGCAAACATAATGCATACCGTACCTGTGTACAGAAATGTGTTGCTGTGTCCTCCGATGACCACATCCACACCCTTCACCCTTCTGGCTATTTCTTTGTCCGTAACGAAGCCAGAGTGACCGAGGGCGATGATCTTGTTGACCCCCAGGGTGATGAGTTTGTCGACCTGGGGCTGAAGGGCATCAATCTCATCCTCAAACACTAAGTTAGGTCCTGCAACAGAATGAGGAACAAAAATACATTTTACATCAGGGAAATTATTCAAATGTATCTAGGGCAAAGTTTCCCAAACTCGGTCCTCTGGACCCCAAGGGGTGCATGTTATGGTTTTTGCCCTAACACTACACAGCTGATTCAAATGATCAAAGCTTGACGATTAGTTGATTGTTTGAATCAGCTGTGTAGTGCTAGGGCAAAAACCAAAACGTGCACCCATTGGGGACCCGAGGACCGAGTTTGAGAAACCCTGATCTAAGGGAAGGCATTCTTAAAATCATAGTATAAATATTGGAAGCAAATATGAAACAACCTGGACAGAGCGATCAATATGGATTATTGTGAGGAGAGAGGGACTAGAGTAGGAGGAGCAAAGGCATGAATATGAATAACAATGTAATAAATGAAGCTGAATAGAAGGTTGAGGAGACGAGGAAGATACATTAAGAGAGAGGATGTAGAGGAGCAAAAACTTCAATCAAAACCTTCATCAAGTCAAAACATAATTGTACCTGTTTGTGACAGGGCAGGCGTTTCCTTTGAAGTGTATCCAACCACGCCCACTTTCTGAGCGCCAACATCAAATATTTTATATGGGAAGTAAAGACCGCTGATGTGTGGGGCAAGTGTGTCATCTGCTTTGATGTTAGCACTGAGGACTGTGAACTTTACCTCCTGGAGAAACGGCTTGATAAGTCCCTCCACTTTATTGTCAAACTCATGATTCCCCAGAGCCTATAAAGTTACAAACAAAGGCAAAGGTCATCCACAATATTTCACTGTTAACAACATGTGCAACCAACCATACTGTTCTGGTGTTATTGTGCTGCCAAGTCCATTTTAGATTAGATAAGATTAGATAAACGAATGTTTTTCTTAATCTAATTGCTATGTTAGTGCATGTCCACTAACATCTGTGATTGCACATCTCTTGTTATTTGTTTTATACATGACTAATTAGTGTCCTCCTGGGTTAGGCTTCCTGACCATATTATGAATATGGCTTCAATTATTCCCAGCCAGTGTCACACTGGGAATTGAAGACCTTTGTCTGGGCTAGTCTTCTCCACTACATTGACACCTTGCTCCAAGCTACCTGTCCCTTGTACGTCACAGATGAATACACCATGGAGTACCCTGTCCCTAAAGTAACTATGGAAAATATATCTCTACACACCAAGGATGCATCCCAAATGGCACCATCTTATTCTCTATATAGTGTACTACTTTTAACCAAAGCGCCCTGGTCAAATGTAGTGCACTATATAGGGCAGGGGTACTCAACTCTTACCCTATGAGGTCCGGAGCCTGCTGGTTTTCTGTTCTACCTGATAATTAATTGCACACACCTGGTGTCCCAGGTATTAATATGTCCCTGATTAGAGGGGAACAATGACAAAATGCAGTGGAACTGGCTTTGAGGTCCAGAGTTGCATTTGAGAGGTATAGGGAATAGGGTTCCCTTTGGGAAGCACATCAACAGAGCATTCAAAAGAAATACAACTAAATTAACTAATTTACCGCATGGTGATGTCACCACGGATGGCCAAAACGCCATCCCCACCAAAACTGGCAGAAATTTCAGGCGGCCTTTTCAAACAGCTCTTACACTAAAAGGGCATTATCATCATTTTCACAATATTATTCCAACCTTATAGTGTGGAAATATGTATAAAACAAAGGGAAATCGCAGTTGACTGCACTGGGCCTAAGAGTTTAGTCGGTTAAAAGTGTGATTTGATCTCTACTAGTTCACTTTCTTAGATATGATTGGAAAAAAACATGAAAATATATCCTAGACTAACCATCATGCAATATTGTATGTGGAAAATATGTTTACAATGTTTTAAAGGTCTAATATTATAAAAACTGTGTAAAGCTCAAAGACCAGTGCAAAACAAGGAAAACTGACTGACATAGGGTGACCACGTCCTGGACATATGTAGGACATTCCCGCATTTTGGCCCTTTGTCCCACGTCCCACAACCAAACATATTATCAACAAATTCAATTCCACAAAAAATACTTAATACAAAATATAAAAACATATTACAGCATGTGAATCGTGAATCATTTCCCAAGTGATTCCTGAACAATTCATCAGTATTCTGTGACCAAAATGGCAGCCGTCATTTAACACTGTCCAGTCAAATTGTATTTGCCTCAGTACAAACATGTCTTGAAACTTGGACAGAGTAGGCCAACAGCCGATAAATACAGAGAGGGCCGTATAATTAGCTACGGAGAAATGTACACACAAAAAGAACGATAAAATCAACAGACTGGTTCAAAACACAAGTGTTTCCTTCAATTACTCAAGCTTGTTCAGCAAGAAAAACCAATTTAGAAAAAATGTCAATTTGTCCCATATTTCATTCAGATATTCCAACCTGTCTCTTGCACTCACATTGCACTTATAAAAACATATACAGTACCAGTCAAAAGTTTGGACACATTCAAGGGTTTTTCTTTATTTTTACTATTTTCTACATTGCAGAATAATAGTGAAGACATCAAAACTATGAAATAACACATATGGAATCATGTAGTAACCCAAGAAGTGTTAAACAAATCAAAATATATTTTAGATTCTTCAAAGTAGCCACCCTTTGCCTTGATGACAGCTTTGCACACTCTTGGCATTCTCTCAACCAGCTTCATGAGGTAGTCACCTGGAATGCTTTTCCAACAGTCTTGAAGGAGTTCCCACATATACTGAGCACTTGTTGGCTGCTTTTCCTTCACTCTGCGGTCCAACTCATCCCAAACCATCTCAATTGGGTTGAGGTCGGAGGATTGTGGAGGCCAGGTCATCTAATGCAGCACACCATCACTCTCCTTCTTGGTCAAATAAATAAATCACAGTGTCATCAGCAAAGCACCACCACATCTCCTCCTCCATGCTTCACGGTGGGAACCACACATGTGGAGATCATCCATTCACCTACTCTGCGTCTCACAAAGACACGGCTGTTGGAACCAGAAATCTCAAATTTGGACCAAAGGACAGATTTCCACCGGTCTATTGTCCATTGCTCGTGTTTCTTGGCCCAAGCAAGTATCTTCTTATTATTGGTGTCCTTTAGTAGTGGTTTCTTTGTATCAATTCGACCATGAAGGCCTGATTCATGCAGTCTCCTCTGAACAGTTGATGTTGAGATGTGTCTGTTACTTGAACTCTGTGAAGCATTTATTTGGGCTACAATCTGAGGTGCAGTTAATTGCCACTTTCTGAGGATGGTAATTCTAATGAACTTATCTTCTGCAGCAGAGGTAACTCTGGGTCTTCCTTTTGAGGAGCCAGTTTCATCATAGCGCTTGATGGTTTTTGCGACTGCATTTGAAGAAACTTTAAAAGTTCTTGAAATTTTCCGGATTGACTGACCTTCATGTCTAAAGTAATGATGGACTGTCGTTTTTCTTTGCTTATTTGAGCTGTTCTTGCCATAATATGAACTTGCTATTTTACCAAATAGGGCTATCTTCTGTATACCACCCCTACCTTGTCACAACACAACTGATTGGCTCAAACGCATTAAGAAGGAAAGAAATTCCACAAATTAACTTTTAACAAGGCACACCTGTTAATTGAAATGCATTCCAGGTGACTACCTCATGAAGCTGGTTGAGAGAATGCCAAGAGTGTGCAAATCTGTCATCAAGGCAAAGGGTGGCTACTTTGAAAAATCTCAAATATAATTTGATTTGTTTAACACTTTTTTGGTTACTACATGATTCCATGTGTGTTATTTCATAGTTTTGACATCTTCACTATTATTCTACAATGTAGAAACAGTAAAAATAAGACAAATGGAATGAGTAGGTGTGTCCAAACTTTTGACTGGTACTGTATATCATAAAGATGTGGTAATGGTAATGTTAGAGACTTTTCCAATCGTTGTTGATTCCTGATATTCTGAGTAGTGCAAGACAAGACCTAGGCCAGACAATGTCATAGGTCTATCATCAACCAATCACATTTCTCAAATCCTTCCGGGCTAAATTCCAGCTAAACTTGGAGAGGACAGTTAGGTCTAACTATAGTACTTACAAAAAGCGTGCTTTGTGACGAAGAGCTACAAAAGTAAGTAAATAGCATAAACCGAAAGATACTGTATAAATTAATTTCTTCAAACTTGTGAGGATTGCTAATTAGTTGATCATTCAAAATATTTGCCACTACTTCACTCAATCCCGTTTTAAAAAGTATCCTTTCCTAACTGTTTTACATTCCCTCACACCTACCAGAAAATGTTTCCTTTGCCACATATTCTCAGATTTACATAAAACAGCCACACCAAATTTTGCGCGAGGCAAAAGAGTAGGCTAGTCTTGGTGCCCTTCAAATAGCTCGTTCAGTGCAGCAGAGCACTCCACTTCTCACAATAGTGGTCCTTTAGTAAAGTTTAATCAAAGCTGAATCAATGTCTTGGAATATCATAATGATTAATTAGTATTCTACATATCAGAAACATAATAGTATAGTATAACGTTACTGCTGGGATGGTTAGCTAGATAATTATAATGTGGCCAAAACTCAACTCCGCGCGCCACTAAGCAGAATGTGCTTTTATTGAAACAAAATACTGGAAGGCTCTATAGTTTAAAACCATCTGCTCTAATTTGCTCACGAAAATTCTAAATGCAGATTTTCCCATGAAACTGATTTAGATCAAATCACTGGCATGCAGATGCAGTTTGGACGTTTCACCGTAAAACGTGAAGTATTATCATTCACGATTGACAGTGATGATGGCCTATTTTGAAATAGTGATACACTGTCCCGAGAATGTCCTGCCAAATCATCCTGTTGGGTATTTTAAATGGGGTCACCCTGAGAGCATCCTCCGTTATGAAATGATCCAGTAGCCCACATTAATATTAATTCATATTTTACTGGAATGATGTAAACTGCTTACCATCGCATCGTATCCAAGTTTATTCATAAAATAGGCGGCCTCGGCTCCCTTATATACATTAAACCAAACGGTTCCCTGAAATTGGTCGCCTGCATCCAGCAGCATCACATTCTTCTCCCGGTTCCGGATCTCCTGTATTTTAGTAAACCTCCTTGCCACCCCGGCAAAACACGGAGGCTTGGTGCATTTGCCGTAGCTGTTGCTCGTCTCCTCAACCCTTGCGTGGACATCGTTGGTATGAAGCAGGGTGAGTTCCCACGCGTCCACAGTAGAAACATGACTACAGATGCAGAGGTAGAATAGAAGACCCTTCATGGGCTCACTCACTCCCATCTTCTCGTTGACAGCGCACTGTATTAGAACACTGAAGTTCACCCGTACATTGACTGCACTAGAAGGCGTGGACACAAGAAGGGGTGTTCTTCTTCAATCGTAGCATTGAATTTACATAGTTTGGGTTGGTTTATGTGTGTACAGTGCATTCGGAAAGTATTCAGACCCCTTGACTCTTTCCACATTTTGTTAATTTACAGCCTTATTCTAAAATTGATAAAATATTTTTTCCCCCTCATCAATCTACACACAATACCCCATAATGACAAAGTGAAAAACAGGTTTTTAGAAAATTTTGCAAACCTATTATAAATTAAAAACAGAAATGTCTTATTTACATAAGTATTCAGACCCTTTGCTATGAGCAATTTAGCTCAGGTGCATCCTGTTTCCATTGATCATCTTTGAGATGTTTCTACAACTTGATTGGAGTCAACCTGTGGTAAATTCAAATGATTGGACATGATTTGAAAAGGCACACACCTTTCTATATAAGGTCCCACAGTTGACAGTGCATGTCAGAGCAAAAACCAAGCCATGAGGTTGAAGGAATTGTCTGTAGAGCTCAGAGACAGGATTGTGTCAAGGCACAGATCTGGGGAAGGGTACCAAAAAATTTCTGCAGCATTGAAGGTCCCCAAGGACACTGTTGGGATTTGTTTTCTAATAATTGGATTGAAGTGATGAATAGCTTAGAAGGAATGCATTAATGAGGAGCATAGGTTTGTACTATACTGATATAAATTGTTTCACATAACAGGCTGTGATTCATGTGTGGAACATTAGGGGAAGGACAGATAAGACTTGTATTTCTTACAGATACGAACACTGTCTCTTTGTTGTCTGTGAAACCGTCCCTGGATGTAGGAATGTACAGTCTTTTGGGTGCTGACTCTACAGGTTATTATGATAGCAACTTATGCCTGGGAACGGTGGAGCGCCAAGGGGTGGAGAGCCGAGGGGTTGGGACCAACCCGTGCGCCAACGGATTGGCTGAGTAAAGTCTAAACCACACTCAGTCCTTTACTCTGATTGGCCAACAGAAGAGGTGGGAACTCTCTGTCAGAGTATTTGAGAAATAACCTGTAAACAATGGTTTAGTTCTCTGAGTGCCCTGCGTGGTATCTCAGCGGACCCGTATATACGAACCTTCATACTTATCATACATACATTTTGCATATAATAAATTAAGCTTGGATTGAAGATCTCTTGATTCTTATTCCAATACCAGATTTGAATTACGCAATTTCTAACAACACAGTGGCCTCCATCATTCTTAAATGGAAGAAGTTTGGAACCACTATAACTCTTCCTAGAGCTGGCCGCCCAGCCAAACTGAGCAATCAGGGGAGAAGGGCCTTGGTCAGGGAGGATGGTCACTCTGACAGAGCTCCAGACTTCCTCTGTGGAGATGGGAGAACCTTCCAGAAGGACAACCATCCCTGCAGCACTCCACCAATCAGATCTTTATGCTAGAGTGGCCAGACAGAAGCCACTCCTCAGTAAAAGGCACATGACAGCCCGCTTGGAGTTTGCCAAAAGGCACCTCTCAGACCATGAGAAACAAGTTTATCTGGTCTGATGAAACTAAGATTGAACAGTTTGGCCCGATTGCCAAGTGTCACGTCTGGAGGAAACCTGGCACCATCCCTACGGGTAAGCATGGTGGTGGCAGCATCATGCTGTGGGGATGTTTTTCAGTGGCAGGGACTGGGAGACTAGTCAGGATCGAGGGAAAGATGAACGGAGCAAAGTACAGAGAGATCCTTGATGAAAATCTGCTCCAGATCGCTCAGGACCTCAGGCTGGGGCGAAGGTTCACATTCCAACAGGACAACGACCCTAAGCACACAGCCAAGACAACGCAGGAGTGGCTTCGGGACAAGTCTCTGAATGTCCTGGAGTGGCCCAGCTAGTGCCCGGACTTGAACCCGATCGAACATCTCTGGAGAGACCTGAAAATAGCTGTGCAGCGACGCTCCCCATCCAACCTGACAGAGCTTGAGAGGATCTGCAGAGAAGAATGGGAGAAACTCCCCAAATACAGGTGTGCCAAGCTTTTAGCGTCATACCCAAGAAGACCCGAGGCTGTAATCGCTGCCAAAGGTGCTTCAACAAAGTACTGAGTAAAGGGTCTGAATACTTACGTAAATGTGATATTTCAGTACTTTATTTTTTATACATTTGCAAAACATTCAAAGAAAATGTTGCTTTGTCATTACAGGGTATTGTGTGTAGATTCATGAGGGGAAAAAAACTATTTAATCAATTTTAGAATAAGGCTGTAACGTAACCAAATGTGGAAAAAGTGAAGGGGTCTGAATACTTTCCGAATGCACTGTAGATAGATAGATAGATAATTTGGGTATAGTGTGTATATTTATGTTGTATATACAGGGCGCATTTGGGAAAGAGACCTAGGTCTCAGTGTGTCTTCCCTGTTAAAATATAGGTTAAATAAAAAAAGAATAAATGGACAAGTCAAATGGATGTAGCAACTGCTTATTGCCCCTCTAATGCAACAACATCTCCTCTATTATCAAATCAATTTTCCTATTGTGCTAATGATGAGTTCAGACAGCAGCTCATCCTTCTCAGTTCTAAAGTCCAGACTATCAAACCTAGAATAGAAATAGTTCAGACTCTCTGCAAATACAATACAATGCTCTTTTCATTGAACATTAGGCTCAATGTCGTTGGTAGTCCAGAGGGCTTTTTTCCCCTACAAGTTAGGATCCTCTTCATTCCCACATTGACCACTTTGGGTCCACTATTTTACAGTTCTGCTCAGTTCTGACACTCTCCCTACATATTAGTCACTATATTCAACACTACTTTATCATTCATGTACTTTTTATATTATATGTATCCTAATATACGCTTTTATGTCCCTTCCAGAAACCGCAAACCTTCCTACCTACCACAACCATCCTACAGCACTTGAAACTCCAACTACTAAGCCTCCACTCCAACCCCTCCATTCAAACCCCTCATGTGCCCCTGTGTTTCTGTTTTATCTGTGTAATTAATATCCAATACTGGAACCCTATACTTTTGACTTCATTGCATTCTCACCGATGCACCATGGGGGCAGTACTACCCTGAACCAATTAAACAACGATAACTGTACTGAAGTTGTTGCTATACTGCTACAAATGTTCAGTCATAACAGTGCTACTTTGTTTGCAGCCACTAGTCATAGGTGAATAATGTATTCTGTAAAAATAATTACAATACAGTAATGCACTTGCTCTTCAGTAAAGTTCTGGCAATCTTATTTTGGAAACCATATTCAAGGAAACCTAGTTGCACATTACTTATGTAAATTATATATAACCTGTTTCTTGAACACCAGTGATTTTCTTAGGACAAGAATGACTGTGTAAGCTTTAGACAATGTCTCTATCACAGGTCCCAGGGTTACAATATCACATGTGATGGTTCAATGTTCAGAGTAATTGGTATGGCATGGGCCTGACAAATCAATGAACTAATGATATCAACATTGTTATTTACTTTATACCTCACACAACCTTTTCCTGTTGATGGTGGCCAGTGGCAACCCGTCATTCAGGGTAGGTTGGGCAGAGCCCATCCAAGAAGGCTCAAGGTCATTGGCCACAGATAAAATAAAGTCAAATCATGTTATACAGTGCCTTGCAAAAGTATTCATCCCCCTTGGCGTTTTTTCTATTTTGTTGCATTACAACCTGTAATGGACATACATAAAATAGTCCAAATTGGTGAAGTGAAATAAAAAAAATTACTTGTTTAAACAAATTCGAAAAAAATAAATAACGGAAAAGTGGTGCGTGCATATGTATTCACCCCCTTTGCTATGAAGCCCCTAATAAAGATCTGGTGCAACCATAATTAGTTAAATAAGTCCACCTGTGTGCAATTAACTGTCACATGATCTGTCACATGATCACAGTATATATACACCTGTTCTGAAAGGCCCCAGAGTCTGCAACACCACTAAGCAAGGGGCACCACCAAGCAAGCGGCACCATGAAGACCAAGGAGCTCTCCAAACAGGTCAGGGACAAAGTTGTGGAGAAGTACAGATCAGGGTTGGGTTATAAAGAAATATCCGAAACTTTGAACATCCCACGGAGCACCATTAAATCCATTATAAAAAAAATGGAAAGAATATGGCACCACAACAAACCTGCCAAGAGAGGGCCGCCAACCAAAACTCACGGCCCAGGCAAGGAGGGCATTAATCATAGAGGCAACAAGGAGACCAAAGATAACCCTGAAGGAGCTGCAAAGCTCCACAGCGGAGATTGGAGTATCTGTCCATAGGATCACTTTAAGCCTCTGTAGCTCAGCTGGTAGAGCACGGCGCTTGTAACGCCAGGGTAGTGGGTTCGATCCCCGGGACCACCCATACACAAAAAATGTATGCACGCATGACTGTAAGTCGCTTTGGATAAAAGCGTCTGCTAAGTGGCATATTATTATTATTATTATTATAAGCCGTACGCTCCACAGAGCTGGGCTTTATGGAAGAGTGGCCAGAAAAAAAGCCATTGCTTAAAGAAAAAAATAAGCAAACACGTTTGGTGTTCGCAAAAAGGCATGTGGGACACTCCCCAAACATATGGAAGAAGGTACTCTGGTCAGATGAGACTAAAATTGAGTGAATAGTTATGCACGCTCAAGTTCTGTTTTTTTGTCATTTCTTTTTTGTTTCACAATAAAACATATCTTCAAAGTGCATGTTGTGTAAATCAAATTATACAAACCCCCAAAAAATCTAATTTAATTCCAGGTTGTAAGGCAACAAAATAGGAAAAATGCCAAGGGGTGGGGGTGGGGTGAATACTTTCGCAAGCCACTGTATCTACCGTAGCTTTGTTTGGACGAATCATGTCAAAGTCATACTTTCAAAATCTTAGCTAGCAAGCTAGACAAGTGAGGGAGATGTTTTAGTGGACTATGAGATAAAACTGAGTTAATCACAAACATATACAGTATCTCACAAAAGTGAGTACACCCCTCACATTTTTGTAAATATTTGAGTTTATCTTTTCATGTGACAACACTGAAGAAATGACACGTTGCTACAATGTAAAGTAGTGAGTGTACAGCTTGTATAACAGTGTAAATTTGCTGTCCCCTCAAAATAACACAATACACAGCCATTAATGTCTAAACAGCTGGCAACAAAAGTGAGTACACCCCTAAGTGAAAATGTCCAAATTGGGCCCAAAGTGTCAATATTATGTGTGGCCACCATCATTTTCCAGCACTGCCTTAACCCTCTTGGGCATGGAGTTCACCAGAGCTTCACGGGTTGCCACTGGAGTCCTCTTCCACTCGTCCATGACGACATCACAGAGCTGGTGGATGTTAGAGACCTTGCACTCCTCCACCTTCTGTTTGAGGATGCCCCACAGATGCTCAATAGGGTTTAGGTCTGGAGACATGTTTGGCCAGTCCATCACCTTTACCCTCAGCTTCTTTAGCAAGGCAGTGGTCGTCTTGGAGGTGTGTTTGGGGTCGTTATCATGTTGGAATACTGCCCTGCGGCCCAGTCTCCGAAGAGAGGGGATCATGCTCTGCTTCAGTATGTCACAGTACATGTTGGCTTTCATGGTCTGTGGCTTTCATGGTTCCCTCAATGAACTGTAGCTCCCCAGTGCCGGCAGCACTCATGCAGCCACAGACCATTACACTCCCACCACCATGCTTGACTGTAGGCAAGACACACTTGTCTTTGTACTCCTCACCTGGTTGCCGCCACACACGCTTGAAACCATCTGAACCAAATACGTTTATATTGGTCTCATCAGACCACAGGACATGGTTCCAGTAATCCATGTCCTTAGTCTGCTTGTCTTCAGCAAACTGTTTGCGGGCTTTCTTGTGCATCATCTTTAGAAGAGGCTTCCTTCTGGGATGACAGCCATGCAGACCAATTTGATACAGTGTGCGGCATATGGTCTGAGCACTGACAGGCTGACCCCCAAATTTAACACCTGCTCCCCATTCACACCTGAGACCTTGTAACACTAACGAGTCACATGACACCGGGGAGGGAAAATGGCTAATTGGGCCCAATTTGGACATTTTCACTTAGGGGTGTACTCACTTTTGTTGCCAGCGGTTTAGACATTAATGGCTGTGTGTTGAGTTATTTTGAGGGGACAGCAAATTTACACTGTTATACAAGCTGTACACACTACTTTACATTGTAGCAAAGTGTCATTTCTTCAGTGTTGTCACATGAAAAGATATACTCAAATATTTACAAAAATGTGAGGGGTGTACTCACTTTTGTGAGATACTGTAGTTAGAATTCTCTGTTGCTAGGCAAGAACTTAATTGGGTATTTTCTACTTAATGGACATTTTATACTTGTGCTTTTCTATTTACAAATGTTGATGTTCTATGTTCGTGCTATTCTATAAACCAATTTCTGTGTTCATGCAAGTTACTGACTGATCGAATTCTCACTATCAGTATCTGCAATTTGGCAGTACTGTCACGTTCGTTCATAGACGGGTCAGACCAAGGCGCAGCGTGATATGCATACATGTTTATTTTAAACTTAATAAACAACGACAAAACAATAAACCAACGAAACGTGACGTCCAAAGGTAACACACAACAAACCTCACACGGAACAAGATCCCACAACTTAACGAGTGCCAATAGGCTGCCTAAGTATGATCCCCAATCAGAGACAACGAGTGACAGCTGCCTCTGATTGGGAACCACACCGGCCAACATAGAACTACACATACTAGAACATAAACATAGATATACACCACATAGAAAATCACACCCTGACTCAACAAATAAGAGTCCCCTGAGTCAGGGCATGACAGTACCCCCCCCCCCCCCCCCCCCCCCCCTCCCCCCAAAGGTGCGGACTCCGACCGCACAACCTTTACTTAACAGGGTAGGGGCCGGGTGGTCATTCCGCCTCGGAGGCGGATCCGGCTCCGGGCGTAACAACCACCTATTCTCCGCCTCCCTGTTGCGCCCCTGGTCTGGTCTGGACCTCGGCGCGCTGCTTCCCCTCTCCTTCCTCCCACTACACTCCAAGCCCTGTCTGGACCCTGGTGTGGGAGACCCCGAACCTGGAGAGGGGCTGACGTCTGGGTCTGGACTGGAGCCGCTGACCGGAGCTGGATCAGGCACCAGTGGAGCAGATTGCTCTGGCTCTGGACTGGAGCCGCTGACCGGAGCTGGACCGGGCACCGGTGGAGCGGATTGCTCAGGCTCCAGATTGGAGCCGCTGACCGGAGCTGGACTAGGCACCGGTGGAGCGGACTGCTCTGGCTCCGGAGTGGAGCCGCTGACCAGAGCCGGACTGGGCACCGGTGGAACGGACTGCTCTGGCTCCGGAGTGGAGCAGCTGACCGGGTCTGGACTGGACCCCGGTGGAGCGGACTGCTCTGGCTCCGGAGTGGAGCCGCTGACCGGAGCTGGATCAGGCACCGGTGGAGCGGACTGCTCTGGCTCCGGAGTGGAGCCGCTGACCGGAGCTGGACTGGACCCCGGTGGAGTGGACTGCTCTGGCTCCGGAGTGGAGCAGCTGACCGGAGCTGGATCAGGCACCGGTGGAGCGGACTGCTCTGGCTCCGGACTGGAGCTGCTGACCGGAGCTGGACCGGGCAACGGTGGAGCGGACTGCTCAGGCTCCAGACTGGAGCCACTGACCGGAGCTGGACTAGGCACCGGTGGAGCGGACTGCTCTGGCTCCGGAGTGGAGCCGCTGACCAGAGCCGGACTGGGCACCGGTGGAGCGGACTACTCTGGCTCCGGAGTGGAGCAGCTGACCGGGTCTGGACTGGACCCCGGTGGAGCGGACTGCTCTGGCTCCGGAATGGAGCCGCTGACCGGAGCTGGATCAGGCACCGGTGGAGCGGACTGCTCTGGCTCCGGAGTGGAGCCGCTGACCGGAGCTGGACTTGACCCCGTTGGAGCGGACTGCTCTGGCTCCGGAATGGAGCCGCTGACCGGAGCTGGATCAGGCACCGGTGGAGCGGACTGCTCTGGCTCCGGAGTGGAGCCGCTGACCGGAGCTGGACTGGACCCCGGTGGAGTGGACTGCTCTGGCTCCGGAGTGGAGCAGCTGACCGGAGCTGGATCAGGCACCGGTGGAGCGGACTGCTCTGGCTCCGGAGTGGAGCCGCTGACCGGAGCTTGACTGGACCCCGGTGGAGTGGACTGCTCTGGCTCCGGAGTGGAGCAGCTGACCGGAGCTGGATCAGGCACCGGTGGAGCGGACTGCTCTGGCTCCGGACTGGAGCTGCTGACTGGTGCCGGACCAGGCACCGGTGGAACGGGCACGGGCCATGCCCCACTGGTCTGGTGCGAGGAGCAGGCACGGGCCGAACCGGACAAGGAACATGCCCCACTGGTCTGGTGCGAGGAGCAGGAACAGGCCGGGCCGGACTGGCGACGCGCACCACTAGGTTGATGCGAGGAGCAGGAACAGGCCGGGCCGGACTGGCGACGCGCACCACTGGCTTGGTGCGAGGAGCAGGAACAGGCCGGGCCGGGCTGGGAACACGCACCACTGGTTTGGTGCGAGGATTAGGAACAGGCCGGGCCGGGCTGGCGACGCGCACCACTGTCTTGGTGCGAGGAGCAGGAACAGGCCGGGCCGGGCTGGGAACACGCACCACTGGTTTGGTGCGGGGAGCAGGAACAGGCCGGGCCGGGCTGGGAACACGCACCACTGGTTTGGTGCGGGGAGCAGGCACGGGCCGTACCGGACTGTGGAGGCGGACTGGAGGTCTGAAGCGGAGAGCTGGCACAACCCGTCCTGGCTGGATGCCTACTTCCGCACAGTATGTGTGAGGCATTAGCACAGGACGCACAGGGCTGTGCACGCGCACTGGAGATACAGTACGTAGAACCGGCGCAGGATATGCGGGACCGAGGAGGCGTACTGGAGACCAGGAGCGTTGAGCCGGCACACCCCGTCCTGGCTGGATGCCCATCTTCGCACGGCACGTGCGTGGTGCTAGCACAGGACGTACAGGACTCTGCCGGCACACTGGCGACACAGTACGTAGCTCCGCATAACACGGAGCCTGCGTGAGTACGGGGAGTTGGCTCTGCTCTAACACTAGGCTCCGCCAACCACCCTTTTAGCCCCCCCAAAAAAAATTATTGGGGCTGTCTCTCGGGCTTCTTCCTCGGCCGGCACCTTCTGCGTTGCCGCTGCTCCGCTCTATACCGGGCCTCCACTGTCTCCTCCCAAGGACGGCGATCCATCCCGGCCTGAATCTCCTCCCATGTCCAGGATCCCTTTACTTCCAGGATCTCCTCCCATGTCCAGGCTGTCTGCTCCTGGACACGCTGCTTGGTTCTCGTTTGGTGGGATCTTCTGTCACGTTCGTTCATAGGCGGGTCAGACCAAGGCGCAGCGTGATATGCATACATGTTTATTTTAAACTTAATAAACAACGACAAAACAATAAACCAACGAAACGTGACGTCCAAAGGTAACACACAACAAACCTCACACGGAACTAGATCCCACAACTTAACGAGTGCCAATAGGCTGCCTAAGTATGATCCCCAATCAGAGACAACGAGTGACAGCTGCCTCTGATTGGGAACCACAGCGGCCAACTTAGATCTAAACATACTAGAACATAAACATAGATATACACCACATAGAAAATCACACCCTGACTCAACAAATAAGAGTCCCCTGAGTCAGGACGTGACAAGTACGCCCAGACCTTGTTATGTTAGGTTTTAATAAATTAGCAAACATTTCTATAAGCCTGTTTTCACTTTGTCATTATGGGGTAGATATCTCAGTTTCATGGTCTCGGCTTAGAGAGAAGAAGACTCGTGAGGTATTGGTCAGTCACATGTTATGAACCAGTATTGGTCGGTCACATGAATGAAACAAAACGGTAATGATGAATTAATTATGCTAAATTATAACTTGTCTGTGTATAGCCGTATATAAGACAACTGCTGGGACTACCCCAGCAGAGCTTCTGACAGACGTTCACTATGGTGCATTAAGTTTGTTGGAACCTCTTCAGCGCGCTGACAATAAACAATGATTCATTTAAGATTGACTTTGAGTGTCCCTAGTGGTAATTTCTACAACATGGTGTAGAATTTCCACAACAGTAACAAAATGTCAAGGGGTCTGAATACTTTCCGAATGCACTGTAGATGTGTATGAAATGATAAGCAGAACCGTTGAATTTTGTGTTGTCTAGTCAAGGAAGCATCATGCAAAATATATTGGCACACTCCACTTACCAAGACCATTGCCAAATAAGGTGCACTGTCACCTGATTTTATAGTACGCCTTGAGGTGGTACCACCCAGCACATCTAGAAGGGAGTGTATTCCCTTGAGATGACGTAGAGACTACATCACGATTTCAATGGTAGAGTTGAACCGTTACGGGCAAAAAGAGCTAGATTTACTATTCACTTTTGCAACAAACTGTCATAATGAAGACCAGAATTGACGTGTTCCATTATAACTAAGCTTAAAACATCTGGTTTTCAAAAAACAAAACAAAAATGTTTTATGAAAGTTACACTTTAATCATGCAAACACGTTTTCTATCCATGGAATTAGTCCACTGCGCCACCAGGATGGAGCTAGCATGCCATGTTTTTTTACGCTGTTCATTTTAGTCTATTCAAACAGACCCCATTTCACAGTAAACAAGCACTCATTAAGATCAGGTGTGGCCAATTAGTGTGCACGGCCAACACACCTGAACACACTTAACAAGATAGAGGATAGAGATAGTTTTGTTGATGCTGAGAACGGAATGTATATGTTTTTAAATAACATTCTTAGAATGTTCTCTGAACGTTACAAAAGTTTTCTTGTGTTTTTTAGGGAAAGTTTTCTTAACATTCTTGGAACTTTTTGAGAACATGACTTTAAATAGAACCATGACGAAACCTGTAGGAAAGGTTTTGCTGAAGTACTGAAATTCCCACAGAAAAACGTTGTTTCTTAATGTTCTCTGAACTATTTGAGAACATTCCCAATGTCAAACCAGTTGGAGAACGTTCCTAAAACGTTACCAAAATTGTTTGAACTTTTAGGAAACGTTTTGTTAAAGTAATGAAATACTAAGAAAATATATATTTTTTGTCAAGTTCCTTAAGCTTGGCACACCGGTATTTAGGAAGTTTCTCCCATTCTTCTCTGCAAATCCTCTCAAGCTCTGTCAGGTTGGATGAGGAGCATCACTGCACAGCTATTTTCAGGTCTTTCCAGAGATGTTAGATCAGGTTCAATTCCGGGCTCTGGCTGGGCCACTCCAGGACATTCAGAGACTTTTCTAGAAGCCACTCCTGCATTGTCTTGGCTGTGTGCTTAGGGTCATTGTCCTGTTAGAAGGTGAACCCTCGCCCCAGTCTGGGGTCCTGAGCGCTCTGGAGCAGGTTTTCATCAAGGATCTCTCTGTACTCTCATCTTTCCCTCAATCCTGACTAGTCTCCCAGTCCCTACCGCTAAAACACAACCCCACAGCATGTTTCCTCCAGACATGACGCTTGGCATTCAGGCCAAAGAGTTCAATCTTGGTTTCATCAGACCAGAGAATCTTGTTTCTCATAGTCTGAGAGTCCTTTAGGTGCCTTTTGGCAAACTCCAAGCGGGCTGTCATGTGCCTTTTACTGAGGAGTGGCTTCCGTCTGGCCACTACCATAAAGGCCTGATTAGTGGAGGGCTGCAGGGATGGTTGTCCTTCTGGAAGGTTATCCCATCTCCACAGAGGAACTCTGGAGCTCTGTCAGAGTAACCATCGGGTCCTTGGTCACCTCCCTGACCAAGGCCCTTCTCCCCCGATTGCTCAGTTTGGCCGGGAGGCCAGCTCTAGGAAAAGTCCTGGTTGTTCCAAACATCTTGCATTTAAGAATAATGGAGGCCACTGTGTTCTTGGGGACCGTCAACGCTGCAGACATTTTTTGGTACCCTTCCCCAGATCTGTGCCTCGACACAATCTTGTCTCGGAGCTCTACGGACAGTCCCTTCGACCTCATAGCTTGGTTATTGCTCTGACAAGCACTGTCAACTATGAGACCTTATATAGACAGGTGTGTGAGCCTTTCCAAATCATGTCCAATCAATTGAATTTACCACAGGTGGACTCCAATCAAGTTGTAGAAACATCTCAAGGATGATCAATGGAAACAGGATGCAACTGAGCTCAATTTCGAGTCTCATAGCAAAGGGTCTGAATACTTATGTAAATAATGTATTTCAGTTTATTTTTTATTTTTAATACATTTGCAAACATTTCTAAAAACCTGTTTTCGCTTTGTCATTATGGGGTATTGTGTGTAGATTGATGAGGAAAACAATTATTTAATCCAATTTAGAATAAGGCTGTAACATAACAAAATGTGGAAAAAGGGAAGAGGTCTGATTACTTTCCGAATGCACTGTATATTCTGCCGTAAGCCTGTTCCACGACGTAAGAGATAAAGACTACAATTATGGCTCACAAACATATTTTAACTCTTATGTCTGCTGGCAGAGAAGAGGCGTTTAGGGTGTACACTGTACAGAGACCAGAACTTCCAGTAATGGGCTTGAGGTGATAACAGCATAGCTGGCTACAGTATGCTTATACAGTATATGTTTGGGTATTTGTAGCTTCACATTAAAAGTTATATGTAGTGGGTGTTGTCCATTCTTTCATCCATTATTTTCTAGGTACCGTACAAGTTTTCCAGAACAACTGAGAACAGCAATACATTTAGTAGTTTCAGTGGAAAGGCTATTTTTTCAACCAAGATTTGTCCTCAGGGCCCATCTGGTAGACATTTATGGCCAGTTTCCATGACACTTTCAATGGAGATTCTCCATTGGACATTCTGATTAGTCTAGGACTAAGCTTAATCTCTGTCCGAGGATCTGGCCCCTAGGGCCCATTAAAGTGTGTGGTTATGAAACGCTGAACAAATTAAACATTGTACTCATAATCATTTAATATGAAGGAGAATTTCCCACGAATTAACTGTCAATGCACATTATTGCTTCCATAACAATCCTGTGTTTAAAGATTATTTTGGTCCCATTATCCTTCCACAATGTCCACTGAATTCCCATCAACTCTGAGCAGTGATACATGTATTTCTACCTCTTCCTTGGCTGTTCATTGCACATTTACTAAACCTTTATTTGGTATGTTTTAATGCTTTAAAAAATTGGAGTGATAAGTTCTCATTAGTTAGACATGCTGCAGGGACACCTTAGGTGCACAAGATGGCAGTAGACATTAAATATTGGCGATATGTAGCCATACCCAGAGAGGAGGTAGGCAAGCTGTATGTGGCAGTATTTTGATGTGTAATAATATAATACTCAGTTCTAGTAATACGTGTGTTGTATCATCAGCACCTCGCCAACCATAAGACATGGTAACAGTTCAAATAATATAAACTACTACTTCACTGAATATTTGAAATAAAAGCCAGGCCTGATGTTGGATGAAAAATGAAATAAATGAAACACTTCTTCACAGAACGTCTGAGAGCTTCTCAAGAGAAGTGCTCTGTTTTTATATGACAGCTGCTCACTAAATGAATGAGGAGCTCTGTGTGTGTGGGCTTGAACTGGGGAAAGCACACTGACAATCTCTTTCACCTTTCCACTTCACGTTCAACACAAATGACAAATGTCCACAACATATCATAGACCTGCACGAGTGAGTTTCATTTTAGGCTGAAGTGGCGGCACTACATGTGGAGAGGGAGGCCTTCCATTAGAAGCAACTCTCTTCTATTTCATATCTGATGGCCATTGGCCAACCCTCTCATACACCAGGCTTAAAAGACTACCTATGATGATAGTGTGGGTGATAAGGGTCTGAAGGGTCCAATCTGACAGACATGACTGATCATGGCCTTTCCTACAAGGCCCTGTAGCCACTCATGACTGGGCTTATCAGTCAAGAGCAGGCTTCTCATCCTCACATGCCCGTCGCATGTCCTCAGTCACGGATGAGACCCATGTAGCTGACATGGGGCACATCCCAAATGGCACCCTATTCCCAATATAGAGTACTACTTTTGACCAGGGCCCATAGGGCTCTGTTGAGATGAAGTGCACTATATAGGGAATAGGGTGCCAGTTGGATTGCAGACAATGGACCCATTGACATGAAGAGGCTCAATCACAGATGCTATCTGAAGAACACCTTGTTCTGCATAGGTGAGGAAGTGGACCTGCTCGAAATGAATGTGGATTGATGAGGCCAAAGGATGAGGAGCACTGGGTGGGAAATTACATTTTTGCTGGGCTCCTAGGGAACTGTGGGTCGAAATAGAGTGATAAAATGACCTGCTGTGCCTGTGCTGCGTGTTCTTGTCCTCCATCCAGACCAGGGTGGGCAGAAAGGGAGGATGAAATATTAAACTTTAAAAAGTCAAGGGGGTTGGAGGAATTGATAGAATTATGAGGTTCTGAGACTGTCAGAAATGATAGCTGGAGGGGACAGGGGTGTGAGATTGAGACAGGAGTTGAAAAGGAACATGATGCCGTCAAAGGGAAAACACAAAGCTATTATTTTACAATTTGTTCTGAGAGGCACACTCATAATTCCAAGAGAGAAGTCATTTGTGTTTCCTTTTTGTATTTTTTTTTGCATAAAGACATAAATTCTTTATGCAAACCTTTGACACAATAGCTTTATCAAAATATTATGTTTGTCAAAATAGTACCTCTCAATTAAGTGTAAACATGCCAGATGGCAACCTTTTCTAAAGACTATGATTTTCTTCTCAAGATGGATTGAAATGGAGTGAATTTAGTTCCCTATTCTTCAAGGAAGGCATTTGAAAATGTGTTTTCAACATGCCAGCTGTTACTTCATGACACTTCATCACAGCTTTCCATTTGAATAACTTATGTTTTGTTTGATTCCTTGTGATTTAATGAACACAACAAGTAGGTAGACTTTTTTTTGTTGCAATGTGGAGAAGTTAAGTGATAACAGTTACTGTTCTAATTTGAAATGGTCACAACAGTATGGGTCGTATAATTGTATACAGTATTAGCAAATCCATAAGCGTTGCATGATTTTGGACCTCTCAAATCATTACTGAGTTGAGACTTTTAGTGTTTCACTGAAGGTTGAGAAAGTAAGCAGTGACTTTGGCATCATCACAACAACAGAACGTGGGGATGGTGGTGGTGGTGTGGGAAACTAGCCCTCTTGCCTTGCCCGATCCTCCTTCCAAGTATTAAGCCACATGCACCCTTGTGGGTAGCAGCATGGATCAGTGAGACTCTGATACACAGATCCAAGCTAGTACATTATTTTATGAGAACCATCCCACTGGGCACAGATGTCAGTTCAACATCTAGGTTTGATTTACATTTGTGTGGTCAACTAATATGAATTCAACGTGAAATCAACAAATAATTTCACCATGTCATTGGATTTAGGTTAAAAGTTGGGTAAAAAATAAAAGACGAGATGCCCTTACATTGATGAATTTTTGGTAATTCAATTAGTTTTCCACGTTGATTCAACGTCATCACAATTATTTTTGGGGTTGAAATGATGTGGAAACAACGCTGATTCAACAATTTTTTGCCCAGTGGGATATGTTTCTTAGAGCTTGGTGAGAGCGTGGTTGTCCTATGGTTATTTTGCATTCAACCATCCCACAACTTTCTGGGAATGGTGCAGGATAGTTGCTTGGCTTTGGAACATTGTCAGCACATTTAAGAAGCTTGCCAAAAACGTTATTTTCTTGGTATTTCAATACTTTAACAGAATGTTTCCTAAAAACATTACATTTCATTTACATTTTGGTAATGTTCTAGGAACGTTCTCCAACTGGTTTGACATTGCGAATGTTCTCAAATAGTTCAGAGAACGTTAAAGCCCCCATGCAGTCTTTTAATTAGATTTTTAAATCATCACTTTATGTCTAATAAATAACTGTGTGTTTACTTTTAAAATATAACTCCAAAACATATGTTTAATAATTTATTTCCCTGAGCCTCCTTGGGCCACTGAAATGCTCAGTCTGATTGTGTGGGCATTAGGAAACAAAATTGAATATGAAATTAGATATTTACATACACAGCCTGATTGGCTGATAGAATGGTCTAAAGCCCACCCCTTCACCCTTCAAAAAACAACAACGACACATGGTATTCAATCTGTCAGTTGGAGCTGGAGTTGGACCCTGAAAGCGAAGAACTTCCACATACAGTGGGGAAAAAAGGATTTAGTCAGCCACCAATTGTGCAAGTTCTCCCACTTAAAAAGATGAGAGAGGCCTGTAATTTTCATCATAGGTACACGTCAACTATGACAGACAAATTGAGAATTTCTTTTCCAGAAAATCACATTGTAGGATTTTTAATGAATTTATTTGCAAATTATGGTGGAAAATAAGTATTTGGTCACGTACAAACAAGCAAGATTTCTGGCTCTCACAGACCTGTAACTTATTCTTTAAGAGGCTCCTCTGTCCTCCACTCTTTACCTGTATTAATGGCACCTGTTTGAACTTGTTATCAGTATAAAAGACACCTGTCCACAACCTCAAACAGTCACACTCCAAACTCCACTATGGCCAAGACCAAAGAGCTGTCAAAGGACACCAGAAACAAAATTGTAGACCTGCACCAGGCTGGGAAGACTGAATCTGCAATAGGTAAGCAGCTTGGTTTGAAGAAATCAACTGTGGGAGCAATTATTAGGAAATGGAAGACATACAAGACCACTGATAATCTCCCTCGATCTGGGGCTCCACGCAAGATCTCACCCCGTGGGGTCAAAATGATCACAAGAACGGTGAGCAAAAATCCCAGAACCACACGGGGGGACCTAGTGAATGACCTGCAGAGAGCTGGGACCAAAGTAACAAAGCCTACCATCAGTAACACACTACGCCGCCAGGGACTCAAATCCTGCAGTGCCAGACGTGTCCCCCTGCTTAAGCCAGTACATGTCCAGGCCCGTCTGAAGTTTGCTAGAGTGCATTTGGATGATCCAGAAGAGGATTGGGAGAATGTCATATGGTCAGATGAAACCAAAATATAACTTTTTGGTAAAAACTCAACACGTCGCGTTTGGAGGACAAAGAATATTGAGTTGCATCCAAAGAACACCATACCTACTGTGAAGCATGGGGGTGGAAACATCATGCTTTGGGGCTGTTTTTCTGCAAAGGGACCAGGACGACTGATCCGTGTAAAGGAAAGAATGAATGGGGCCATGTATCGTGAGATTTTGAGTGAAAACCTCCTTCCATCAGCAAGGGCATTGAAGATGAAACGTGGCTGGGTCTTTCAGCATGACAATGATCCCAAACACACCGCCTGGGCAACGAAGGAGTGGCTTCGTAAGAAGCATTTGAAGGTCCTGGAGTGGCCTAGCCAGTCTCCAGATCTCAACCCCATAGAAAATCTTTGGAGGGAGTTGAAAGTCCGTGTTGCCCAGCGACAGCCCCAAAACATCACTGCTATAGAGGAGATCTGCATGGAGGAATGGGCCAAAATACCAGCAACAGTGTGTGAAAACCTTGTGAAGACTTACAGAAAACGTTTGACCTGTGTCATTGCCAACAAAGGGTATATAACAAAGTATTGAGAAACTTTTGTTATTGACCAAATACTTATTTTCCACCATAATTTGCAAATAAATTCATAAAAAATCCTACAATGTGATTTTCAGGATTTTATTTCCTCATTTTGTCTGTCATAGTTGACGTGTACCTATGATGAAAATTACAGGCCTCTCTCATCTTTTTAAGTGGGAGAACTTGCACAATTGGTGGCTGACTAAATACTTTTTTTTTGTATGTGTAGGCTACTTTGTTTTGTCATCAAAACAAAAGGCATACATGATGCGTCTTAATTTGCTATATCATTGTTGTACTGTTTTCAATAGGTCACCAGAAGATGCAGAAGATGCAGGAACAGAACAGTCTGTTTGCATGGTGGACCAACCTGGCTTATACCCTGTCTGCCGTCTATTCATAGCCGAATGCCATGATTATCTACAGGGCAGACTATAGACCTCTGCGTTTGAGGCCAAACACAGTAAGCAATACTAAGTATACATGGTATAATCTTCAGTATCATCACAAAGTGCATTTAATCATTTAGCGAAATAGACTTTGTGATGATACTGGAGATTTAAACTTTTTTTTTTTCTAAAGAGTAAACACTTGAATTCTGTTGAAAGTAAATAAAGGAACCAGACTGCAAACCAGACTTTATAGATTCTCTTGTCAGTTATTTACATAACATAATAAACAGATGCACTGCAATTCAGTTATTTATTGTAAACTGCCAATATCCTCCATTGTGGCACATGTATTTGTGTAAATAAAACATATCTATCTATCCCAGATCGTAAACAAGGTTATAATGATGGCATGTAAGTATCTTTTCAAGTTATTGTTTTACAGCTCAAGCTCTGGAAGGTACAGTATAACTAGTTCACAGTAAAATGTGTTTCTATTCTAATCCTTACAAAATAAGGAACACCTGTTTTAGTGACTGATGGTACTTTTATTAAATTCTATGGGATTTTCCGTGATCAGACACTTTCTTATCCGGATAGTAAATTAAACACATATCAGCACCAAAATAAATTACAGAAAGCATTGAGTATTACATATGATAAGGAAAAACATACACAAGAAAGTAATATATAATATTAATAAAACAATAACTTTATTGAAAGAATAAGGTTAGGGGAATACATTGTCTCATTAAACCTGAAACAAAGTGCAAGTTACATCACTATTATAACCATAACATCATACACAACCGCTTGCCCTCGCATTCAGGCGCCACACAAGCAAATCACGTCATATTCTCCTTTCTATCTTTCCTGTAACAAAGCCAACTATTTCTAGAGTAGTCCTCAAGTACATTGAAGTTTCACTCTTTCTGTTCTGACAATCAGCCAAATGTTAGTTTGGTCTTCGATCTGCTTGTGCTATATACAGTTGAAGTCGGAAGTTTACATACACTTAAGTTGGAGTCATTAAAACTCGTTTTTCAACCACTCCACAAAATCTACTTTGTGCATGACAAAAGTAAATTTTCCAAATATTGTTTACAGACAGATTATTTCACTTATAATTCACGGTATCACAATTCCAGTGGGTCAGAAGTTTACGTACAGTAAGTTGACTGGGCCTTTAAACAGCTTGGAAAATTCCAGAAAATGATGTCATGGCTTTAGAAGCCTCTGAATGGCTAATTTACATCATTTGAGTCAATCGGAGGTGTACCTGTGGATGTATTTCAAGGCCTACCTTCAAACTCAGTGCCTCTTTGCTTGACATCATTGGAAAATCAAAAGAAATCAGCCAAGACCTCAGAATTTTTTTTTTTAGACCTCCACAAGTCTGGTTCATCCTTGGGAGCAATTTCCAAAATGCCTGAAGGTACCACGTTCATCTGTATAAACAATAGTACGCAAGTATAAACACCATGGGACCACGCAGCCATCATACCGCTCAGGAAGGAGACGCGTTCTGTCTCCTAGAGATGAACGTACCTTGGTGCGAAAAGTGCAAATCAATCCCAGAACAACAGCAAAGGACCTTGTGAAGATGCTGGACGAAACAGGTACAAAAGTATCTATATCCACAGTAAAACGAGTCCTATATCGACATAACCTGAAAGGCCGCTCAGCAAGGAAGAAGGTACTGCTCCAAAACCGCCATAACAAAGCCAGACTATGGTTTGCAACTGCACATGGGGACAAAGATCGTACATTTTGGAGAAATATCCTCTGGTCTGATGAAATAAAAATAGAACTGTTTGGCCATAATTACCATTGTTATGTTTGGAGGAAAAAGGGGGTCTTGCAAGCCAAAGAACACCATCCCAACCGTGAAGCACGGTGGTGGCAGCATCATGCTGTGAGGGTGCTTTGCTGCAGGAGGGACTGGTGCACTTCACAAAATAGACGGCATCATGAGGAAGGAAAATTATGTGGATATATTGAAGCAACATCTCAAGACATCAGTCAGGAAGTTAAAGCTTGGTCGCAAATGGGTCTTCCAAATGGACAATGACCCCAAGCATACTTTGTGGCAAAATGGCTTAAGGACAACAAAGCCCTGACCTCAATCCTATAGAAAATGTGTGGGCAGAACTGAAAAAGCGTGTGCGAGCAAGGAGGCCTACAACCTGATTCAGTTACACCAGCTCTGTCTGGAGGAATGGGCCAAAATTCACCCAACTTATTGTGGGAAGCTTGTGGAAGGCTACCCGAAACGTTTGATCCAAGTGAAACAATTGAAAGGCAATGCTACCAAATACTAATTGAGTGTATGTAAACTTCTGACCCACTGGGAATGTGATGAAAAAAGTAAAAGCTGAAATAAATCATTCTCTCTACTATTACAGTGGGGAAAAAAAGTATTTAGTCAGCCACCAATTGTGCAAGTTCTCCCACTTAAAAAGATGAGAGAGGCCTGTAATTTTCATCATAGGTACACGTCAACTATGACAGACAAATTGAGAAAAAAAAATCCAGAAAATCACATTGTAGGATTTTTAATTGAATTTGATTGCAAATTATGGTGGAAAATAAGTATTTAGTCACCTACAAACAAGCAAGATTTCTGGCTCTCACAGACCTGTAACTTCTTCTTTAAGAGGCTCCTCTGTCCTCCACTCGTTACCTGTATTAATGGCACCAGTTTGAACTTGTTATCAGTATAAAAGACACCTGTCCACAACCTCAAACAGTCACACTCCAAACTCCACTATGGCCAAGACCAAAGAGCTGTCAAAGGACACCAGAAACAAAATTGTAGATCTGCACCAGGCTGGGAAGACTGAATCTGCAGTAGGTAAGCAGCTTGGTTTGAAGAAATCAACTGTGGGAGCAATTATTAGGAAATGGAAGACATACAAGACCACTGATAATCTCCCTCGATCTGGGGCTCCACGCAAGATCTCACCCCGTGGGGTCAAAATGATCACAAGAACGGTGAGCAAAAATCCCAGAACCACACGGGGGGACCTAGTGAATGACCTGCAGAGAGCTGGGACCAAAGTAACAAAGCCTACCTTCAGTTACACACTACGCCGCCAGGGACTCAAATCCTGCAGTGCCAGACGTGTCCCCCTGCTTAAGCCAGTACATGTCCAGGCCTGTCTGAAGTTTGCTAGAGTGCATTTGGATGATCCAGAAGAGGATTGGGAGAATGTCATATGGTCAGATGAAACCAAAATATAACTTTTTGGTAAAAACTCAACTCGTCGTGTTTGGAGGACAAAGAATGCTGAGTTGCATCCAAAGAACACCATACCTACTGTGAAGCATGGGGGTGGAAACATCATGCCTTGGGGCTGTTTTTCTGCAAAGGGACCAGGACGACTGATCCGTGTAAAGGAAAGAATGAATGGGGCCATGTATCGTGAGATTTTGAGTGAAAACCTCCTTCCATCAGCTAGGGCATTGAAGATGAAACGTGGCTGGGTCTTTCAGCATGACAATGATCCCAAACACACCGCCCGGGCAACGATGGAGTGGCTTCGTAAGAAGCATTTCAAGGTCCTGGAGTGGCCTAGCCAGTCTCCAGATCTCAACCCCATAGAAAATCTTTGGAGGGAGTTGAAAGTCCGTGTTGCCCAGCGACAGCCCCAAAACATCACTGCTCTAGATGAGATCTGAATGGAGGAATGGGCCAAAATACCAGCAACAGTGTGTGAAAACCTTGTGAAGACTTACAGAAAACGTTTGACCCGTGTCATTGCCAACAAAGGGTATATAACAAAGTATTGACAAAACTTTTGTTATTGACCAAATACTTATTTTCCACCATAATTTGCAAATAAATTCATAAAAAATCCTACAATGTGATTTTCTGGATTTTTTTTTCTCATTTTGTCTGTCATAGTTGACGTGTACCTATGATGAAAATTACAGGCCTCTCTCATCTTTTTAAGTGGGAGAACTTGCACAATTGGTGGCTGACTAAATACTTTTTTCCCCCACTGTATTCTGACATTTCACATTCTTAAAATAAAGTGTTGATCCTAACTGACCTAAGAAAGGGAATTTTTACTAGGATTAAATGTCAGGAATTGTGAAAAACTGAGTTGAAATGTATTTGGCTAAGGTGTATGTAAACTTCAGACTTCAACTGTAGCTAGCTCCTATGTATAGCCAAGCCAACTGCTATTCATGAATGGTTGCTGCTGCTGCCGATTTCAATATCCATGCAATACTTGATGGAGCTGCTGGGAAATTGACGTGTACCTAGCCTGATTTACAATGTAGTCCGGTGCAAAGTGTGCTGTGCAGGACGTTCTCTGACAGTTGATTATGAAAATATAAACCACAGTCAAATCAGACGAAGTGATTGTTCAGATGGAATACAGTGCAAAAACAGCCATATTGAAAAATCTCTCTTGCTTTTGGGCCGGACCAGCACCAAAACTCAGAGGGAATATGTAAATAAACCAGAGTAAAATGTTCTCAGAACCTCCCTGCAACCTAAAAATAAAAGTTCCCAGAACAGTCAAAATGCTTTATTCTGTTACCGGTTAGGAAATGTATGGCTTCGTTCCCACAACCAATGTGGGAGGTGTCAATGTAAATAGTCTGGGTGGCCATTTGATTAATTGTTCAGCAGTTTTATGGATTGGGGGTAGAAGCTGTTAAGGAGCCTTTTGGACCTAGACTTGGCGGTCCGGTACCGCTTGCTGTGCGGTAGCAGAGAGAACAGTCTATGACTTGGGTGACTGGAGTCTTTGACAATTTTTTGGGCCTTCCTCTGACACCGCCTAGTATATAGGTCCTGGATGGCAGGAAGCTTGGCCCCAGTGATGTACTGGGCCATACGCACTACCCTCTGTAGCGCCTTACGGTCGGATGCCGAGCAGTTGCCATACCAGGCGGTGATGCAACCGGTCAGGATGCTCTCGATGGTGCAGCTGTATACGTTTTTGAGGATCTGGGGACCCATGCCAAATCTTTTCAGTCTCCTGAGGGGGAAAGGTGTTGTTGTGCCCTCTTCACAACTGTCTTTGTGTGTTTGGACCATGATAGTTTGTTGGTGATGTGGACACCAAGGAACTTGAAACTCTCGACCCGCTCCACTACAGCCCCGTCGATGTTAATGGGGGCCTGTTCGGCCCTCCTTTTCCTGTAGTTGACGATCAGCTCCTTTGTCTTGCTCACATTGAGGGAGAGGTTGTTGTCCTGGCACCACACTGCCAGGTCTCTGACCTCCTCTGACCTCCATAAATAGAGTAAGATATTGGTATCTTTTACCCTCTAGAACCAAATCACAAAAGTTAATTTGAAGTCGGAGGGTATTATTTAATCTCATGCTGGCTGAAATAGTATCAGATATATAGCCTTACCTTATTTCCTGAAAGATCATTTCTCTCTTGCTCTATGCATCTCATTATCTGGGTTGGGAGTTCTATGTTATATTCATTCCAGTTCTGTGTTTCTATCCACCATTTCACCATGGTGATGTCACTCAAAAATGTTTCTCCTGACCCCTATGTCACTCTTAAGGGCTCGATTCAATCTGTACACTGAAGAACCACGAGAAAAATGATTGATTTATTTCTGCATCTTGAGAGAATGCAATGCTCAGTTAGATACCATCTGTTTAGGTGCTGTCTTCATCATAAAAGCATCATAAAAGCGTCATATATATTATATTATATATTATATATATTATATTATATATTATTATTATAAAAGCTAGTAGTATTTCAACCACATAAAATACGCATCGAAGCCGAACTGAAATCTTATCAGAAACACATTGGGTCGTTTTCACAGCTTTCTTTTTCCTTACAAACGGTAAAACAGATTTTTGTTGCTTTATTGTATTTTCTCCCCAGTCCCTAAACGTCTTTGCTCCACGAAGATGACAGAGAAAACTTCACCGATGTCAACTAGATTGAAGCATTCATTCAATCGATCTATTACATTATTCTGTTGAGTAAGTGTTTATTTAGTCTTCTAGGGCAACATATAATGACAAAAGAGAAGTTGCATGTATCTAATTATAGACAAGTTGACAAACAAATAGCCAACCAAAATGTCAGAAATTATAAGCAGAAACCTATCTAAATCAGGCAACAACAAAAAATCCTGCACCCCCTGTCAAAAAATCGTTCTGCAGTCTTTGACTGTAGCCAATAGCCATTTTCTATATTTGCGGGTTAGGGTTGGGCGCGGGTGCCTCAGATTTTCACTTTATCGCATATAGTCGGGCGGTTGCGGATGGGTTATTAGCAATTGCAGGCGGGTGCGGGTGAACAAACAGCTGACCCGCGCACCACTAAAGCTCACTATAGCGTCCAGCACCTACTGGATTGGCTGTTGATACCCAGCACTACCTAGCCTGCTTGCTAACTTGCTAGCACCCACATAAGGGCGAAATTAGCGTGGATATCCAAATTATCGTGTTATGTGGAAATGCACTGTGACAGTGCTTCTTCACTGAAGACGATGTGGCCGATGAAACTACAGAAAGCCCAAATATTTATATATTTGAATTGGGAGCAGTAAGGGAGAGGTCGAAATGTAAACAATTGTTACATGGAGGAAAATGTGGGTCATGCTTTTCAATTTCAGTTAGGGGGGAGGGTTTAGTCTTTTTTAATGTAGTCCAGGGGAGGGCCATGTAATTTGTAATCGATTAAATGTCACATTGCTCAGTGTTTGAGAATTAGTTGCTTATTATATCCCGATGTGTGCTCGATACTGCCCCTCATCCCTGATTCTCTACTGGGTGCGCAATATCAAGTGGTCTCAATCAAATGATCCATAGCCTATATTATACGAAGAGCATGCTCGGAGAAGCACAGGGCAAAGTTCTATTTCTAAGAAAATGTAATTCCTTCCGCTGCTGGGATGGTGTATATAAAACTAGGCTACAGAGCATTACACACTGCAATGGATAGGCTATCCCAATCATGAGCCCTGCCCTACTCTTGCTGATGTAAACCCTTTAGTGCTGCCTAACCAATGGCTGTTCTGTGTACGGTGGCACTTCAGGAGCCGAGTCAAAGGCTTCTTACAAAAATATTTGTAACAAAAAAAAGCAATATCTGTGCGCACTGACTAGGCCTACTGATGCTCTGTTCGGTTTGAGAGGGAGAGCGCGAAGATGAGAAGGAGGACCGGAGGTAAGCTTACTACTGCTATAATTGATTTTAATAAAAACAATACAGTGTATTCGGAAAGTATTCAGACGCCTTGACTTTTTCCAAATTTTGTTACTTTACAGCCTTATTCTAAAATGTATTAAATGTATTTTTTCCCTCATCAATCTACACACATTACCCCATAATAACAAAGCAAAAACAGGTTTTTAGAAATGTTTGCAAATGTACTCAAACTAAAAAACAGAAATACCTTATTTACATAAGTATTCAGACGCTTTGCTATGAGACTCGAAATTGAGCTCAGGTACATCCTGTTTTACAACTTGATTGGAGTCCACCTGTGGTAAATTCAATTGATTGGACATGATTTGTAAATGCAGACACCTGTCTATATAACATCCCACCGTCGACAGTGCATTTCAGTGCAAAAACCAAGCCATGAGGTCGAAGGAATTGTCCGTAGAGCTCCGAGACAGGATTGTGTCGAGGCACAGATCTGGGGAAGGGTACCAAACATTTTGGCCATCATTGAAGGTCCCCAATAACACATTGGCCTCCATCATTCTTAAATGGAAGAATTTTGGAACCACCAAGACTCTTTCTAGAGCTGGCCACCTGACCAAACTGAGCAATCGGGGGAGAAAGGCCTTGGTCAGGGAGGTGACCAAGAACCCGATGGTCACCCTGACAGAGCTCCAGAGTTCCTCTGTGGAGATGCGAGAACCTTCCAGAAGGACAACCATCTCTACAGCACTCCACCAATCAGGCCTTTATGGTAGAGTGGCCAGACGGAAGCCACTCCTCAGTAAAAGGCATATAACAGTCCGCTTAGAGTTTGCCAAAAGGCACATAAAGGACTTTCAGACCTTGAGAAACAAGATTCTCTGGTCTGATGAAACCAAGATTGAACTCTTTGGCTTGAATGCCAAGTGTCACGTCTGAAGGAAACCAGGCACCATCCCTACGGTGAAGCATGGTGGTAGCAGCATCATGCTGTGGGGGATGTTTTTCAGCGGCAGGGACTGGGAGACTAGTCAGGATCGAGGGAAAAATGAACGGTGCAAAGTACAGCGAGATCCTTCATGAAAACTTGCTCCAGAACGCTCAGGACCTCAGACTGTGGCGAAGGTTCACCTTCCAACAGGACAATGACCCTGAGCGAGACAACGCAGGAGTGGCTTCGGGACAAGTCTCTGAATGTCCCTGAGTGGCCCAGCCAGAGCCCGGACTTGAACCTAATCGAACATCTCTGGAGAGCCCTGAAAATAGCTGTGCAGCGATGCTCCCCATCCAACCTGACAGAACTTGAGAGGATCTGCAGCGAAGAATGGGAAAAACTCCCCAAATACAGGTGTGCCAAGCTTGTAGCGTCATACCCAAGAAGACCCGAGGCTGTAATCGCTGCCAAAGGTGCTTCAACAAAGTACTGAGTAAAGGGTCTGAATACTTATGTAAATGTAATATTTCAGTATATATATATATATTTTTTGTGTGCAAACATTTCTAAAAACCTGTTTTTGCTTTGTCATTATGGGGTATTGTATGTAAATTGATGAGGGAAAAAAACAAGTTAATCCATTTTAGAATAAGTGTGACTACTTTCTGAAGGCACTGTATTTATCAGAGTTATTGACCTCACAATAAGCTATATTCGAGTAATTGATATAACTTACATTACTATGAAGTGGCAGCCGCGGAGATGGACAGTGTATGGGTGCTGAAAGTAGACTAATTCGAGAAGACCTAATTCATTTAAACAGTCTTTATTTTAATTTGGCTTTAGGCTACTAACAACAAGAGGGCTTTATGTTGGAGCCTATTTCTTCCTATTCAAGAAATAAGAGGTTTGACAGACAAAATTATAGTCTAGGCTACTATCCATAGATTTTGTCAGCCAATTCCTTCAGTCTCCATGCACTCCTTAAATATATTGGTGTCAGTGAAGGGTTTGGTGCATGTGTTAAGTTAAAACCAGGGCTCGAATTGAGGGGGTATGTGAGGGTATCGTGGCTTTTGTTAAGAAAAAATTGCTAAAAGCATAGGACTAACCCTTGTTAGCTTAAGATTTTGAAAAAACAATGATGTACCTGATTATATACAGTCATTTAGGTTAGGGAATTTACTTTTAGAAACACGAGTTTGGCCAGTCTTTGGTTTGAGGATGATGCGGTGAGCTATGCATGCCTAGTTTGTTAATTTAGCTTAGCAGATCATCTTATATTCCTGTGCCCTAATCACAGTCAACACAAATCTACACTCAGTGTACAAAACATTAGGAACATCTGCTCTTTCCATGACATAGAATGACCAGGTGAATCCAGGTGAAAGCTATGATCCCTTATTGATGTCACCTGTTAAATCCACTTCAATCAGTGTAGATGAAGGGGAGGAGAAAGGTTAAAGAAGGATTTTTAAGCCTTGAGACAATTGAGACATGGATTGTGTGTGAGTGTGTGTGTGTGTGTGTGTGTGTGTGTGTGTGTGTGTGTGTGTGTGTGTGTGTGTGTGTGTGTGTGTGTGTGTGTGTGTGTGTGTGTGTGTGTGTGTGCCATGGGCAAGACAAAATATTTACGTGCCTTTGAACGGGGTATGGTAGTAGGTGCCAGGCGCACTGGTTTGAGTGTGTCAAGAACTGCAACGCTGCTGGGATTTTCATGCTCAACAGTTTCCTGTGTGTATCAAGAATGGTCCACCACCCAAAGGACATCCAGCCAAATTGACACAACTGTGGGAAGCATTGGAGTCAACATGGGCCAGCATCCCTGTGGAACACTTTCGACACATTGTAGAGTCCATGCCCCAAGGAATTTAGGCTGTTCTGAGGGCAAAAGGGGGTGCAACCCAATATTGGGAAGGTGTTCCTAATGTTTCGTACACAGTGTAAGTACACAGTGTAAGATTTAGCAACTAAGGATTTTAGCTTTAAAACATGAACCAGTGACTAAAAAACTCTCAATATGAGGAAAAACACCAACACTTGATTGTAACTCCTTGGGTGCCTGGTATGTATTCAGACCCCGTACAAGCCACACAAACAAGATGTCCTTATCACCCCCCCCCCCCCCCCCCCCCCCACCCCTCCCTCCCTCCCTCCAGTCCTGAGTGATGGAAGAGCCTCTTCTCTGACTGCTGCTCGTGCTCACCGGCTGATTATTAAGATGACTGAGTCCATCTGGACAGTTGTGGACAGAGCATGGCAATCAAACACTCCCCTTCTGTTCCAGCCAGGCCTGAGCTGTCCAGATAGCCGTTCCTTTCAGACCACCACTGCATAATTCACCAAGGCACTGCCTATTAGATTTCCCTTTGCTCTAATGTTGGCTATGGGTCGCCCATTCAATTATAAACAGGGATGCACAGCAGAAGGATTGTATGTTGTTTCTCACTGGAGAAGTGGGTGTACATCAACACTGCATCAAACAAAGAGTCTTTATGCAAATGTTTCTTAATGTTTCTCAAACACTGCTGCTTCAATCATCCTCCAGAGGTATAATAAGTTATTCATTTGTCAGGAAGCATTAAGAGCACATAATTGCAACTGATAAACACAAAATAAATACAATAACAAACAGTAAATGGGATTATAAGGAACAAAATTAGCCTATTACCACAGTTGGAACTACATGATAATGTCCCTTTAAAGATTTCCAGGATGACACTGTGCATAACAAAAGAACGATCCTAAGAAAAGTGGAACATTACAGAACTCCTCAAAGTCAAGGTCAGAAGGAAGACATACAGTGCCTTCAGAAAGTATTCACAGCTCTTGACTTTTTCCACATTTTGTTGTGTTACAGCCTGAATTTAAAATGAATTATATTTAGATTTTTTGTCACAGGCCTATACACAATATCCCATAATGTCAAAGTAGAATTATGTTTTTCAAATTAATAAAAAATGATAAGCTGAAATGTCTTGAGTCAATAAGTATTCAACACCGACTGTGGTAATAGGCTAATTTTGTTCCTTATAATCCCATTTACTGCTTGTTATTGTATTTATTTTGTGTTTATCTCACTAACTGTAAGTCGCTCTGGATAAGAGCGTCTGCTAAAATGACTAAAATGTAAAACAATGTCAAGCCTAAATAAATTCAGGAGTAAAAATGTGCTTAAAGAATCACATAATAAGTTGCATGGACACTGTGTCAGGGCTAGTCCTGGCCATTCTGCCGCCCTAGGGGAGACCCAAAGATTGCGCCACTACTAGAATAGTCCCAGGAAGCAAAATGACGTTGAAAAGACGTCTAAAATATATTTTCCAGACATTGAAGTTAGGTTCAATTTATATTCTGAATGAAAGGTGAAAATATGTATTTTCCGGACGTTGAAATCAGGTTAATTTTTGGTTCTGAATGAAAGTTGAACAGACTTATTTTCCGAACATTGAAAATATGTATTTTCCGGACGTTGAAAATATGTATTTTCCGGACGTTGAAAATACGTATTTTCAGGATGTTGAAATCAGGTTCATTTTAGGTTCTGAATTAAAGTTGAAAAGCCATCATTTATAGACGTCTCTGTTTGGGCCAAATCAAGGCTGGTCCAGACCGAACAAAATCTGAACCAAACATAGACGTCTATGATTGGTTCAGATTTGGTCCGTCCGCGTTGGTCCGTGCTTACTGGGGTGTAGTCTACCATGTCGGCCCGCAGTGGAATTTTATGAATGCCCATCCATGTTGTAGGGCCACCGTTTGTAAAACAGGCCATTGCATTGGCTTTATTAGTCCTGATTCCTGTGACTAATCAATTTGGCTATTTAAGCTCTGAATGTCAGCTACCCAACTTTATCAGGAGGAGTTATCCTGAGTCTATTTGCAATGTGTTTACACAGCGGGAAGTGCAGAAGTATTTAATTTTTCGCTATGATCAGCTATTAAAAAATGTACGGATACAAACTTGAAACCACTCATCATGACAACTTAGCCTATGGGATGAAACTCCTGGACTGCAGTTGTGAGTAGCCTGATTGCCCATTTCATATTGTACATTTTACTTTGACCTGTCCTGTTTTTAGGATATGTTGTTTGTTAAAAGGTCAGCAAATTTTTTTTTGATTGGGTGTCATTTAGGTTAGTGTCATGATCGTCGACTGAAGACACGGACCAAGGCGCAGCGTGATAAGCGTACATACTTTAATTGTACTTACACGAACAAAACAACAAACAAACGATACGTGAAGTCCTAGGTTATACACAACAAACCAAACGGAACAAGATCCCACAAAGACTAGTGCAAAACAGGCTGCCTAAGTATGGTCCCCAATCAGAGACAACGAGCTACAGCTGCCTCTGATTGGGAACCACCCTGGCCAACATAGATCAAACGATCTAGAACAAAAACATAGAAAAACTAAACATAGAAAAATCCACACCCTTGCTCAACCTTTAAGAGTCCCCAGAGCCAGGGCGTGACAGTTAGGCTATTTGATTGGAGAAACCTGCATGATGTAAAACGTTTCTGTCTTATTACATTGTCATACATTTTATCTCCAGCCTGTAGGCTACAGAAAAGGCCACATATTATTTCTACCGTATGCTATATCTGCTTCATGTTAGATTATTTTTACGACGGAATGTTGGTGGAGCACCGCAGCGATGTGTCTCTCCAGCAGCACCCTGGAGACACGTGCTGGGAATGGACAAGATAAATATTTTGCATCCCTGCCTTTCACAAAGTGGGCACTGGTTATCACAGGGCGGCATCAGCGCTCACCTAAAAAGCCCCATGTGCCACTGGTTGAGAGAAATTGTCATTGTTTTTGGGCAGAATTATGTGAGGTTTTATGTGTTGTTGGAGGTGCGTCTTGGTCAGTTTAGCTCAGAAAATGCCGCCCTCATCAATCTGCCGCCATAGGTGGCCACCTAATCCTGCCTAATGAGCAAGCCAGCCATGCTCTGTGTGCAATAATAGTGTTTAACATGATTTATGAATGACTACCTCATCTCTGTACCCCACACATTCAATTATCTGTAAGGTCCCTCAGTCTAGCAGTGAATTCCAAACACAGATTCAACCACAAAGACCAGGGAGGTTTTCCAATGCCTCACAAAGAAAGACACCCATTGGTAGATGGGTAAAAAAGCAGACATTGAATATCCCTTTGAGCATGGTGAAGTTATTAATTACACAATGGATGGTGAATCAATACACCCAGTCACTACAAAGATACAGGCGTCGTTCCTAACTCAGTTGCCGGAGAGAAAGGAAACCGCTCAGGGATTTCACCATGAGGCCAATGGTGACTTTAAAACAGTTACAGAGTTTAATGGCTGTGATAGGAGAAAACTGAGGATGGATCAACAACATTGATAGAACCTAATTGACAGAGTGAAAAGAAGGAAGCCTGTACATAATAAAAATATTCCAAAACATGCATCCTGTTTGCAACAAGGCACTAAAGTAATACTGCAAAAACTCTGGCAAAGCAATTAACTTTTTGTCCTGAATACACAGTGTTATGTTTGGTAAAAATCCAATACAACATATTACTGAGTACCACTCTCCATATTGTCAAGCATAGTGATGGCTGCATCATGTTCTGGGAATGCATGTAATCATTAAGGACTGGGGAGTTTTTCAGGATAAAAAATTAATGGAATAGAGCTAAGCACAGGCAAAATCCTAGAGGAAAACCTGGTTCAGTCTGCTTTCCACCAGACACTGGCAGATGAATTCACCTTTCAGCAGGACAATAACCTAAAACACAAGGCCACATCTACACTGGAGTTGCTTACCAAGAAGACAGTGAATGCTCCTGAGTGGCCGAGTTACAGTTAGACTTAAATCTACTTGAAAATCTATGGCAAGACCTGAAAATGATTGTCTATCAATGATCAACAACCAATTTTACAGAGCTTGAAGAATTTTGAAAATAATAATGGCCAAATGTTGCACAATCCAGGTGTCGAAAGCTTTTAGAGACTTACCCAGAAAAACTCACAGCTGTAATCACTGCAAAAGGTGCTTCTACAAAGTATTGACTCAGGGGTGTGAATACTTATATAAATGAGTTACTTCTGTATTTTATTTTCAATACATTTGCAAACATTTCTAAAAACATATTTTCACTTTGTCACTATGGGGTATTGTGTGCAGATGGGTGAGATTTTTTTTTATTTAATCCATTTTGAATTTAGGCTTTAACACAACAAAATGTAGAATAAGTCAAAGGGTATGAATACTTTCTGAAGGCACTGTAGTTCTGGAGAAACACAAAGACCAGCTGTCTCAAACCGTCACATTTGACCTCTCAGCTGCTGAAAGCAGCATCCTAATTGTTTCTCTTTCAGAGCACACGGTCGGTGGGCTTCAAAAAGTATTTCCCTCACACTCGTTGTCACCGCAGCCATCCAATCCCCTGGTCATCGACTGACCTGTGTGGCGGCCAGGACATTTAGCCCAGATTTGAGTTCAGACGAGGGCTGAGCTCATCTGAGGAGCTTGCTGCCCTCATATGGGTGGGTGCAGACGCTGGCGCTGCCTCCTCTCCTCTGGCTGTATGTTGCTGGAATACTAAGAGTCTGTTTCAATAGAGACGGCCCCCAGCATCTTGATTGCCCCTCTGATCCCGTCTCCCTTCCTCCCTCATGCATCTTTGAAGCGCTCCTATAGCCAAAGTAAATTCGACACAAGACACATCGATCTCCCCACGGCAGCAATTGCACTGATTAATCAAGGATGTCATTCTTCTTCTGTTTGATGTTGGCTAGAGTGGATGAGTGACAACCATTCACACACCCTGCATTCTTATTATGCATATAGGATAGTAAAGTAGTAAACTTATGTTGACTTAACTGTAAGATGAAAGATGAGCGTATGTCAAAATAACGTTCAAAAAGAAATTGTTCAGCAACAAAATAAATAGTTTGACTGTCAGGCTGACGTGTAAGCGGTAACGAAGTCAAGCGCAGGACACCGAGCTACTGGCAGATGTACTTTACTGAACACAGTATAGAAAGTACAAAACCAAAATACCTCCTAACAGGGAGGAAACAATACAAGCACACAACAGCTTGCCGACCTCACGAAAAACAATCACACACAATAAACTATGAGAGACAGGGGTATTTAAAGGGAATACAATGCAACATAATAGGAAACAGGTGTAAACAATAAAGACCAAACAAGACAAACACAGAAACATAGATCGGTAGCAGCTAGTACTCCGGGGACGACGAATGCCGAAGCCTGCCCGAGCAAGGAGGAGGAGCAGCAGCCTCGGCTGAGTACCCCCCCCCTTGACGCGCGGCTCCAGCTGGACCAGGAGGACGCGGAGCAGGGCGAGTCGGATGACTCCGGTGGAAATCCCTCAACATGGAGGGTTATAGGACGTCCCTCCTAGGGACCCAGCACCGTTCCTCCGGACCGTACCCCTCCCACTCCACAAAATACTGCAGGCCCCCCATCCGACGCCTCGAATCCAAGATGGAACGGACTGAGTACGCCGGAGCCCCCTCGATGTCTAGTGGGGGCGGAGGAACCTCTCGTACCTCACTCTCCAGGAGTGGACCAGCTACTACCGGCCTGAGGAGAGACACATGGAACGAGGGGTTAATGTGGTAATTAATGGGCAGTTGTAACCTATAACATACCTCGTTCAATCTCCTCAGGACTTTAAATGGCCCCACAAACCGCCGACCCAGCTTCCGGCAGGGCAGGCGAAGGGGCAGGTTTCGGGTCGAGAGCCAGACCCGATCTCCCGGTGCATACACCGGAGCTTCACTGCGGTGGCGATCGGCGCTCGCCTTTTGCCGCCTGATAGCCCGTTGCAGATGGACATGCGCAGCGTTCCAGGTTTCTTCTGAGCGCTCGTCCACCACAGGGGCTTCGATCTGGCTCTGATGCCATGGTGCCAGGACCGGCTGATAACCTAGCACACACTGAAAAGGCGTAAGGTTAGTGGAGGAGTGGCGGAATGAGTTTTGGGCTATCTCTGCCCAGGGGATATATCCCGACCACTCCCCCTGCCGGTCCTGGCAATAGGACCTCAGAAACCTACCCACATCTTGGTTCACTCTCTCCACCTGCCCATTACTCTCGGGGTGAAAACCTGAGGTAAGGCTAATCGAGACCCCCAGACGTTCCATAAACGCCCTCCAGACTCTAGAGGTGAACTGGGGACCCCGATCAGACACTATATCCTCAGGTACCCCGTAGTGCCGGAAGACGTGTGTAAACAGGGCGTCAGCAGTTTGTAGGGCTGTAGGGAGACCTGGCATAGGAATGAGAAGGCAGGCCTTCGAAAACCGATCCACAATGACCAAGATCGTCGTGTTCCCCTGGGAGGGGGGAAGGTCTGTGACAAAATCCACCGATAGGTGAGACCACGGCCGTTGTGGAACGGGTAGGGGTTGTAACTTCCCTCTGGGCAGGTGTCTAGGAGCCTTACACTGGGCGCACACTGAGCAGGAGGAAACATAAACCCTCACGTCCTTAGCTAAAGTGGGCCACCAGTACTTCCCACTAAGGCAGTGCACAGTCCGACCAATACCAGGATGACCAGAGGAGGGTGACATGTGAGCCCAATATATCAATCGATCACGAACCTCGAGCGGCACGTACTTCCGACCCTCTGGACACTGTGGGGGAGTAGGATCGGTACGTAACGCCCGCATCAACCTCCCACACCACCGGTGCCACCAGACAAGACTCCGGAAGTATGGGAGTGGGCTCAATGGACCTCTCCTCTGTATCATATAGTCGGGACAGGGTGTCTGCCTTAGCGTTCTGTGACCCTGGTCTATAGGTGAGCTTAAATACAAATCGGGTAAAAAACATAGCCCACCTTGCCTGGCGAGGGTTTAGCCTCCTCGCCGCCCGGATGTACTCCAGGTTACGATGGTCAGTCAAAATGAGAAAAGGGTGTTTAGCCCCCTCAAGCCAATGCCTCCACACCTTCAGGGCTTGAACCACAGCTAACAGCTCCCTGTCCCCCACATCATAATTGCGCTCCGCCGGACTGAGCTTCTTAGAAAAGAAAGCACAGGGGCGGAGTTTTGGTGGCGTACCCGAGCGCTGAGACAGTACAGCACCGATCCCAGCCTCGGACGCATCCACTTCAACTTAGCAGGGAGGTAATGGGAGCTGCTACCTGTCCAAAGCCCCGGATAAACCTCCGGTAGTAATTGGCAAAACCCAAGAACCGCTGTACTTCCTTCACCGTGGTGGGAGTCTGCCAATTACCCACGGCAGAAACGCGGTCAATCTCCATCTCCACCCCTGACGCGGACAACCGGTGTCCCAGGAAGGAGATGGACTCCTGGAAGAACAGACATTTCTCCGCCTTCACATACAGGTCATGCTCCAACAGTCTACCAAGCACCCGTCGAACCAGGGACACATGCTCGGCTCGCGTAGCGGAGTATATTAGAATGTCATCAATATATACCACTACACCCTGTCCATGCAAGTCCCGGAAAATCTTGTCCACAAACGATTGGAAGACTGAAGGAGCATTCATTAAACCATATGGCATGACGAGGTACTCATAGTGACCCGAGGTGGTACTGAATGCTGTCTTCCACTCATCTCCCTCCCTAATGCGCACCAAGTTCTGAGATACGCGCTCCTGAGATCCAATTTTGTGAAGAATCACGCCCCGTGTAATGACTCTGTCATACTAGCAATCAGAGGGAGAGGATAGCTGTATTTGATTGTGATCTGATTGAGACCACGGTAATCAATACACGGGCGTAAACCCCCATCCTTCTTCTTCACAAAAAAGAAACTCGATGACGCAGGGGAAGTGGACGGCCGTATGTATCCCTGTCTCAGAGATTCGGTGACATATGTCTCCATAGCCGCTGTCTCCTCCTGAGACAGAGGATACACATGACTACGAGGAAGCGCAGCGCCTACTTGGAGGTCTATCGCACAATCCCCCTGTCGATGAGGTGGTAATTGAGTCGCCTTCTTTTTACAGAAGGCGACTGCCAAATCGGCATATTCAGGTGGAATGTTTATGGTGGGAACTTGGTTCGGACTTTCCACCGTCGTTGCCCCTACGGAAACACCTACACACCGCCCGAAACACTGATCAGACCATCCCTTGAGAGCCCTCTGTTGCCATGAAATGTTGGGGTCATGAGATGTTAACCAGGGAAGCCCCAACACCACGGGAAACGCAGGAGAATCAATCAAATACAAACAAATTATCTCCTCATGGCCCTCCTGCATTTTCATCCTGAGAGGCGCTGTGACTTCCCTAATCAATCCTGACCCCAAAGGGCGGCTATCTAGGGCATGGATGGAGAAGGGCACATCAACTGGTACAATAGGAATCCCTAACTTATAGGTGAACTGGCGATCGATAAAATTCCCAGCTGCGCCTGAATCTACTAGCGCCTTATGCTGGGAATGAGGAGAAACCTCGGGAAACACCACTTTAATACACATATGCGCAACAGAGAGCTCTGGGTGAGTTGGGTGCCTACTCACCTGGAATGACTCATCAGTGCGCTGCCTACTGCCTCGATTCCTAGGAGACCCTCCCCAGCACCGACCAGCAGTGTGTCCTCTGCGGCCACAGTTGGTGCAGGGGACGGCCTCCCTCCTGGTCTCTCTCCTGGTCTCCCTAGCTCCAGCACCTCCGAGCTCCATAGGAGTTGGCTCAGAAGTGATGGGGGATGGAATGGACGGCCCTGAATCCGGACGTCCGCGGGTAGCCAACAGGGTATCCAGGCGAATTGACATGTCCACCAGTTGATCGAAGCTGAGGTTGGTGTCCCTGCAGGCAAATTCCCGACGCACGTCCACCCTCAGGCTACATCTGTAGTGGTCGATGAGGGCCCTCTCATTCCATCCCGCGTTGGCAGCCAGCGTCCGGAAGTCCAGCGCGAACTCCTGTGCGCTCCTCCTCCCCTGTCTGAGGTGGAATAGACGCTCACCCGCCGCTTTACCATCTGGTGGATGATCGAATACTGCCCTGAAGCGGCGGGTGAACTCCGCATAGTTGACAGTAGCGGCGTCTATTCCCCCCCACTCGGCGTTGGCCCACTCCAGCGCCTTGTCGGACAGACAGGAGATGAGGGTGGACACGCTCTCGTATCCCGAGGGCACCGGGTGGATGGTTGCCAGGTAGAGTTCAACCTGGAGCAGGAAACCCTGATACCCGGCCGCTGTGCCATCATAAGCCCTCGGGAGCGAGAGCCGAATCCCACTGGACCCCGGAGGTGAAGCGATGGGCATCGCCGATGGTGGTGGTATCTTTCGAGGAGGTGTAGGCAGACCCCCTCTTTCCCATCGCTCCATAGTGCTCACCACCCGTTCCATGGCGGTGCCGAGAGCCTGGATCATGGCCGCTTGTTGTTTGACGCGTTCCTCCATTGATCCAGCTGGCACCGCCGCTCCTGCTGACTCCATGTGTGGTGTGTGATTCTGTCAGGCTGACGTGTATGCGGTAACGAAGTCAAGCGCAGGACACCGAGCTACTGGCAGACGTACTTTACTGAACACAGTATAGAAAGTACAAAACCAAAATACTTCCTAACAGGGAGGAAACAATACAAGCACACAACAGCTTGCCGACCTCACGAAAAACAATCACACACAATAAACTATGAGAGACAGGGGTATTTAAAGGGAATACAATGCAACATAATAGGAAACAGGTGTAAACAATAAAGACCAAACAAGACAAACACCGAAACATAGATCGGTAGCAGCTAGTACTCCGGGGACGACGAACGCCGAAGCCTGCCCGAGCAAGGAGGAGGAGCAGCCTCGGCTGAATCCGTGACATTGACCTTGGTTTTATAGCAGACTGTTGATATACAGTTGAAGTCGGAAGTTTACATACACCTTAGCCAAATACATTTAAACGTTTTTCACAATTCCTGACATTTAATCCTAGTAAAAATTCCCTGTCTTAGGTCAGTTAGGATCAACACTTTATTTTAAGAATGTGAAATGTCAGAATAATAGTAGAGAGAATGATTTATTTCAGCTTTTATCACATTCCCAGTGGGTCAGAAGTTTACATACACTCAATTAGTATTTGGTAGCATTGCCTTTAAATTGTTTAACTCGGGTCAAACGTTTCGGGTAGCCTTCCACAAGCTTCTCACAATAAGTTGGGTGAATTTTGGCCCATTCCTCCTGACAGAGCTGGTGTAACTGAGTCAGGTTTGTAGGCCTCCTTGCTCGCACATGCTTTCTCAGTTCTGCCCAACATTTTCTATAGGATTGAGGTCAGGGCTTTGTGATGGCCACTCCAATACCTTGACTTTGTTGTCCTTAAGCCATTTTGCCACAACTTTGGAAGTATGCTTGGGGTCATTGTCCATTTGGAAGACCCATTTGCGACCAAGCTTTAATTTCCTGACTAATGTCTTGAGATGTTGCTTCAATATATCCACATAATTGTCCTTCCTCATGATGCCATCTATTTTGTGAAGTGCACCAGTCCCTCCTGCAGCAAAGCACCCCCACAGCATGATGCTGCCACCCCCGTGCTTCACGGTTGGGATGGTGTTCTTCGGCTTGCATGCGGCCCCCTTTTTCCTCCAAACATAACAATGGTCATTATGGCCATACAGTTCTATTTTTGTTTCATCAGACCAGAGGACATTTCTCCAAAAAGTATGATCTTTGTCCCCATGTGCAGTTGCAAACCGTAGTCTGTCGATATAGGACTGGTTTTACTGTGGATATAGATACTTTTGTACCTGTTTCGTCCAGCATCTTCACAAGGTCCTTTGCTGTTGTTCTGGGATTGATTTGCACTTTTCACACCAAAGTACGTTCATCTCTAGGAGACAGAACACATCTCCTTCCTGAGCGGTATGACGGCTGCGTGGTCCCATGGCGTTTATACTTGCGTACTATTGTTTGTACAGATGAACGTGGTACCTTCAGGCGTTTGGAAATTGCTCCCAAGGATGAACCAGACTTGTGGAGGTCTACAATTTCTTTTCTGAGGTCTTGGCTGATTTCTTTTGATTTTCCCATGATGTCAAGCAAAGAGTTTGAAGGTAGGCCTTGAAATACATCTACAGGTACACCTTCAATTGACTCAAATGATGTCAATTAGCCTATCAGAAGCTTCTAAAGCCATGACATCATTTTCTGGAATTTTCCAAGCTGTTTAAAGGCACAGTCAATTTAGTGTATGTAAACTTCTGACCCACTGGAATTGTGATACAGTGAATTATATGTGAAATAATTTGTCTGTAAACAATTGTTGGAAAAATGACTTGTGTCATGCACAAAGTAGATGTCCTAACCGACTTGCCAAAACTATAGTTTGTTAACAAGAAATTTGTGGAGTGGTTGAAAAACAAGTTTTAATTACTCCAACCTAAGTGTATGTAATCTTCCGACTTCAACTGTAAGAGCAGCTCAGATCTCAAACTCTGTCATGAAATTGAAACATGCTTTCTTCCATGACTCGGTATATCAGTCAGCATAAATGTACTTTTCCAGCCATATGATGCAGGCTTTTGTGAGACCATGGTTGATAGAACAGGCCTTGTCATCAAAAAAGTACTAGGGTTAACTACCAGACTATGCCAGTTATTGTTTAATGAAGGGAACACATTTACGTCATTTAGCAGACACTCTTATCCAGAGCGACTTACAGGAGTAATTAGGGTTAAGTGCCTTGCTCAAGGGCTAGTCGACTCAGGGCTTAGAACCAGCAACCTTTCGGTTACTGGCACAACGCTCTTAACCACTAAGCTACCTGCCGCCCCACCTCAACCAGAGCAGATACATTTATACATTTATTTGTTTATTTGGATCCCCATTAGCTTTTGCGGAGGCAGCAGCTGTACTTCCTGGGGTCCACAAAAAAACTAAAAGCATGATAAGTAACAAAACACTGATACACTGATAGACAAGGACACACACACATTTAAAATATGATATACAAACAATATAAAACAATTATAATAATACAAACAATACAAAAATATATACATAATGTGTGTCTATAGAGTGTGTCTGTGTGTGCGTGTGTTCACGTGTGTGTCCCCTCACAGTCCATGCCATTCCATGAGATGTTGTTTAATCTTTTTTTAAAGGTAATTTTGATGTTTGCTTGAGTAATTGGAGATGGAATGGAGCTCTGTATAATACTGTGCGTTGCTGTGAATTATTTTTGGACTTTGGAACTGTGAAGAGACCCCTGGTGGCATGTTTTGTGGGGTATGTATGGGTGTCTGAGCTGAATGTTATTTGATTATGCAGACAATCTTGAATTTTCATTACAGTAACACTTCTTATAAAAACTAGAAAATAAGCAGTTAATCTCTCGTTAACCCTCAACCAGAAAAGACTGGCATGCATGTTGTTGATGTTAGTTCTGTATGTGCAGTTAAGGGCAAGGCATGCTGCTCTGTTTTGAGCCAGCTGCAGCTTTGCTAAGTCAATCTTTGCTGCATTTGATCATATTACCGGACAGTAATCAAGATGGGACAAGTTGAGCCTGAACAACTAGTACAGTTGATTTTTGTGTCAAAAATGCAGAACATACCCCTCCCCATCTTCACAACAACTTTGTTAATATGACTCGACCATGATAATTGACAGGGGTGCACATAACTTTTTCAGTGAGTTACTCAGGTGAGTTCCAGCAGATGGTGTCTGGTACTCACCCCATATGTAGCGTGGTCTTAATAAGTGCAGTCTTCCTCACTGTCCTCTTCAGTGTCGCCCCCCACTGTCCTCTTCAGTGTCGCCCCCCCCACTGTCCTCTTCAGTGTCGCCCCCCACTGTCCTCTTCAGTGTCGCCCCCCACTGTCCTCTTCAGTGTCGCCCCCACTGTCCTCTTCAGTGTCGCCCCCCCACTGTCCTCTTCAGTGTCGCCCCCCACTGTCCTCTTCAGTGTCGCCCCCTACTGTCCTCTTCAGTGCCGCCACCACTGTCCTCTTCAGTGCCGCCACCACTGTCCTCTTCAGTGTCGCCCCCCACTGTCCTCTTCAGTGCCGCCCCTCACTGTCCTCTTCAGTGTCGCCCCCCACTGTCCTCTTCAGTGTCGCCACCACTGTCCTCTTCAGTGTCGCCACCACTGTCCTCTTCAGTGTCGCCACCACTGTCCTCTTCAGTGTCGCCCCCCACTGTCCTCTTCAGTGTCGCCCCCCACTGTCCTCTTCAGTGTCGCCCCCCACTGTCCTCCTCAGTGCCGCCACCACTGTCCTCTTCAGTGTCGCCCCCCACTGTCCTCCTCAGTGTCGCCACCACTGTCCTCTTCAGTGTCGCCCCCCACTGTCCTCCTCAGTGTTGCCCCCCACTGTCCTCTTCAGTGTCGCCCCCCACTGTCCTCTTCAGTGTCGCCCCCCCACTGTCCTCTTCAGTGTCGCCCCCCACTGTCCTCTTCAGTGTCGCCCCCACTGTCCTCTTCAGTGTCGCCCCCACTGTCCTCTTCAGTGTCGCCCCCCACTGTCCTCTTCAGTGTCGCCCCCCACTGTCCTCTTCAGTGTCACCCCCCACTGTCCTCTTCAGTGTCGCCCCCCACTGTCCTCTTCAGTGTCGCCCCCCACTGTCCTCTTCAGTGCCGCCACCACTGTCCTCTTCAGTGTCGCCCCCCACTGTCCTCTTCAGTGTCGCCCCCACTGTCCTCTTCAGTGTCGCCCCCACTGTCCTCTTCAGTGTCGCCACCACTGTCCTCTTCAGTGTCGCCCCCCACTGTCCTCTTCAGTGTCGCCCCCCACTGTCCTCTGCTTCAGCTTCCTGCATGGTAGATGAAGATGCTGCAGATGCACCTCCCTGTCCTTGGTTGAGCCTCCGATTAGCTGTCTCCATCCACAGGTCAACAGCAAGCTTTGGGTCAAATGTCTCTGTGGTCTGCTTTGACAGGTGAATGTGCATCAGGGCTGATAGACGAGCATGTGACAGACAAGATCTGTACTTGGTTTTTATTATGTTGAGATGTGAGAATCCCCTCTCACAAGCTGCACTGCTTAAAGGCAGTGTAAGAGACAGCTTAACCACCTTGTTGATGTTGGAATAAGCATCTGGGTTACTTGTATTTACTATTTGGACCAAGTCATACACAGAAGAGGCTCCCAGGCGTTTTCCTGCCTGCTTTAAGCGCATCCATTCTGTCACAGTGGTATCTTTGTCAAGTTGCAAGGTGGCCTCATATTTCTTGAGAATGCTGCAAACTGTTGTGTTTCCAAAACTGTGGAGGTCTTGCATTTCCTGAGGCCATGTTGAAGGATCAAATACTAAGAAATGATCACATGACTTGAGGGAGTCACATCTGATTTCAAACTCTTCAACTAACCCCCTGAGTAAGTGTGTCTTGTCTCTGTCAGCATCAGCATTGGAAACATTGTGTGCCCTGTGGCTTTCACCATCAAGCAGAAGTGTGAACTGTCCAATGGCCACCATGAGTTCATCCTTACATTCTCCAATGGTCAGCTTTTCCTTCTGAAACCTAATGGATGTGGTCTTCAAAATGTTGCAAATGTCAAGCATGTTTGACAGAAAGCACTGAAAACGCTCTGTGCAGATATGCTGCAAGTCACTGTTATCACTCGTAACCAGTTGCATTTTAATGGCTGGCAATAGTCTTGATATTTTTAACAGTGTTTCATGCCTCCATGCAGACCATCTGGTATTATGAAACTTACCCAGTTCCACAAAGGAGATCCCATGTTCTTCACATAGCTTTATTCAGTGCAGCAGTTTTTTTTGCTCCACCTTTTTGTAAATAAAACTGCAGCAGCTTGACCACAGAGCGATGAAAAGTCTCACAGTAAGGAACGTTGCGATCAGCTGATTTCGCGCAATTCTCCAGTGTGTGTGCGGTGCACAGAATGCGCACAAGGGAGTCTCCAACCGCAGCAAGTAGCCGGAGTTTTGGCACAACGCCGTTGTAGATACCTACGTTGACAGCAGCCCCGTCTGTGCACACAGCGACCAACTTTGTTGTCCAGTCATCCAAGCCTGTGTCCTGGAAAAGTCTCACAAGTCCGTCTGTTATGGCCTGCGCGGTTCGGTCAGCACCCAATTCAATCAGTCCAATAAAGTCTGAAGTAAACTCTCCGTTGCTGGACACAGACACAATGTAAACTATTTCCTGCTCAGTTTTTGTGATGTCCTCAGAGCCATCAAAAAGCAACCCCCAAAATTCAGCAGACTGCAACTTGGCTCGTAACTCCCTGCTGATGGTGTGAGTGATGCTCTGCATGATCCGTGTGCCCCCTTCACGTGAATGATATGCACCTCCGACATTTACTCCTAGCCGCTTCAGTAAAGGAACATCCTCAGAATAGGAAGACATGGGACGTGCGTGTTTAGCTTTATGGAAGGCGAGGAGAAAAATATTAAACAGAGCTTGCCGCTGTTCTTCAGTCAGCTTGTCTCGCCATCTGGCAAGTGGGCGACTGGACATTTCTTCTCGGCTAGCTAGTTTAGCAATGGCTTGTGCCACATTCGTATGCTCCTTGCTCTTTTCATGTTTGTCAAATAAAGGATGGTTGAAATTCTTTGAGCCTTTATAAAATGCACCCGTTTTGTCTGCTAGATGTGGATTTGAGCGGCAAATCTTGCACCACATTTCAGTGCGCTCATCGTTAGCTTCAAGCCACTGCACATCTTGGAGCCACTTTTCCGAAAGAACTATTTTCTTCGGCTCTGGCTCCAGTTGGCGTTTCTTTGTAGGTGGCGAAACGCCAAAGAAGCTGCTTAATGTCTGTTGCTTTTTGGACATCCCTGACAGTAGTTGACAAGCAACATGTCATGTGTAAGGTTAGATGAGAAGATCGGTCAAGTACGCAAAGGCGCGTAGTAACACAAGTGGCATTACGGATTCCTGATTTTTGTCGCGCTTGCGTACCTGCGTACCAGTTATGTGCACCCCTGATAATTGACCATTCAATGTTATACCTAGGAGTTTAGCTTCCTCAACTTGCTCAATGGTCACACCCTTTATATACAACTCCAGTTGAGAATGAGGTCTTAGAGAATGTTTTTAACCAAATACAATGCTTTTAGTTTTGGATGTATTTAAGACCAGTTTATTATTAAATAATCCATTCTGATACTGTCTGTAACTCCTTATTTAGAATGTCAGTGAGCTCACTGGCTTTGAGTGCTGACATGTAGAGTGTGGAATCATCCGCATACATAGTCTTTCTAGCTTTGTGTAAGACCAGTGGCAAATCACTTGTAAAAATAGAGAAGAGTAACGGCCCAAGGCAACTGCCCTGAGCGACACCGCACTGTATATATCTGATGTTAAAGAAGCTTCCATTGAAGAACACTCTCTGGGTTCTATTGGACAAATAACTCTCCAACCATGTGATGGCAGGTAATGTAAAGCCATAGTAAGTGAGTTTCTTCAATAACAATTTATGGTCAAAAACATCAAAGGCTGCACTGAAATCTAACAATACAGCTCCAACTATCATCTTATTATCCATTTATTTTAACCAATCATCTGTCATCTGAGTCAGTAAAGTACAAGTTGAGTGCCCTTCTCTATATGCATGCTGAAAGTCTCACGGTAATTGTAATTCACATAAACACGTTTAGCATCTCCAGGCCTCCATGCATACAAGCTGCTGATGCACGCCTTTGGAACATCTACACTACCGTTAAAAAGTTTGGGGTCACTTAGAAATGTCCTTGTTTTCGAAAGAAAATCAAATTTTTTTGTCCATTAAAATAACATCATATTGATCAGAAATACAGTGTAGACATTGTTAATGTTGTAAAAGGCTATTGTAGCTGGAAACGGCTGATCTTTAATGGAATATCTACATAGGCGTACAGAGGCCCATTATCAGCAACCATCAGTCCTGTGTTCCAATGGCATGTTGTGTTTGCTAATCCAAGTTTATCATTTTAAAAGGCTAATTGATCATTAGAAAACCCTTTTGCAATTATGTTAGCACAGCTGAAAACTGGCCTTCTTGAGACTGGAGAGTGTAGCTCGGTTGAGCTCTGTGTATTTTGTATTGCCAGGGTATATTTTCCCTGTGTGCCTGTTTGGTTCCAGTGCGCCTGTTTTGCGCACTGGACTGTTTTGACGCATTTCTGCGTAACTCTGTATTCCGGAATAAACTCTGTATTCTGTGATTTACCCTCCTGCGCCTGACTCCTTCAAATCACCCATCACAGAAACTCGTCAGTCTATTCTTGTTCTGAGAAATGAAGGCTATTCCATGCGAGAAATTGCCAAGAAACTAAAAATGTCGTACAACGCTGTGTACTACTCCCTTCACAGAACAGCGCAATCTGGCTCTAATCAGAATAGAAAGAGGAGTGGGAGGCCCCGGTGCACAACTGAGCAAGAGGTCAAATACATTAGTGTCTAGTTTGAGAAACAGGCGCCTCACAGGTCCTCAACTGGCAGCTTAATTAATTAGTACCCGCAAAACACCAGTCTCAACGTCAACAGTGAAGAAGCGACTCCGGGATGCTGACCTTCTAGGCAGAGTTGCAAAGAAAAAGTCACATCTCAGACTTAATCTTTTATTTTTATTGGCCAGTCTGAGATATGGCTTTTTCTTTGCAACTCTGCCTAGAAGGTCAGCATCCCGGAGTCGCCTCTTCACTGTAGTAAGAAGAATGTATTTGAACTTAGGTGAATAAAATAGAAAGGATATTTTTCCCATTCCAGAGCAAGTGCATGCATATGAGGTGGCTATGTTGAGCATAAAAGTGATCATTTGATAAAAGTGATCATTTGAAACTAGACCTATATGCTAGATTTTGAGTTGTTTGGCAACTTTAGTTGTGAATGATAAAAACCTTAGAATGCCTTAGAAATCAAAAGATATATGGGCTGCATGATGCGACTTTAGGCTATTGATGATTTGAGAAACTAAAAGCAAAAATAGCTTGCGCTCTGTTCCTTACCTCAGGCTGCACACACAGTTTGTTCTCTCATCAAGTGATCATATTTTCACCCTTCAGACTATTCTCAATTGAATCTTGTCGTTACTAATATGTGAAAATAGTTTCGATTTAGAATGTCCCATAATCAAATGGGCAGGAACCGGGGCAGGGGAAAAAATACGTCATCATATGATGGAGGCCAATTTCCCGCAGGTTTAAAATAGCAAAATGCAGGACAACAGGATGATTTTGCGGGACAGAGTAGTCTACAGTAACAGTAATGCATTTAGAACTTCTTGCAATTGAATAACTGTTTTGTGAGCAAATTAGAGCAGATGGTGTTAAGAAACTATATAGCCTTCCTGTATTTTGTTTCAATCAAAGCACATTCTTCCTAGTAGCCTACATTCGCGCGCTGTTGAGTTTTGGCCGAGTGAGTTTTTTAGTTGTTGAACTATTCATTAATCTCATAAGAAATTAGGTGGTGTTTTTGGTGTAAAAGTAATGTTATACTATGCTATTATATTATATTTGTTTCTGTTATATCAGGGGTGTCAAACGTCCGGCCCGCGGGCCGGATCAGGCCCGCAAACGGGTTTAATCCGGCCCGCGAGATAATTTAAAAAATAAAATAAAAATAACAATAATAATAATAATAATAATTTTGTAAAGTATAAAAATGCGCTGCAATTTTTCAATAAAATAAACTGCTGTTCCAATTGCGTCCACTGGATGGCGCAATAGCAATTGTGTTAAGCAAGCAAACTGTTTATACCGGGACAGAGCAAGTAGGTCAAGCACGTGCAGCCAATGAGCTACTTTGTTTTGCCCGCGATATTTATTACGGCTTCTACTTTTAACATTATGTGCTTTGGCACCCTCATTGCCCCAATATGCTTCTGTCAAAAAAGAGAAAAGTGGACGCAGAGTGCAGAGTGTTCCAAGAAAAATGGTCATCCTATTTATTCACGGAATTGAATGGGAAAGCTGTATGTTTGGTGTGTTCAGAGCATGTTGCAGTGCTGAAAGAATATAACCTTCGTCGCCACTATGTGAGTCTTCATGCCGACAAATATGACAACTTTCAAGGACAGCGGAGATGAGAGAAGGTGAATGAACTGTTGGCGGGTCTGAAGAAACAGCAGTCTGTGTTTACTCACAGCCGAGACATCAGTGACGCTGCAGTGAAAGCTAGCTACCTCATTGCTAATGAAATCGCAGAGGCTTCAAAACCATTTAGTGAGGGTGAATTTGTAAAAACATGCATGATGAAGGCAGCGGAGATTGTGTGCCCTGAAAAGCGGCAGGCTTTTGCAAATATCAGCCTGACAAGAAACACAGTTGCAGACAGGATTTCCGATCTTTCAGTGGATTTGGACAGCCAGTTGAAGCAAAAAGTAAAGTCATTTATTGCGTTTTCGGTTGCAATTGATGAAAGCATGGACATTACAGATGTTGCACAACTGGCCATTTTCATCCGCAGAGTTGATGACACATTGACCGTCACCGAGGAGTTCGTAGAGTTGGTGCCGATGACAGATACAACGACAGCAGCTGATATTTTTACCGCACTCGTCGGCGCGCTGGACAGGGTCGGAGTGGACTGGTCCCGCGCTGTCAGCCTGGCTACAGATGGTGCGCCCTCAATGATCGGGAAAAAAACAGGCGTTGTGACAAAGTTCAGAGAGAAAGTGCAATCTGCAATTGGAGGACGTGATTTTTTGACTTTTCACTGTATTTTGCACCAGGAGGCTTTGTGTTGCAAGTCATTAAAGATGGATAACGTCATGAAGGTGGTCATCCAAACTGTTAATTTCATCCGATCCAGAAGCCTGAATCACCGTTAGTTTGACAGCCTTCTCAGAGAGAAAGACCACATCTATGGCCTGCCATACCACACTGAGGTAAGATGGTTAAGCCGAGGTGCTGTGCTGAGGCGTTTCTTTGATTTACGAGAAGAAATTGAACAGTTCATGGAAGAAAAGGGCAAACCAGTGTTAGAATTTCATTCCGCAGAATGGATGCAGGACCTTGCATTTATGGTGGATGTTACAGAGCACCTGAATAACTTGAACAAACAGCTGCAAGGGCGCAACAAAGTTGTCACGCAGTATTATGACAGCATACGTTCTTTCAAGTTGAAGCTGTCATTGTGGGAGACGCAACTTGCCGGTGGTGATGCAGCTCACTTCCCCTGTCTGAAAAATGTGTGCGCGACCCAACATGTGGCAGACATGAAGCGGTTCAAAGATAAAATAACGGAACTGTTACGGGAGTTTGAGCAACGCTTTCAAATTTATGTTTATATGTTTTTATGTTGATGTGCTATTGTTTTTAATTGATTTTATTTTATTTGTATATTTAACCTATTCTTGACTCTGTGGTTCTTGCACTTGTTTGGGGAACAGGATTTCATTATTTTATCTACATTTCTGCCTGAGAAATGACACCCTGATATAGTTCTGTGATCTGTGATATACTTCTGTGAATCACTGAGGCATTGTGTGTTTGTGTGTTCTTTGTCCTCAGAACTTTCAAATAACTTGAGGTGTTTTATGATTAATAGTGATGTTGTGCTTTTGGACACTGTCCTCAGGCTCCAGCTTTATGTTTATATGTTTTTATGTTGATGTGCTATTGTTTTTAATTGTTTTTATTTTATTTGTATATTTAACCTATTCTTGACTCTGTGGTTCTTGCACTTGTTTGGGGAACAGGATTTCATTATTTTTATCTACATTTCTGCCTGAGAAATGACACCCTGATATAGTTCTGTGATCTGTGAAACAGTTATGTTAATCACTGAGGCATTGTGTGTTTGTGTGTTCTTTGTCCTCAGAACTTTCAAATAACTTGAGGTGTTTTATGATTAATAATGATGTTGTGCTTTTGGACACTGTCCTCAGGCTCCAGCTTTATGTTTATATGTTTTTATGTTCATGTGCTATTGTTTTTAATTGATTTTATTTTATTTGTATATTTAACCTATTCTTGACTCTGTGGTTCTTGCACTTGTTTGGGGAACAGGATTTCATTATTGTTTTTATTTATACATTTCTGCCTGAGAAATGACACCCTGATATAGTTCTGTGATCTGTGAAACAGTTCTGTTAATCACTGAGGCATTGTGTGTTTGTGTGTTCTTTTTCTTTAGAATTTTCAAATAAACTTGACGTGTTTTATGATTAATAGTGATGTTGTGCTTGTACTATTTTGGACACACTGTCCTCAGGCTCCAGCTTTATGTTGTATGTTGATCGTATTAAAACAAAGAAAACAATCTGAAGTTGTTGTTTTTAAGTTATATATGCCATGATTTTTCCGGTCCGGCCCACTTGGGAATAGATTTTCCTCCATGTGGCCCCTGAGCTAAAATGAGTTTGACACCCCTGTGTTATATAGAATACTAATGAATCATTGTGATCTTCCAAGACATTGATTTAGCTTCGATCTAACTTTAGGCTATTAGATGAGCACCACTGTGAGAAGTGACACTCAGGTGCACTCTGGCAGCACTACACCCCTGCAATGAACAAGCTAATTTAAGAGCACCAGCAGCACCTAGCCTATTCTTTTTCCTCAAGCAAGTGTGGCTGTTTTATGAAAATCTGGGAATATGTGGCCAAGGAAACATTTCTGGTTGGTCTCAGGAAATATAAAACAGTTAGGATGGGAGACATTTAAGTTTTGAGTGAAGTAGCAGCAAATATGTTGAATGTGTGCGAGTGGAGTTTAGACCAAAAAGCTATATTTTTGTCTCATCAGACCACATTACCTTCTCCCATTGCTCCTCTGGATCATCCAGATGGTCATTGGCAAACTTCAGACGGGCCTGGACATGCGCTGGCTTGAGCAGGGGGACCTTGCGTGCGCTGCAGGATTTTAATCCATGACGGCGTAGTGTGTTACTAATGGTTTTCTTTGAGACTGTGGTCCCAGCTCTCTTCATGTCATTGACCAGGTCCTGCCGTGTAGTTCTGGGCTGATCCCTCACCTTCCTCATGATCATTGATAACCTGGGTCATATGACAGGCATTAGTCACAGTTAGAAGCTTCCTCTTGAGGGGACAGCTAGTTGCTAACCAGTCAATGTTCAGGTCACCCAGAAAATAGACCTGTCTGTTAACCCATTTTTCTTATTTTGTTGCCTTACAACCTGGAATTAAAATTGATTTTGGGGGGGTTTGTATCATTTGTTTTATAAACATGTCTACCACTTTGAAGATGCAAAATATTTTTTATTGTGAAACAAACAAGAAATAAGATTGAAAAACAGAAAACTTGAGTGTGCATAACTATTCACCCCCCCCCCCCCCCCCCCAAAGTCAATACTATGTCTCTTGGGTAGGTCTCTATAAGCTTGGCACATCTAGCCACTGCTCCAGCTCCTTCAAGTTGGATGGGTTCCGCTGGTGTACAGCAATCTTTAAGTCATTCCATAGATTATCAATTGGATTGAGGTCTGGGCTTTGACTAGGCCATTCCAAGACATTTAAATGTTTCCCCTTAAACCACTCGAGTGTTGCTTTAGCAGTAGGCTTAGGGTCATTGTCCTGCTGGAAGGTGAACCTCCGTCCCAGTCTCAAATCTCTGGAAGACTGAAACAGGTTTCCCTCAGGAATTTCCCTGTATTTAGCGCCATCCATCATTCCTTCAATTCTGACCAGTTTCCCAGTCCCTGCTGATGAAAAACTTCCCCACAGCATGATGCTGCCACCACCATGCTTCACTGTGGGGATGGTGTTCTCGGGGTGATGAGAGGTGTTGGGTTTGCGCCACACATAGCATTTTCCTTGATGGCCAAAAAGCTCAATTTTAGTCTCATCTGACCAGAGTACCTTCTTCCATATGTTTGGGGAGTCTCCTACATGCCTTTTGGCGAACACCAAACGTGTTTGCTTATTCTTTTCTTTAAGCAATGGCTTTTTTCTGGCCACTCTTCCGTAAAGCCCAGCTCTGTGGAGTGTACGGCTTAAAGTGGTCCTATGGACAGATACTCCAATCTACGCTGTGGAGCTTTGCAGCTCCTTCAGGGTTATCTTTGGTTTCTTTGTTGCCTCTCTGATTAATGCCCTCCTTGCCTGGTCCGTGAGTTTTGGTGGGTGCCCTCTCTTGGCAGGTTTGTTGTGGTCCATATTCTTTCAATTTTTTAATAATGGATTTAATGGTGCTCCGTGGGATGTTCAAAGTTTCTGATATTTTTTTGTAACCCAACCCTGATCTGTACTTCTCCACAACTTTGTCCCTGACCTGTTTGGAGAGCTCCTTGGTCTTCATGGTGCCGCTTGCTTGGTGATGCCCCTTGCTTAGTGGTGTTGCAGACTCTGGGGCCTTTCAGAACAGGTGTATATATACTGAGATCATGTGACACTTAGATTGCACACAGGTGGACTTTATTTAACTAATTATGTGACTTCTGAAGGTAATTGGTTGCACCAGATCTTATTTAGGGGCTTCATAGCAAAGGGGGTGAATACATATGCACGCACCACTTTTCCGTGATTTATCTTTTAGAATTTTTTGAAGCAAGTAATTATTTTCATTTCACCATCAATTTTGACTATTTTGTGTATGTCCATTACATGAAATCCAAATAAAAATCAATTTAAATTACAGGTTGTAATGCATGGCACTGTACACTGAGTATACCAAACATTAGGAACACCTTCCTAATATTGAGCTGCAAACCCCCCCTCCGCCCTTTTGCCCTCAGAATAGTCTCAAGTCCTCAGATGGACTATACAAGGTGTTGAAAGCATTCCACCGGGATGCTGGCCCATGTTGTCTCCAATGTTTCCCACAGTTGTGTCAAGTTGGCTGGATGTCCTTTGGGTGTTGGACCATTCTTGAAACACACGGGAAACTGTTGAGCGTGAAAAACCCAGCAGTGTTACAGTTCTTGACACAAACCGGTGCGCCTGGCATCTACTACCATACCCAGTTCAAAGGCACTTAAATATTTTGTATTGCCCAATCACCCTCTGAATTGCACACATACATATTCCATGTCAACATTTTCTCAAGGCTTACAAATCCTTCTTTAACATGTCTTCTCCCCTTCATCTACACTGATTGGAGTGGATTTAACAGGTGACATCAATAAGGAATCATAGCTTTCACCTGGATTCACCTGGTCAGTCTATGTCATGGAAAGAGCAGGTGCTCTTAATGTTTTGTATACTCAGTGTATATTAATATAGTCTATTCTTAGCCCTTTCCTGGGTAGCTTATCGAAGATAGACATAATATGGAGAAAAAAATGATAAGTAAAATACAAATACAAATAAAAACATTGTTTAGCTAATAGAGTCAGTCAATCTGGCGCTTTTGAGTGTCAGTCGGTATATGTGTGTGTGTGTGTGTGTGTGTGTGTGTGTGTATATATGATGTTGGGCTGAAACTACTGACCCTGAAGCTTGGCTCTGTCACTCCTCCCTGGCTTTTGGGAGGGAGGGTGGAAAATGAGCTTGTGATAGTGGATGTAAGCAATGTCCCCACACTCTCTGGCAGCTTTCATAGCTGGGATAAGTTATTTCAGCCTCTGGCGCACAGCTTCAGAGAAGTCCTCGTTGAGGAAGATGTTGGTACCTCTTAAGTTCTTGGCTCTCTCCAGAACAGCCATCTTGTCCTTGAACCTTAGGAACTTGACCACTATCGGCCTGGGTCTGCCACCTGGACTCGTCACAGGTTTTCCAGACCTGTGGGCGCACTCCACCTCAATTTTACTATGATGCATCTGCAGCTTTTCGGTGATCATTTTTCTCACTTTCTCCTCAGGTGTCATGTGAAGACTCTGGTATGCCTTCCACAACAATGTTATTCCTCCTGGATTGTCCCTCTAGATAGTCTGTTTTCCCAGTCATCTGTGATAATGATTCACAGACAGTGCTGATGTCATCTCACGTGGACGTACAGTTTGTTGTCATCTTGCTGCATGTCACTTCATGACCTAAACCTCTCCCTGGGAGAACTGCAAACTGTTAATAAGGTATTGGACCTCTCTGGTCAGGTCGTCCATTCTTTTGTTAGTTGAGTCCACCAGTATGTGGACATAGGTCTTGAAACTATTTTCCTGTTGCTGTAACAATTGCTTGTAGAAAACTTGTTGATGAACACCTGTGATAGCAAAACACTGTCCTCTCCATTACTCCAACCTTCTTTAACTTTGGGCGGCATCATGGTAGCAACGTAGGCTAACACTAGTAATCCACGCATGGAAACAGCAACAAACAGCAGGGATTTAAACAGACACAAGCCCGGGACTATCCGCGGTCCCAGCCACAAGGGCTAACCGCGTTGTGGACTGTGTTCAAACTACCAAGGAAACCTGGCTAGCTAGCCAACCAAGTCTCAATTCAAGACAAGTCTCATGTCAACTGTAAATCATTCGCTGCCATGTATCATCTCCATTACGTGAATCTATAAAGACTCTTAAACTGTACTGCATCTCTGACGCTGCCCGCTCTTTAACTGGAGTCCCACACTAGATGCGCATCACCATAACACTCACCCAAACCTAAATCAGTTACAATCTTGTAACTGAAGAATATTGTGACAGGCTAGGAACCAAAGTTTTAGTCAGTGTTTCCCTGGGCACCCTTATTAGGAGAGGATATGCAGGACATGTATAAAAGCACCCCTTGGTCACATTTAGGTGAGAGATTTGTACTTGGAAGTGTGTGTATAGGCTGTATGGTGTTGATGTGATTGGTTTATTTATTTCTGTGAGAAACCCTTTTGGGACCATGCTGTGTTGAAGAAATGTTTGGGGTGTGGTTGATTGTTCTGAATGGTATGTGTTGAGTTTGACCATCAGAAAGTGTATTAATGTGTGACAATATTCAAGATGTTCATTATGTAAAACCACTGTATTTATTTTCAGTTGGTTTGTTTGGAGAGGCTTTGCTGGTTTGAGGTCCAGGCAGTTTATTGGTTGCATCCTCCAATAAGGTGACTGTCTTTAAGGAAAGTAATTTGTATTTCAAAAATATATATTATTTATGTAAATGCAGTGGTTCACTGTTCTTTTTTTCTACTATCAAAGGTACAGTATTGTTTGTCACAATTCTTTGTCATCTTGTGAACTTGGTTAGCTGAATCTCTGAAAACACTTGTTTCAGAAAGCCATCTAGTGGAAGTAACAGATCTAAAAAGTCATTTTGGTGAACTCTTGTTAATGTGTTATTTTAAAGCAAACCTAATCCTCTAACTTTTAATCAACTTTACTTGTTCTTTATATCTGTCTCTGTACTGTTTCCCTTTAATGGGCCCAGAACCTGTCTAACGTTTAGATGTTACAATTGTAATAACAAATGTATATTTCTGCTAAGGTGTTGTCTGGCCCGTTGCATAGATTACCACAGTATAAGTCATAATACCCATAAAACCTAGTGGTCAAACAGGGAAATGGTTCCAAATGTTTTTCCACCATTTGTTTTTCCTATAGAGGATTTTAGAAACACTTAAAATAAGGGCTGTGTTTTGTGTAGGCTTTCCCTGGTGTGACGTTTTGATAAATGTAATTCTCTCTCGGACAAGATTACTTTTATCAATTTGATACACCTGTCAGCAACGGGTGTGGCTGAAATAGCTGAATTCATTCATTTGAAGGGGTGTCCACATACTTTTGTAGTGTATATCTCCGATTTGGTCCTGCCATACATACCTACATGTGCACTATGGATACACAAGACACAGGCTTCCTTATTGTCCTTAGAATTTCTAAGCAAACAGCTGGAGGCAGGGCTTTCTCCTATAGAGCTCAATTTTTATGGAATGGTCTGCCTATCCATGTGAGAGACGCAGACTCGGTCTCAACCTTTAAGTCTTTACTGAAGACTCATCTCTTCAGTAGGTCCTATGATTAAGTGTAGTCTGGCCCAGGGGTGCGAAGGTGAATGGCAAGGCACTGGATGACGAATTGTCCTTGCTGTCTCTGCCTGGCTCCTCTTTCCACTGGGATTCTCTGATCCTGTTACGGGGACTGAGTCAGTGGCTTACTAGTGTTCTTCCAAGCCGTCCCTAAGAGGGGTGCGTCATGTCGTGACAGGCTTTTTTTCGCTATACTCAACTTGAGTGGGTTGAGTTACTGACGTGATATTTCTGTCCGGTCTTGCGCCCCCTCGGGCTCATCCGGTGGAGGAGATCTTGCTGCAATAGTCTGTGCCAGGGGGCTAGGGTCAGTCTGTCCTATCTGGTGAAATTGTCCTGTCTTATCTGGTGTCCTGTGTGAACTTAAGTATGCTCCCTCTAATTCTTCAATCTCTCTCTCGGAGGACCTGAGCCCTAGGACCATGTATCAGGACTACCTGGCCTGATGACTCCTGGCTGTCCCCAGTCCACCTGGTTGTGCTGCTGCTCCAGTTTCGACTGTTCCGCCTGTGGCTATGGCACCATGACCTGTTCACCGGACATTCTACCTTGTCCCGGACCTGCTGTTTTCGACCCTCTCTTTCTCTCTCGCACACCTGCTGTCTCGACCTCTGAATGCTGACCTGTTGTACCCTCTACAACCACTGTTGTAGAACGATCTGGCCTTAATGGCCATGTACTCTTATCTACACCCGGCACAACCAGAAGAGGCCTGGCCACCCCTCAGAGCCTGGTTCCTCTTGAGTTTTCTTCCTAGGTTCCTGCCTTTCTAGGGAGTAAAAAAAAAAAAAAAACATGACCATGAGACTGAGCAGCTAAGAGCTGCTGTTTTTATGAGTGAGTTCATGCTTGTTTTTATTCAGCACTATTACAAAACATAAAATGCGCTTGAGTAGCCAAGTGTATCGATAGCCCTGCATTTTAATTATTATTAGTAGCTTGTCGTGTCTCATATTAAAATAAAGGAATATTTCACTTTCTCTGGTCATAGGAACAACATGAATTTGTGCATGAGGCAGATGCGTTGCGACTCGAGTTTTGCCATCAGGTGGAAGAAATATCAGACTTCCAACTTGTGGGTTCAAGACAACTGGGAACTCAGAAAAAATGGAGCTCCAACTGGGATATATTTTTTGAACGGTCATCCAACTCGGAATTCCAAGTCGGAAACTTGGGCATGATTTGACCTCGTATTTTTCAGAGTTCCCAGTTGTCATGAAAGCACCAATAGTCAGTCCCCTCTCCCTGGTCAGTCTCACCGGAGGATAGGAAGGTGAGAGCAGGGACCGTGAGAGGTAGACCCTCTGCTGCTCTCTCCCGCTCTCCACTGAGACTAATGCATTGTTCAAAACAACTGGGAGCTCGGAAATGTCCGACTTCAGTGTGTTCAAGACAACTGAGAACTCTAAAAAAACGAGATCCGACTGGGAAATTCAGAATTCCAAGTCGGAAACTCGGGCATCTTTCTAGAACTCCGACTTTACGACATAAAGATCACTGTCGTCATGATTTGACCTTGTTTTTTTTCCAGAGTTCCCAGTTGTCTTGAAGGCACCATGACCATCAGATGCATGTACCATCAGTCCAGTAAAATAAAAAAGCAAATTATTTCAATTTATGCTCTGCAGTGCCTCTCAAATAGCCTATAATATGGTCTGAGAATAGCAATATTGGCAGACCTGGCATATAAAAGAGTTTTAAAAAAGTAAAACGTGTTTGTGAGGTGTTAAGCCGGTGTTAAAAGATGCTTAAAATGATTAAAATACAAAAAGGGATTGTGTCAAGAAACCACTTGTTTTGGACAAGCTATGTTTTCAAAACTGTAATGTTTACATGAATTCAGATTTTTACAGGAATACACAATATCCTGAAATATATGTAAAAAATGGTTCAACTTACCCCACTCTTCCTTAGAGCCAAAGAAGAATGTTCCTTGTCAGTGAGGAGAGTAGGCTGAAGGGAGGGAATCTGGAGAGCTGCATGACAGAATGTGATAAAGACGCTGAAGTCTGACTGTAGGACAGACACATGCAGTGGCAACAGACTGTGCGCTTTTGAAGTGTGTTTACGTTTGTATGAGCCTCTTTTGAGTGATGGGCTCTCCCCAACAGCCCGGGGTACATGTTGCCCTTATGGCATTTTGTCGTGCTGTGGAAGGAACCGTATCCACAGGCAGAGTGAGATTTTCCTCATCTGTCACGCTAGAGAGACACATGGTATGTGTCCCAAATGGCACACTATTCCCTAAGTATATTGCACTAGTTTTGACCAGATCTCTATGGGCCTGGTCAAAAGCATTGTACTATAAAGTGAATAGGGTGCTATTTGGGATGGGCCCACTGTACGCATGAAGAAGTCCTCCTCAGCCAGCACACATTCAGATTCAAATGGCGCTTATGAATCAGCTCAAAGTTACAATTGGGATGATATATCATCTGTCCTCCATAATGAGATGCATACGCAGCTCCACAATTAATAGTTTGCAGTTGCGGACACTTTCGATTGAGAGAAATGGACTGTAAATCTCTCTCTCTATAGGTGGACATATACTCCACCCACACAGAGAAAGCACTGGATGGAAACAGAAAGACTGATGATTAATTTATGCATTCCAATAAGTTGGTTATTTTCCACAGCTAGTCATTATGAAGGGGCAGTGCCAACAGCAGAGTAGGTGTAAATTATGTTCCACCCTTTATCTCTCACCAGAGAGACAATTAAGAAGAGTTGTGGAAGCCCAACTAAATGGCATCCAATTCCCTATTGGCCCTTCAAAAGAAGTGCACTATAAAGGGAATAAGGTGCCATTTGGGACATAGTCATGATATAGGTAGCTTGATGGGTTTGTTTCCTGTAGGTTTCTGCCTTTAAGAGACTGATCTCTGGTGTGGTTCACTCCTTCTTGTGACACTCCAACATAATGCAACGCACTTTGTTACAGAAATATCCCCACGTTACCATGGTTTTAAGAGGACAGCCAGCCAGAATGAAAGAAAAACACACAGGAGTTAAAGTGTCTCTCGTCATTGTTCTCAGAATGGCTCATCATGAAGGATTGTGATCATCTAACAGTAGCCTTGGTTCATTTGTGGTGCTAGAGGCGTCAGGTGGAACAAAGAGGACAGCCCCTTGTAAATAAAAAGGGGGGCTAATGAGACAAATAACTTATTAGGTGCCGGAGATGGGCCTCGTCACACAGAGCAAATATTTTTATGAGATGAGTGGATCTGATGCTCCTGAGCTGTGGTTTTTATATGGAGCTCAATGAGAGAGAGAGAGAGAGAGAGAGAGAAAGAGAGAGAGAGAGAGCGAGAGAGAGAGAGAGAGAGAGAGAGAGAGAGAGAGAGAGAGAGAGAGAGAGAGAGAGATGTATGTCCACGTTAAAGACACATGTCCACGTTAAAGACACATATTTCCCACAGATCACACAGAATTTGAAAACAAATCAAACATTGATAAACACCCATATCTGTTAGGCGAAATACCGCATTGTGCAATCACAGCAGCAAGATTTGTGGCCCGTTACAATGAGAAAAGGGCAACCAGTGGAGCACAAACAACATTGTAAATACTGTACAACCTATATTTATCTGTTTATTTATTTTTCCTTTCATACTTAAACTATTTGAACATTGTTACAACACTGTACATAGCCAATAATATGTGAAATGTCTATATTCTTTGAAAACTTTTGGGATTGTAATGTTTACTGATTATTTAATTCCCTTTTTATTTTCATTTTGTTTGTCTATTCCATTTGCTTTGGCAATGTAAATATATGTTTCCCATGCCAATAAATCCCTTTGAATTTAATTGAATTGAGAGAGAGAGAGAACGAGAGAGACAGAGAGAGAGAAAGAGAGAGAGACAGAGAGAGAGAGAGAGAGATAGACAGAGAGACACCACCCATCCTGAGCCTGCCTGTTCACCCCTCAAGCTATGCCTCAAGTCTGCCAGGAAGGGGCCAAGCAAAGGGCACATTTCCAAGGTGCATTGTTGTACAAGTTATCTCAATTAGATGATATCTAGCAAGCTGAGATATGATGTGTCAATCAATGATGGGCTGCTGGTAAAGCCTGAAGACATGTGTGGCTAAATAAATTAGCATTCTATACCATGTAACAATGAGACAATGTCTGCATCTTCAGGCTATGCTCAAACCCTACATCCCAACCTGAGCATTCCGTTCCCCCACCTCTAGTCTCTTGGCCCTCAGGACAGCGGTCCATGCCCATCTTCCGAAAATGTCTGAAACCCTACCTCTTTGAAGAGTATCTTAAATAACTATCACGGCGCCACCGACGCCCCCCCTCCCCCCAAAAATAAATAAATAAAGCCACTTCTCTTTTCCCATGAACACTGACTTTGCTGATAAATACTTTGTTGAGGGAAAATGTACTTGATATTTAAGAGGGTGTAATTTGCTTAATATTGGTCGTTGAGACATACAGTTAACAGCATTAGAAAGCAAAAATTCCTCATTTAACCATTAGATACCCGCATTTGGTGGGTATTTTCTTTTGCCCTGTGTTTGATTTGTGAGCTCAAACTTGATATGATGGGCAGACTTCTGTTAAACATGAAACAAAGTAGACTAATGAATACGCTATTTGCCTTCATCAAAACAAATGTTTTTGTTGCATATTTTACTCTGGAGTCTGGCTAGGTTTAGCGGGGGTTGTAACCTATTCTAAATGGCACACTAGCAGTTCGCCAAAAAGCCTAAAATAGACGAGATGCAGCTATTATTCCAAAACTGCAGCTCATGGTTGGAACACATATTTCCCTTCTTTACAGTTTTTGCCTATTGCTTACACACTTTTTGCAGAATTTGGCTCATTATGTCAAAACTCAACACACAAGCCAATCAGACATAGCACTTGGAGATTAACAACTCACATATATGCCAAAATGAAACACTGCAATCAAAACTTAACACTCCTTTCTAAAAATGAAATTCTTGCAACAAAACCATACACACAAGCAACATTTGAATTACTCTTTCATATCACCAGCAACACACTGATGGGCTTTATATAAAACACTGCTGTCTTTGTGTTTCTATTTTTATTGTCATTTTATTGTCATTGTCTTCTGTAAAACTCAAAAGTAGAATTTCTGCAGTAATCAAACAGTATTTACAAAAAAGTTTTTACAAAAAAAACAAACATTCTTACAGAAATTCTTAACATCAAATTTAGCAACAAAACAAAAAATAAGAAAAATAAACAATTACTGGATAAATTGCTATTGGGGGAAAAAACATATACTTGTTTTGTGTGTGTGTGCGTGTGTGCGTGTGCGTGTGCGTGTGTGTGGTGGGGGGCGGGGGGGCTTATGGATCACTCCTTCTGTTCGGATCTGGCCACAAGACCTCGTCAACATCACAGGCGATGTCCTCGCGGGCTAGGCATCGGGGAAAATATCGCCTTGTGTGCCGAATCCACCCTTGGATTGATCCCACCTCAATGTCTCCACATGCCTCTTCCATTGCTTGCAGAAGAGTCATGCGGGCATGTGGTTGCCGATCATATACTTTCCACCGCCACGCTGAAAATAATTCCTTGATTGCATTTAGAAAGGGGCTGTAAGGGGACAGGTATAAAACTGTGAAATGATTATGGTTGTTGAACCAATCTCGGACCAGAGCAGCCCGGTGGAAACTAACATTATCCCAGATGACAACAAACCTGGGCTGCTGTGGTCTGTCCTGCACAACTGCATGTAGTGCATCTAGAAATGCAATGATCTGTCCTGTATTGTAGGGACCTAGAGTGGCATGATGATGCAGGACTCCTTGGACACTAATTGCAGCACACAAGGTGATATTTCCCCCACGCTGCCCAGGGACATTTACAACAGCCCTTTGTCCAACTACGTTACGGCCCCGACGCCTGGTTTTGGCCAGATTGAAGCCTGCCTCATCCACGTAGATGAACTCATGCGGCAGTTCGGCGGCATCAAACTCCAGAACTGTCTGTAACAGAAAATATTGAATAGTGTTACTGAAAACACATACAGTAACTACAATGTCTATATTTTCACACAAGTAGGGGCTGGGTTGGGTGAGTATAGACAAAAACTACAAGCTACAGCCAGGGCAGGTGGCAGCATAAACCCTCATTCCCACATCACAATACAGTGGGGAAAAAAAGTATTTAGTCAGCCACCAATTGTGCAAGTTCTCCCACTTAAAAAGATGAGAGAGGCCTGTAATTTTCATCATAGGTACATGTCAACTATGACAGACAAAATGAGGGAAAAAAATCCAGAAAATCACATTGTAGGATTTTTAATGAATTTATTTGCAAATTATGGTGGAAAATAAGTATTTGGTCAATAACAAAAGTTTCTCAATACTTTGTTATATACCCTTTGTTGGCAATGACACAGGTCAAACGTTTTCTGTAAGTCTTCACAAGGTTTTCACACACTGTTGCTGGTATTTTGGCCCATTCCTCCATGCAGATCTCCTCTAGAGCAGTGATGTTTTGGGGCTGTCGCTGGGCAACACAGACTTTCAACTCCCTCCAAAGCTTTTCTATGGGGTTGAGATCTGGAGACTGGCTAGGCCACTCCAGGACCTTGAAATGCTTCTTACGAAGCCACTCCTTCGTTGCCCGGGCGGTGTGTTTGGGATCATTGTCATGCTGAAAGACCCAGCCACGTTTCATCTTCAATGCCCTTGCTGATGGAAGGAGGTTTTCACTCAAAATCTCACGAGACATGGCCCTATTCATTCTTTCCTTTACACGGATCAGTCGTCCTGGTCCCTTTGCAGAAAAACAGCCCCAAAGCATGATGTTTCCACCCCCATGCTTCACAGTAGGTATGGTGTTCTTTGGATGCAACTCAGCATTCTTTGTCCTCCAAACACGACGAGTTGAGTTTTTACCAAAAAGTTATATTTTGGTTTCATCTGACCATATGACATTCTCCCAATCCTCTTCTGGATCATCCAAATGCACTCTAGCAAACTTCAGACGGGCCTGGACATGTACTGGCTTAAGCAGGGGGACACGTCTGGCACTGCAGGATTTGAGTCCCTGGCGGCGTAGTGTGTTACTGATGGTAGGCTTTGTTACTTTGGTCCCAGCTCTCTGCAGGTCATTCACTAGGTCCCCCCGTGTGGTTCTGGGATTTTTGCTCACCGTTCAGATCGAGGGAGATTATCAGTGGTCTTGTATGTCTTCCATTTCCTAATAATTGCTCCCACAGTTGATTTCTTCAAACCAAGCTGCTTACCTATTGCAGATTCAGTCTTCCCAGCCTGGTGCAGGTCTACAATTTTGTTTCTGGTGTCCTTTGACAGCTCTTTGGTCTTGGCCATAGTGGAGTTTGGAGTGTGACTGTTTGAGGTTGTGGACAGGTGTCTTTTATACTGATAACAAGTTCAAACAGGTGCCATTAATACAGGTAACGAGTGGAGGACAGAGGAGCCTCTTAAAGAAGAAGTTACAGGTCTGTGAGAGCCAGAAATCTTGCTTGTTTGTAGGTGACCAAATACTTATTTTCCACCATAATTTGCAAATAAATTCATTAAAAATCCTACAATGTGATTTTCTGGATTTTTTTTCCTCATTTTGTCTGTCATAGTTGACGTGTACCTATGATGAAAATTACAGGCCTCTCTCATATTTTTAAGTGGGAGAACATGCACAATTGGTGGCTGACTAAATACTTTTTTCCCCCACTGTATATAGTATGTAAAGTAAAGTGACACATACCTGCACATAATCATGGCGCAGATCCTTGACCCTGACACTGTTCCTCTCAAATGGCACCCTGTACAGCTGCTTCATTCTGAAGTTATGTTTCTGTAGGATGCGACTTAGTGTAGAAATGCTGACCCTGTTGATATTGTTGAATTAATTTCCATTTGCAATTATGCGTTGTTGCAACTCACGAAGTCAGATTGCATTATTTTCTCGCACCATTTCAATGATGGCAAGCTCTTGTTGTTGAGTGAAGAGCCGTTCCCTTCCAGGAGGTCATCCAACCATTCTGTAGAAAATGCCACCACAAGATGTCATTGGTTAGGTTATTTTTCACATACTGTACTTTCAAACTGTACACAGTACTGCAACATCACAATGGTATTCCTTTACATATACAGTACTTCACAGCACTACCCATTTTTGTATAGTATAGTTAGTACAGTAATACTGTAATATGATACAGAATTATGTGACACATACAGTAGGTACAGTCTGGAGTAGAAACTTGAAGATATACCTGTTCTCCAGTCGGAATGTCCTTATTATCGATGCTACTGTGTAGCGACTGAGGTTAGGGTGGACTCTTTGCCCAGCCTCCCTCATGGACAGGCCATGATTTATCACATGGTCCACCAGAGTAGCCCTGATGTCATCTGATATATGTCTCCGCACTGGTCCTCATCCTCTTCAACGTCCTCTTCCACATCCGACTCCTCTCTCTCTTTGTCCTCCTCTTACTCTGACTCTCATTGCCTCCATGCTTGCAAAGTTCTAAAAATGGCTTACCTGAGGCCTATTTGTAGTGCTAAGGCTCAGACTGATTGGTGTTCTGTTTTCTGTGCAAGTGTTTTCAGGTGTGTATGTAAGTGCATACAATTGCCAGATGAGTTTTGCATTTTGAACAGAGTGTTTTCCCAATGATAACAGGTGATTTCGTTTTTGAACAAAGTGTCTAATGTAAGAAAACGTGTGTAGTGTTTCGCAATAAGTGTGTTACAGAATTGCAAACAAAGTGCAAAGTTGACATTGTGTTTAAGCTATGGTTACACTGTGTTTAAGGTATGCTACAAGACGTTTAGGTATTGAGGCTTTGGTCTAAGCATTCGGTTTTCGTGTGTAAGCAATGGGCAAAAACTGTAATCAACCAGTCCATTTAGAATTTGTGATAAAGCTGTCGTGATTAGTTTGTCTTGTTTCTGTATCCCATCAGTTAGATCCGTTTTTATAAGCAGTAATTTCTGTAGGACCTAATTGGTGCTTGAATGTGCAGCACGCGTGTGTGAGAGAGAGGTCGGATCGAAATTGAGGGGGGTCAGCACCCAAACCTATTTTTACAGTTTCTCGATTGCTAAGACACATTTCTTGAAACCTTCACCCATTTTCTCAAAACTTTAAACACAAAACCAAATCTTCAAACTACATTCACAAAATCCCTGACTCTTCTGGCAAAATCAAACAATCGCCTCAAAACCATTTAATCTGTGCTCAACATCAAACAATGCTTTCAGATCATACACACAGCCAGTCAATAAATAAACACTACAGAGCGTTCATTAGACAATACATCAAAAAATGGAGAACACAGCGTCCAGGGCATGTAGTTACAGATTAATTTTTTATTATTGTATATAGTAAACGCATTTTGCAATTAAAACAAAAAGTATAGTAATCACAACTTAGTACAGTGAATATATTGTATACTGTAAGTACTGCAAGTAATACAGTATTGAATGTCTGTATATTCAGCATTTGCATATAAATGCAGTAGTCCAACTGCAAAAGCCCAAAGAACAAAGAAAACTCTAAATGAAAAGCACATTACAGTACACTCAAATGTTGTGCAACTGCGAAATCAAAGTCAATGAGAGATTCATTCTGCCTCAGCATCACGTCTTTGTGCTGGTTCCGGCCAGAGGACTTCGTCCACATCACAGGCAACGTTGTCCCTTGCCAGGCAACGGGGAAAAAACCCTCTGGTGTGCCGGATCCAGCCTTGACAACACTCCACACCTATGTCACCACATGTCAATTCCATTGCCTGTAAGAGATTTTCCCTGGTATATGGGTTTCGGTCATAGACCTTCCATCACCATGCAGAGAAAAACGATTCTATTGGGTTGAGGAAAGGGCTGTATGGTGGAAGGCAAACATTTATGAATCGCTGGTTGATGTTGAACCACTCGCGTATCCGGACACCACGGTGAAAGCTGACAATGTCCCAAACCACGACATAGACAGCATGCACTGCCTGCTGATGATCCTGCTGCTCACGCTCAAACAAAACATCCCGAACACCACCAAGAAATGTAAGAAGATGTTCAGTGTTATATGGCCCCAGGGTTGCATGACGATGGAGAACCCCACGATTACTTATGGCTGCACAAAGGGTGACATTGCCACCACGCTGGCCAGGGACTTCCACAATGGCACGTTGGCCAATTATGTTCCTGCCTCTCCTTCTCCTCTTCGCCAGATTGAACCCTGCTTCATCTACAAAAATGTATTCATGGGGCCTTTCCATGGAATCCAATTCAAACACTCTCTCTATATAAAAATAGATAAATAAGTAGTTTAGTAAGTGATACAGAAAGACAGACTTCTGCAATAGTGCATTTGTATGCACTCCTGATTTACATACACTACAATATAGTGCAGTTTACAGAACAGTAGGCTAGTAGCATAGCATTGTACTGTAAGCATCAGCGCTGAAAGTGTCTGAGTGTACACTTACTTGCACATACTGAAATTGTAGATCTTTGACCCTTTCTGAGTTGCGCTCAAAGGGTACTCTGTACACTTGCTTCATGCGTACCCTGTTGCGCTGGAGGACATGGTCAATGGTAAAAAGGCTGACACTGTTGATTCCTTCAAAGTTTACATTGTGTTCAACAACTCTTTGCTGTATTTCACGCAGTCGGATGGCATTGTTTTGAAGGACCATATCAACAATGAAAGCCTCTTGCTGTTGGGAGAACATAGCAGGCCTTCCACCCTCATGTGGTAGTGTTGCAATTCTACAAAAAGGGAAAATGCACTTACAAATGTATACATACAGTAAAAATAGTAATGGACATTACTACTATATGTAAAATATTGTATGATAAGAACATTTATCTTTTTTCTCCCAGTCCCCTTTCTATTGACAAAGTGATGTACTGAATCAAATGTGTACAGTAAACTTTCAATGACCAAAATAAAAAGAAACAATTACCTGTTGTCTTCTCTGAATGTCCTGATTATGGTGGCCACAGAGAATCTGCTCAAATTGGGTTGTACTCTTTGTCCTGCTTCCCTCATTGTCATTCCATGAACAACAACATGGTCTATCACAGTTGCTCGAATTTCTTCTGAAATTACTGTTCTTGGTCTTGCTCTTCCTCGTCCTCGTACTCTTCCTCCTTGTCCACCACCTCTTACACGTACTCTTCCTCCTCTGCCTCTCAGATTATTTCCATCCATCGTTGTTATCAACATTCAACGCACCTGTGCCACCGGTGCACTCTGAACTGGCTTATATTCTGTACAATTGGTTTGATCACATCATTAGAAACAAGTGTGAACAATTTGGAGTCGTCGTGTGTAAACGATGACAACTGTGTTGTAGTTGTGTTTAACTTTTGCCGCCTGTGTTTACCATTTTGTAACACAAGTGCATCACAGTGCGACATGTGTTTTAGTGAGTGAGAATGTGTTTAGAGTTTTGCAAAAAGAGTGATTGATTCGACAAATGGGTTTAGGCCACTGAGCATTTGGTTCAGAGAATGGGGTTTAGTGTTTTAGCAATTCAGAAAAACTGTAATTACCTACCATGTTTTTGTTTGTGCAGTTGACTGTGGAGATCAGACAGTAGGGTATCTGTCTCATTGCAACAGATTGATTCATAAACATTTCAACCTGTAAATACATCCATAAGTCGACATGGATGCCCCCATCAACCATAAACCTCAATTAGTACACTTCTGACCCATTAACCCTTTACTGCAGTGGGCTAAATCATGGTAGTCTTAAACAAATCTACTTTGAAACAAAAGTATACACATTACACACATGGTTATGGGCTTAAAAAAAGAAGACACCTGTACCATGTCAGATATAGAGTTGAAATGTATTCAATGTTGAGTTTGCATACCAATATTACACTTTATATACATCACAGAAGACTGAAATATAACGAAATTGTTTGACATACACTCTAAAAAGAAAAAGTTCCTGGAGTATCCTTTAGGGGTTCTTCAAATTGAAACTGTGGGGGAACCCCTATGAACTATTCGAAGAACCCTTTAAAAGGGTTCTTCAATGAAAACCCTTTTAATGGATCCTCAAATAACCTTTTGGGGTAAATATTTTAACTACTTTGGTGAATGTGAATGAAAAAAACTGTTTTGATAATGGTTTTCATACACATACCTTGTCCATAATGTAGAGGCCTATGGGATATTCATTGACGAGGTAAGGAAAGAACATTGTAAATGTGATCTGCATAACATACCAATACCAATTGACATACCTTTGTATGCCTCTTTGTCTGTATACCTGCAGACACAGACACAAAAGTGAGCAGTTCAGTCATCTGCACCCAATACAGCTAGCCTTCAACATATTCTTATAGCCTACATATTCTAACCTCTTTGTTGATTGATATCCATTGAATTGTGTACATTTTCTGTTTTAGAAAGATTTGCACAAATATGAAAAGATAGATGGTATCATCATAAAACAATATCAATGTAGATCATACAAGGGACAAACCTTACCTTAAATTGAGGAGATTTTTACATTTTTCAGTTAAGTGCCTGCATCTGCTGTCCTTTCAAATTCAAATCCAAATGTTTCAGTTGGGCTATTAGGATCTTAGAAGAACCCTTGTTGAACCCCTAATTTTTTAGAGTGTAGAAACACTGTATTTTCTGCGTAAAAAAATAATATGCTTATTAATTATGAAATTGTGCAAAATATGAATAACATTCCACCTATGAGGCCACTAGGTCATTTGACTGCAGGAAAGGGCTACAGGCACATCCCCATTCAGTTCCAGTGCTCTGTTTGTGTCCTAAATGGCACCCTATTCCATATATAGTGCACTACTTTTGACCCTAAAATAGGGTGCTATTTGGAATGCTGCCTCTATCTTTACCAGTCTCCACTGTTCTCCTGCCGTTTTGTTCTTGAGCAGTCTAATCTATATATCTGCTTACATTGTTTGTGCTCTCTCTTGCAGCGACTATGTTCTAGAGCTGGGACGATAAACCAAAATGTATCGACACCGACCAAACCAACCACTTATCATGGACATTTTGCTGATATCGTTCATTACGATAAATAACCTATAGGGCCCTGCTAGAGAAATGTGAAGTATAAATGAAATAAGTTTGCTAATATTTAAAGTAGTAGTAGTTTTAAGGGTAATATAAAAAAATAACTGTGGTGCACATTAATAAACTTATCGTTACATTTATAATTATCGTGATAATTCAGTCAATTTATCATGATATTGATTTTTCTCCATATCGCCCCACTCTACTATGTCCTCATTTAGTTGAGCGAGGACTGAGGAGCCACCGCGGGTATGTGGGTGGCATACTGTAGCCAGAGTGGACCATAGAATAGGAACAGGGCTGCCAACTTCTGAAGAAGGCTTGGAGTGAGATTTGCTATTTTATTTTCATTGCCCCCTGGCACAACCCCTAGACGGGGGACTGGAAAATTTTACTGTTTTTAAATTAATTTCCTGCAATACTTCGTAATTTGACATGGCTTAGGCTTATGACCAGGGTGGACATTTTTTAAAATTAAAACCACAAGTCAGGTGTATTAAGGATGCTTTGAACATTAAATGAACACTCAAAATGTGACGACTTTGTTACTTTGAGATTTTGGGGGGATGAAATTTGAAGAATGCTAATATTTTTTAGGTGGTTTGACACTTTATTCAGACAGTAATGAAATGAGATAGGGAGACAGGCAAATGCTAGAAACATTGGGAAGGTTGGAAACAGGGATTGATCCCTGTTCTCAGGTAGAATGGTGTATGCAACACGTGTTACCACTACAGCAAGGCTCTGCACAGAACATTTTAATATTAATGGTTGATGGCAGTGGGTAACCAAATCATAGATCATTGTCTCTTTGTCCATATACGACTTTCAAGGTAAGGACACAAACATTTTGTAATTTGGGTGAACTCTCTCTTTAAAATAGGTCTTGAAGAAAATCCTGCTTGCTCTCCAGGAGGGTTGGCCACCCCTGATCTATGTTTCTCAAGTATTGGGTGTTTGAAAATGTTCTTGTTATAACAATAATTTCTCAAAATCACCCAATCTTCAAGAAAAATCGAATGAATATCAATATTCAGGTGGGTTATGCCTACTAGTTGAAGATCCTTGCCATCATCTTACTCTACATAGTGTGGCGTAACGCAGGTTAGCCACTAGGGGGAGACTAGTGAGGCCTGGTGACAGACGGAGTCTACATCACGCGACGATGGCTACCTCTGCTTGACGTGCCAGGTCTCGACGGGCTCTCCGGCCAGGACTAATTGGGGCTGATTGTGGTTGGTGAGTAATCAAGGGGCTGATTGCTCACCAGCTGGACGAGTCCCATAAAGCTGCCAGAAGGGCAGCACATGGGGGTGGGGACTGGGAAAGAGAGGTTACTCACGTATAGTCGTGCTCCTGTGGGGATTTGTTCCTCACAGGATACAGCAAGACCCCGGAGCCCAGAAGACAGTATCCCGGAGGAGGTCTCCTGGAGGAGACCTATTATTTTCTCTTTGTTTATTATTTAAATAAACACCCTTGACAATTCTGTCCATGTCTGATCTGTGTAAATGTCTTGACCAAACCCTCTGGTCTGCCACAAGTGGTGGAGAATGCGGGAATTCTGATAACGTGGTCAGATCAGGGTTAACGTTTATACAGCATCAGCATGGATGAGTTGATTTCTCAGTTTGTTCCAACAAGCACAACAGGTGGTTCAGGAATGAACGCTGGAGGAACAGCGGCTACAAAATGTCAGCCTCGTTGAGGAAATCAGGAAGCTACAAGAAGGAACGCCTACTGAATGGCTTCCAAACCAGTTTTTAGTCAAGCTAATGGAGGACGACGACATTGAAACATACCTCTGCACATTTGAACGGACAGCGCTACGGGAAGGATGGCCAAGGCCGAAGTGGGCAAGTCTGCTGGCCCCGTTCCCGTCCGGGAACGCCCAAAAGGCATATTTTGACCTTAACGATGAACAGGCGGCTAACTACAACGGTCTCAAACAGGAGATACTCAGCCGCTATAGGTACAGCCTGGCCGATCGGGCCCAACTGGTCCACGACTGGAGGTTCGTGGCCGACGCCTCCCCCCGAGACCAGATGAGCGACCAACTGCGCATCACCAGGGAATGGCTCCTATCCGACGTATCCACCCTCTCCATCATAGACAAAGTGGTCATGGATCGCTTCTTACGGGCGCTACCTCACGACATGAAGAGGTCAGTGAGTCTACGCGCACCCCAGACCTTGGAGGACCTCCTGGGAGCAGTGGAGACGCATCAGAACACCGAGGCCCTGCTGAAAGGGAGCTGGGCCGAGTCAGGGACCCGTCCGAGGGGACAGAAGGACACCCCACCGCCGTATACCCTGAACCGACAGACAGCGGGGCCAAAGGGCCGCAGACCCGCGGAGAGACGGCCGGGGGAGAGCAGACCGGTCACCGCCGACCCCAGGTAGATGGAGACCAAAGGAGGTGTTTTGAGTATGGTGCCTGGGGGCACCTTGCATGGAATTGCCTGGCTCGAGAGGAGTCGATGCCATCAGCGAGCCCCGGAGGCAAGGTGGGCCACGCAGTGAACTACATCACCTCCTGTTGGGCGCATCACGAACCACCGGCACCCATGGTCCCGGTGAAAGTTGACGGACACGACACCAACACTTTATTGGACTCTGGGAGTGTGGTTACGCTCGTAGCCACAAGCCTGCTGGACCAGGGGACCGAACGTGGCGGGGAGATGTCCGTTTCCTGTGCTCACGGTGACACCAAGCGGTATCCGACCATACAGGCCAACATCGTGACGCCACAAGGAAGCTGCCAGATGATGGTGGGTGCCGTACCGGAGTTGCCAGAACCCTTCCTCGTGGGATGAGATTGTCCACTGTTTGCGGTACAGTGGAGGCACGAGCTGAGGAAAACGGTACGAGCCGGCGGGAGACGAGAGCGAGGATGACCCGTCGCCTGTGCGGCCCGGAAGCAAGCGGTTGACAAACCAGTATCTACGGGTCCGGAGTAGGAGTCCGATGGGGCGCCGGAACCCGTCCCACCTGGTGAACAACTGGAGGTGGAGCCCATCCTCCCCCTCATCGATTTCGAGGGACCAGCCGAGACACCCGCCATGGGCCAACTGAGGGGACAGCTCGGGACTGCCCAGTGGGAGGATCCAAACTTGAAAGCCGCTGCAGCCCAAGTGATAGCGGTGGATGGCCAGCTACTTCTGGGGATGAGTGACTGGCAATACACCCATTTCCAAATGAAGAATAACCTTTTGTATCAGGTGTCGCACCAACAAGGGGAACTTCGAGAGGTACTGTTGCCCTGATGGTACGTGGGAACCGTTCTTCAGCTGGCCCACACCCATCTGTTGGGGGCGCACCTGGGAATGGAGAAGAGCCGGGAACAGATTTCCTCCCGGTTCCACTGGCCCGGGATGAGGAGGGCCGTGGAAGACTATTGTCACAGCTGCCCGGAGTGTCAAATCACTGCCCCAAAAGCAAACTTCTGAAACCCGCTGGTCCCCCTACCGATCATCGGGTTGCCCTTTGAACGCATCGCCATGGACATAGTGGGACCCCTGGTAAAAACGGCACGAGGACACCGGTACATCCTGGTAATAGTAGATTATGCCACACGGTATCCCGAGGCCATTCCCCTACGGCGGTGGTCTCCAAGGGAATCGCCCGGGAGTTCATGTCCCGACAAATGAAAGATTTCTGTGCTCTCCTACAGATCAAGCAGATCCGGACCTCTGTCTTTCACCCGCAGAAGGATGGGCTCGTCGAGCGGTTCAATAAAACGTTCAAACAAATGCTGCGTAAGGTCATCGAGCAGGACGGGAAGAACTGGGACCAGCTACTACCCCACCTAATCTTCTCGGTACGAGAAGTGCTCCAGTCATCCACCGGGTTTTCCCCTTTCGAACTCCTCTACGGGAGGAGGCCAAGCGGCCTACTGGACCTCGCCAAGGAGGTGTGGGAAGCCCAGCCGACCCCCTTACGCAGTGTGGTAGAACACGTAGGAGACGATGAGGGAGCGGATGACAGCCATATTGCCAGTCGTAAGGGAACATATGGAGAAGGCCCAATGCGCCCAAGCCCAGGTCTACAATCAGGGAACCCAGCCCTGAGAATTCCAGGTGGGAGACAAGGTGATGGTCTTAATCCCCAGGGCAGTAAGTAAGTTCCTGGCAACATGGCACAGGCCGTACGAGGTGATAGAGAAGCTGGGACCCATCAATTACCGTGTACGGCAGCCAGGGAGACGGAATCCCCAACAGATTTACTACGTGAACCTATTGAAGAGGTGGCACGAGACGACAGCCTTGGCCGTGTTATGGTCGGGACCCAGGACGCCAACGGTACCAGTGGTGATCCCGAGCAATGAGGATCTCGACCCGGTCCAGAAGCAAACGCTCCGGGAGCTCGTTGATCGGAACACGGCGGTGTTCTCCGAGAAACTGGGCCGCACGACCCTCATTGAACACCCCATCGGCACCCGGCCCGGGGAAACGGTACGAAAGAGGGCATACCTGATTCTCGAGGGCCAAAGGACGGCCGTGAAGCGTAAGTGGAGGCTATGCTGAGGATGGGGGTCATCAAAGAGTCCCACAGCGCATGGTGCAGCCCCATCATGTTGGTGCCCAATCCGGACGGTAGCCTGCGGTTCTGTAATGACTTCTGGGGTGTGAACAACATCAGCTTGTTCAACGCCTACCCCATGCCGAGGGTGGATGAGCTCATCGACCGATTCGGAAAGGCCTGGTACATCAGCACCCTCGACCTGACCAAAGGATATTGTCAGGTATCGTTGGCAGCCTTCTCCCGGGAGAAGACAGCGTTTTCGACACCGGACGGCTTAGCCCAGCCCACGTTCCAGCGCCTGATGGACCGAGTCCTCCGACCCCACCAACAGTACACAGCGGCCTATTTGGATGATATCATCATCCACAGCCAAGGTTGGGAAGAGCACCTGACGCGCTCAGGCAAGCCGGGTTGACAGTGATCCCCAAGAAATGCAAGCTAGCGTTTGAGGAGGTGGAGTACCTGGGGTATTTGATTGGATGGGGAAATGTCAAGCCCCAGGAGAGGAAGGTCCATGCGGTACATGACTGGCCCATTCCACGCACCAAGATACAGGTAAAATCCTTCCTGGGACTGGCAGGATACTACAGCTGGTTTATCCCCAACTTTGCAGCTATAGCCTCCCCCCTTACCGATCTAACCAGGGCCCGCCTCCCGAAAACAGTGAAAAGGACGGGCGAGACCGAAGCGGCGTTCAGGCGCCTGAAGGAAGCTCTGTGCTCCCATCCGATTCTCGTAACGTCCAATTTCCAGGTACCGATGTTGGTCCAGATGGACGCATGCGACACGGGACTAGGGGCCGTCCTGTCCCAGGTACACGATGGGGAGGAGCATCCCATTATGTACATAAGCCGAAAGCTGATATCCAGAGAAAAAAAGTACTCGATTGTCGAGAAAGAGTGTCTAGCGGTGAAGTGCTAGACACTCTCAAGTATTACCTGTTGGGCACCCACTTCACCCTGGTCACAGACCATGCTCCCCTGGCCATCCAAACACAAACGATTGGATCACCAGGTGGTTCTTGTCCCTTCAACGCTTCTCTTTTTCTGTTGTGCACAGGTCAGGGACGAAGCATGGGAACGCGGATGCCCTATCGAGAAGGGAGGGGGGAGGGGGGTGGCGTACCGCAGGTTTGCCACCAGGGGGAGACTCGTCGAGGCCTGGTGACAGAGGGAGTCTAGATCATGCGGCGATGGTTCCCTCTGCTGGATGTGCCAGGTCTCGACGTGCTCTCCGGCCAGGACTAATTGGAGCTGGTTGTGGTTGGTGAGTAATCAAGGGGCTGATTGCTCAACAGCTGGACGAGTCCCATAAAGCTGCCAGAAGGGCAGCACATGGGGGTGGGGATTGGGGAAGAGAGGTTACTCCCGTATAGTCGTGCGCAGTACCAGAGATAACGGAAGGAGCTCAGTTTTGTTCCCCACAGGATACAGCAAGACCCCGGAGCCCAGAAGATGGTATTCTGTCTCTTTGTTTATCATTTAAATAAACACCCTTGAAACCGAGCTAATACATCAAGGACATCAACCACCCGAGCCACTGCCTGTTCACCCCACTATCATCCAGAAGGCGAGGTCAGTACAGGTGCATCAAAGCTCGGACCGAGAGGCTGAAAAACAGCTTCTATCTCAAGGCCATCAGACTGTTAAATAGCCATCACTAGCACATTAGAGGCTGCTGCCTATAGAAATGGAACACCAGTCACTTTAACCTCTACTGGATGGGTGTCCCGAAATTGGGACAGTTGTTGCTCAATACGGATAATGTGACTACAATGACGTTGTAAACAAAAGCACATTTTAACGGACAGAAAGTTTAAATGATTGTTAATCTAACTGCAGTGTCCAATTTACAGTAGGTATTACAGAGAAAAAATACTGTGCTATTTTTTGAAGGTAAATAATGTACTTACATTCAATAATCTTGCTCTGATTTGTCATCATGAGGGTCCCAGAGATAAAATGTAGAGATGTTTAGTTTGATAAAATAAATTTTTATATCCTAACACGATCCATGTTGTATACAGCATTTTGCGGTTTAGTGTCCATTGGAAATCTAAGCAAGGAAGTGGCGCATCGCGTTACGCACAGCTCGATTTAGTAAACATAGTTTTCTGCAAATTTTGAAAGTACAATATGGTTACTAATATTGGAAAAGCTAACTCAAAGTCCAGGTATACAGATTTGGACGAGATTATAGCAGAAATTGACCGGGAAAGTGTCATAGAACCAGTTGATGAGGACTTAGTGAATATAGTTTAGACTCAACAGCTAAATATATGTTTTTGGAAGGAGAGGACACCACTTTAGACTGGTAAGTGAAATACGTTTTTTCTACTCATGCTAATGCAGTTGTTTGAATGGTTGCATATTATTCACTTGAGATATCTTTGAGATTTTTTTTTTTGATTGCTATATACAGTGAGGGAAAAAAGTATTTGATCCCCTGCTGATTTTGTACGTTTGCCCACTGACAAAGAAATGATCAGTCTATAATTTTAATGGTAGGTTTATTTGAACAGTGAGAGACAGAATAACAACAAAAGAATCCAGAAAAATGCATGTAAAAAATGTTATACATTTATTTGTATTTTAATGAGGGAAATACGTATTTGACCCCCTCTCAATCAGAAAGATTTCTGGCTCCCAGGTGTCTTTTATACAGGTAACGAGCTGAGATTAGGAGCACACTCTTAAAGGGAGTGCTCCTAATCTCAGTTTGTTACCTGTATAAAAGATACCTGTCCACAGAAGCAATCAATCAATCAGATTCCAAACTCTCCACCATGGCCAAGACCAAAGAGCTCTCCAAGGATGTCAGGGACAAGATTGTAGACCTACACAAGGCTGGAATAGGCTACAAGACCATCGCCAAGCAGCTTGGTGAGAAGGTGACAACAGTTGGTGCGATTATTTGCAAATGGAAGAAACACAAAAGAACTGTCAATCTCCCTCGGCCTGGGGCTCCATGCAAGATCTCACCTCGTGGAGTTGCAATGATCATGAGAACGGTGAGGAATCAGACCAGAACTACACGGGAGGATCTTGACAATGATCTCAAGGCAGCTGGGACCATAGTCACCAAGAAAACAATTGGTAACACACTACGCCATGAAGGACTGAAATCCTGCAGCGCCCGCAAGGTCCCCCTGCTCAAGAAAGCACATATACAGGCCCGTCTGAAGTTTGCCAATGAACATCTGAATGATTCAGAGGAGAACTGGGTGAAGGTGTTGTGGTCAGATGAGACCAAAATCGAGCTCTTTGGCATCAACTCAACTCGCCGTGTTTGGAGGAGGAGGAATGCTGCCTATGACCACAAGAACACCATCCCCACTGTCAAACATGGAGGTGGAAACATTATGCTTTGGGGGTGTTTTTCTGCTAAGGGGACAGGACAACTTCACCGCATCAAAGGGACGATGGACGGGGCCATGTACCGTCAAATCTTGGGTGAGAACCTCCTTCCCTCAGCCAGGGCATTGAAAATGGGTCGTGGATGGGTATTCCAGCATGACAATGACCCAAAACACACGGCCAAGGCAACAAAGGAGTGGCTCAAGAAGAAGCACATTAAGGTCCTGGAGTGGCCTAGTCAGTCTCCAGACCTTAATCCCATAGAAAATCTGTGGAGGGAGCTGAAGGTTCGAGTTGCCAAACGTCAGCCTCGAAACCTTAATGACTTGGAGAAGATCTGCAAAGAGGAGTGGGACAAAATCCCTCCTGAGATGTGTGCAAACCTGGTGGCCAGCTACAAGAAACATCTGACGTCTGTGATTGCCAACAAGGGTTTTGCCACCAAGTACTAAGTCATGTTTTGCAGAGGGGTCAAATACTTATTTCCCTCATTAAAATGCATATCAATTTATAACATTTTTGACATGTGTTTTTCTGGATTTTTTTGTTGTTATTCTCTCTCACTGTTCAAATAAACCTACCATTAAAATTATAGACTGATCATGTCTTTGTCAGTGGGCAAACGTACAAAATCAGCAGGGGATCAAATACTTTTTTCCCTCACTGTATGTATGTATTCAATGTCTGCTTTTATTTATTGTTTACCTATCTACCAATAGGTGCCTTTCTTTGGCAGGCATTTGAAAACCTCCCTGGTCTTTGGGGTTGAATCTGTGTTTGAAATTCACTGCTCGACTGAGGGACCTTACAGATAATTGTATGTGTGAGGTACATAGATGAGGTTGTCGTTCAAAAATCCTCTTAAACACTATTATTGCACACAGTGTGAGTCCATGCAACTTATTATATGACTTGTTAAGCAAATATTTACTCCTGAACTTATTTAGGCTTGCCATAACAAAGGGGTTGAATACTTATTGACTAATTTCAGCTTTTTTTATATATTTTATTAATTTGTAAATCAATCAAAAAACATATTGTGTGTAGGCCAGTGACAAAAAAATCTTAATGTAATCCATTTAAAATTCAGGCTGTAACACAACAATATGTGGAAAAAGTGTGAATACTTGCTGAAGCCATTGTACGACCATTTTAAGTGCATTTATAAACCATTATTAAACCAAGCTTAATAGGCTTACACATTTTTCAAGCACAAATTACTATCTCACAATTTTAACCATAACTGTTTATTAATGTGTCTAAACATTTTTAATTGATGGTAAATTCATTGACCCATTGTCAAATGCAATGTTAAATGATTTAACAATTTTAAATATATATTTTATGTGAACCACTTGTGAACCCGTTTTTGCCATTGGGGCTGGGCATCAGACTCCAGATCTGGATTGCAGAGTTGTGTCAATGAGGTGGTCGGTTTTCAATTGGCTAACACTTATCACATGGTTTGTGCAGGCTGAAATATGGTGCTTTGGGATGCTATTGGAAACTTTGTAAAATGTTCAATTATCACAGTGTAACTATGAATTATTACAATGAACTACAATACTTGTTACAGTGTAATTAAATATCTAATTACACTGTAATAAGGACCCCTTAAAATGAAGCATTACCCCACAGGCTTTGCACACATTCCAGTGTTCTTATTCAGTATATTCTGGGCTCTTCCTTAATCCACATATACAGTGCATCTGGAAAGTATTCAGACCCCTTCACCTTTTCCACATTTGGTTACGTTACAGCCTTATTCTAAAATTGATTAAATACATTCAGCTTGTCTACACCTCTTTAAAAAACAAGCAGTGATGAAGTCAATCTCTCTTCCACTCTAAGCCAGGAGAGACTAACATGCATGTCATTAATGTTAGCTCTCCATGTAATTTTAAGGGCCATCCGTGCTGCCCTGTTCTGAGCCAACTGTAATTTTCCCAAGTCCCTCCTTGTGGCACCTGACCACAGTAGTCCAGATTCGACAAAACTAGCGCCTGTAGGACCTGCCTTGTTGATAATGTTGTTAAGAAGGCAGAGCAGCGCTTAATTATGGACATACTTCTCCCCATCTTAGCTACTGTTGTATCAATATGCTTTGACCATGACAGTTTACAATCCAGGGTTACTCCAAGCAGTTTAGTCACCTCAACTTGCTCAATTTCCACATTATTCATCACGAGATGTAGTTCAGGTTTAGGGTTTAGTGAATGATTTGACCCAAATACAATGCTTTTAGTTTTGGAAATATTTAGGACTAACTTATTCCTTGCCACCCATTCCGAAACTAACTGCAACTCTTTAATAATTGTTGCAGTTATTTCAGTTGCTGTAGCAGCTGACGTGTATAGTGTTGAGTCATCCGCATACATAGACACACTGGCTTTACTCAAAGCCAGTGGCATGCCGTTAGTAAAGATGGGAAAAAAGTAAGGGGCCTAAACAGCTGCCCTGGGGAATTCCTGATTCTACCTGGATTAAGTTTGAGAGGCTTCCATTAAAGAACACCCTTTGTGTTCTGTTAGACAAGTAACTCTTTATCCACATTATAACAGGGGGTGTAAAGCCATAACACAAACGTTTTTCCAGCAGCAGACTATGATCGATAATGTCAAAAGCTGCACTGAAGTCTAACAAAACAGCCCCCACAATCTTTTTATCATCAATTTCTCTCAGCCAATCATCAGTCATTTGTGTAAGTGCTGTGCTTGTTGAATGTCCTTCTCTATAAGCATGCTGAAAGTTTGTTGTCAATTTGTTTACTGTAAAATAGCATTGTTTCTGGTCAAACACAATTTTTTCCAATAGTTTACTAAGGGTTGGTAACAGGCTAATTGGTCGGCTATTTGAGCCAGTAAAGGGGGCTTTACTATTCTTGGGTAGCGGAATGACTTTTGCTTCTCTCCAAGCCTGGGGGCACACACATTCTAGTAGGCTTAAATTGAAAATTTGGTCAGATATACTTGGATGTGTAGTGTCAGCGATTGTTGTTTATCAATGAAAAAACTATTAAAGTAGTTGGCAATATCAGTTGGTTTTGTGATGAATGAGCCATCTGATTCAATGAATGATGGAGCTGAGTTTGCCTTTTTTCCCAAAATGTCATTTAAGGTGCTCCAAAGCTTTTTACTATCATTCTTTATGTAATTTATCCTTGTTTCATAGTGTTGTTTCTTCTTATTTTTATTCAGTTTAGTCACATGATTTCCCAATTTGCAATACGTTTGCCAATCGGTTGTGCAGCCAGATTATTTGCCTTTCCTTTTGCCTCATCCCTCTCAACCATACAATTTTTCAATTCCTCATCAATCCACAGGGATTTAACAGTTTTTACAGTCATTTTCCTAATGGGTGCATGCTTATCAGCAACTGGAATAATGAATTTCATAAATGCGTCAAGTGCAGTGTCTGTCTGCTCCTCATTACACACCACGGACCAACATATATTCTTTACATCAACAACATAGGAATCACTACAAAACTTATTGTATGACCTCTTATACACAATATTAGGCCCATCCTTTGGAACTTTGGTTTTCCTAGATATGCCTACTATATTGTGATCACTACATCCAATGGATTTGGATACTGCTTTCAAACAAATCTCTGCAGCATTAGTAAAGATATGATCAATACATGTTGATGATTTAATTCCTGTATTGTTTGTAACTACCCTGGTAGGTTGACTGACAACCTGAACCAGGTTGCAGGCGCTGGTTACAGTTTGAAGCTTTCTCTTGAGTGAGCAGCCTGATGACAGCCAGTCAATATTTAAATCACCCAGAAAGTATACCTCTCTATTGATATCACATACATTATCAAGCATTTCACACATGTCATCCAGATACTGACTGTTAGCACTTGGTGGTCTATAGCAGCTTCCCACCAGAATTGGCTTTAGGTGAGGCAGATGAACCTGTAGCCATATTACTTCAACAGTATTTAACATGAGATCCTCTCTAATCTTCAGAGGAATGTGGTTCTGAATATAAACAGCAACACCTCCACCATTGGCATTTCTATCTTTTCTGTAAATGTTATAACCTTGTATTACTACCACTGTATCCTCAAAGGTATTATCTAAGTGAGTTTCAGAGATAGTCAGAATATGAATGTTACTAGCAAATTATTGATTTCATGAACCTTGTTTCTTAAGCTACATATGTTAACGTGGGCTATTTTGAGCTCTTTTCTTCTGGGATGCTTACTTGTTTTTATTGCTTTACTGGGAAGCTTAGCAGCAGTAGATGTGGTCATGTTCTTTATGTTAGTGCAGGGTGAGCTGCACACAGTGGCCTTCCTCCTTGGGCACACCGGCTCAGTGCTAACAGTATAAATCTGGTTCTTAGGCACATGATTACTGCATACAATAGCTGTAGGATCAGCAGAGGCATTCAGGGCAGTTAGAGGGACATAAATTAGGTTACTTATACTGTGTCTACCGACGCCCCTGTTGTAATCTGCTGAAGCATTTTGACAACTCTGCGTCACAATGGTAGGGATTAGCTGAGCTGGGCTTGGGTCATTGTCTCAACGCAGACTTATAATTCTGTGAAAGGATCCAGGAACCCAAATGTTTCTACAAGTTGATTGGAGTCCACCTGTGGTAAATTCAATTGATTGGACAAGATTTGGAAAGGCACACACCTGTCTATATAAGGTCCAACAGTTGACAGTGCATGTCGGAGCTAAAATCAAGCCATGAAGTCGAAGGAATTGTCCGTAGAGCTCCGAGACATGATTGTGTCGAGGCACAGATCTGGGGAAGGGTACCAAAAAATGTCTGCAGCATTGAAGGTCCCCAAGAACACAGTGGCCTCCATCATTCTTAAATGGAAGAACTTTGGAACCACCAAGACTCTTCCTAGAGCTGGCTGCCCGGCCAAACTGAGCAATCGGGGGAAAAGGGCCTTGGTCAGGGAGGTGACCAAGAACCCGATGGTCACTCTGACAGAGCTCCAGAGTTCCTCTGTGGAGATGGGAGAACCTTTCAGAAAGACTACCATCTCTGCAGCACTCCACCAATCAGGTCTTTATGGTAGAGTGGCCAGACGGAAGCCACTCCTCAGTAAAAGGCATATGACAATTTTTTCCAAAAGGCAACTAAAGGACTCTCAGACCATGAGAAACAAGATTCTCTGGTCTGATGAAACCAAGATTGAACTCTTTGGCCTGAATGCCAAGCACCACATCTAGAGGAAACCAGGCACCGCTCATCACCTGGCCAATATCATCCCTACGGTGAAGCATGGTTGTGGCAGCATCATGCTGTGGTCCTCTGTAGCTCAATTGGTAGAGCATGGCGCTTGTAATGCCAGGGTAGTGGGTTCGATCCCCGGGACCACCCATACGTAAAAATGTATGCACACATGACTGTAAGTCGCTTTGGATAAAAGCGTCTGCTAAATGGCATATTATTTTATTATTATTATGCTGTGGGGATGTTTTTCAGCAGCAGGGACTGGGAGACTAGTCAGGATCGAGGAAAAGATGAACGGAGCAAAGTACAGGGAGATCGATGAAAACCTGCTCCAGAGGGCTCAGGACCTCAGACTAGGGCAAAGGTTCACCTTCCAACAGGACAACGACCCTAAGCACACAGCCAAGACAATGCAGGAGTGGCATCAGGACAAGTCTCTGAATGTCCTTGAGTTGCCCTGCCAGAGCCCGGACTTGAACTCGATCTAACATCTCTGGAGAGACGTGAAAATATATGAGCAGCGACGCTCCCCATCCAACCTGACAGAGCTTGAGTTGATCTGCAGAGAATAACGGGAGAAACTCCCCAAATACAGGTGTGCCAAGCTTGTAGCGTCAAGCCCGAGAAGACTTGAGGCTGTAATTGCTGCCAAAGGTGCTTCAACAAAGTACTGAGTAAAGGGTCTGAATACTTATGTAAATGTAATATTTCCGTTTTTTATTTTAATAAAAACCTGTTTAAAAACCTGTTTTTGCTTTGTCATTATGGCGTTAAAAACAATTTAATCAATTTTAGAATAAGGCTGTAATGTAACAAAATGTGGAAAAAGTGAAGGGGTCTCAATACTTTCCGAATGCACTGTAGTCATGTAGGAAGGCCATTTTTACTCCATAAATGTCAGCGCTATGCTCATCTGCTTCTGGCGATATATCACCAGCATACAACCTCTTTCTCTCACAGCATAGCAGTGCGCTGGGCAACCACATAAAGTGAGATCCTGAAGAATTCCCGTTGACATTTATTCTGCAGTTTCCCAACTTCGACTTGAGAAAACATTTGGATAGGTCACATGGTGATGGGAACTAATAAAGTGTCACTCAGAAGTAAATTGAAGAGAAAGGGGACGTGAGGGACACAAGCCAATAAGACAAGAGGCTCTGAGCGACCTCATCATTTCACTTAGCTGCTTATTAACATATTCATTCAGCGTCAGAGTGGAAGCAAAAGCCCAAAATTGCTTTAGATAAATTAAAACTGAATTTCAGCATTTGGTGTCATGCTCGCTCGCTAAATTGAAAAATCGAATCATGGGGACTCTGGCAGTGGTAATTTATAGCCCAGTTTGCAGGACGGCGAAAGTCATTTTGTGTCAGACACAAAGAGAGAATGTGGCACAGTGGTGGAGTGAGAAGAACCTTCTTATTGAAGAACTCTTGGACAACATAATTTATGACCGATTAGTGCTGTTTGTGATCTTCGAACCAAACCCTGTTTTTGAAGCAGCGTTGCCCACTAATTAATGACAAGAGTGGGCAAATTCCAACACATACTGCCTCTGCAACAGTTGAAAAAACATGCTGGTATCATAATACACATTTTGGCAACAGAATGTCAAATGTAGTGCACTACATAGGGAATAGTGTGCCATTTCAGACACAACCACAGTGCTTGTTTTCTATGTAGAGCGACAGATCATGTCATTAGCTCTGTTTCATTAGGGTCGTGATGAATCATCCAGGGAGCTTTAAAACACAAAGGTCACAAACAGAGACACATGATTATTCTGTCGGATGACTTTGTGCATTATTACATTTCCCCTCAGCACTAATATTGGACCTTTACACAAATGAAATCAGAGCGTCTCTCTGTAAGCCACACAGACAAACAGGTTTGAGCGTTAAGCCTGTCGTATGCTTCCCAGTCTAAACAATTTTGTGACGTTTTTGCTTGTTTGGTGTTCAACAGTTTTTTTTCCCGGCTGTTCGTGCACACCAGTTTTTTGCTTGATGCAAGTCGAAGTTCGGTAGCCGAAGTCTACGCCCCTTAGGTCTGTGATTGGTCAACAGTACTACTCCTAGTAGGAGTGGGAACTATGGATGGGTTTCTTCAATTAAGTGTATGTTGTCATTCAACAAGAGACGACTAGTTTTCATGCAAATGTTTTCACTTGCGAAATACAGCACCAAACATCTTAGTTAGATGTAACTGTCAAAATTAATTGCAGATTTCTTGATTTATCTTAGATTAATTCTGACTATTTTGAGAAAGTGTATACTGGCTATGTTGTTTCAATGGTGTCTCAAGAAGGACAAACGGTAATATTGACACTTTTTTCTTGTTTTTCAAGCGAAGATCTTTTAGGGGAGTATGCGAGGCACAGTCGTTTGCTTTGCCTTTTTTCCTTGAGGCCCACATTATTAGTCAAATAATGATCATTCTGCACAACCCTGGCAATTAAGGCAGGCCCACGGGGCTAAAGATGGACCAGCCCATCTGGCATTTGCCAGAACTGCCCTATGGCCAGTCCATCTCTGACTCTGAGCTAGACAGCACCAGAATGCAGCATCTAACACACGGCTCTCTGGAGTGGACAGGAGGTTAAGCACACATTAATGTGTCACATATCAGTCCTCCTGAAGAACAAGAGTTCCATTACAAGAACACTACAATGTACAGTGAGGGAAAAAAGTATTTGATCCCCTGCTGATTTTGTACGTTTGCCCACTAACAAAGACATGATCAGTCTATAATTTTAATGGTAGGTTTATTTGAACAGTGAGAGACAGAATAACAACAAAGAAATCCAGAAAAACGCATGTCAAAAATGTTAGAAATTGATTTGCATTTTAATGAGGGAAATAAGTATTTGACCCCTCTGCAAAACATTACTTAGTATTTAGTGGCAAAACCCTTGTTGGCAATCACAGAGGTCAGACGTTTCTTGTAGTTGGCCACCAGGTTTGCACACATCTCAGGAGGGATTTTGTCCCACTCCTCTTTGCAGATCTTCTCCAAGTCATTAAGGTTTCGAGGCTGACCTTTGGCAACTCGAACCTTCAGCTCCCTCCACAGATTTTCTATGGGATTAAGGTCTGGAGACTGACTAGGCCACTCCAGGACCTTAATGTGCTTCTTCTTGAGCCACTCCTTTGTTTTCTTGGCCGTGTGTTTTGGGTCATTGTCATGCTGGAATACACATCCACGGCCCATTTTCAATGCCCTGGCTGAGGGAAGGAGGTTCTCACCCATGATTTGACATCGTCCCTTTGATGCGGTGAAGTTGTCCTGTCCCCTTAGCAGAAAAACACCCCCAAACCATAATGTTTCCACCTCCATGTTTGACGGTGGGATGGTGTTCTTGAGGCCATAGGCAGCATTCCTCCTCCTCCAAACACGGCGAGTTGAGTTGATGCCAAAGAGCTCGATTTTGGTCTCATCTGACCACAACACTTTCACCCAGTTCTCCTCTGAATCATTCAGATGTTCATTGGCAAACTTCAGACGGCCCTGTATATGTGCTTTCTTGAGCAGGGGGACCTTGCGGGCGCTGCAGGATTTCAGTCCTTCACGGCGTAGTGTGTTACCAATTGTTTTCTTGGTGACTATGGTCCCAGCTGCCTTGAGATCATTGACAAGATCATTCCGTGTAGTTCTGGGCTGATTCCTCACCGTTCTCATGATCATTGCAACTCCACGAGGTGAGATCTTGCATGGAGCCCCAGGCCGAGGGAGATTTGACAGTTATTTTGTGTTTCTTCCATTTGCAAATAATCACACCAACTGTTGTCACCTTCTCACCAAGCTGCTTGGCGATGGTCTTGTAGCCCATTCCAGCCTTGTGTAGGTCTACAATCTTGTCCCTGACATCCTTGGAAAGCGCTTTGGCCATGGTGGAGAGTTTGGAATCTGATTGATTGATTGCTTCTGTGGACAGGTGTCTTTTATACAGGTAACAAACTGAGATTAGGAGCACTCCCTATAAGAGTGTGCTCCTAATCTCAGCTCGTTACCTGTATAAAAGACACCTGGGAGCCAGAAATCTTTCTGATTGAGAGTGGGTCAAATACTTACAGTGGGGAAAAAAAGTATTTAGTCAGCCACCAATTGTGCAAGTTCTCCCACTTAAAAAGATGAGAGAGGCCTGTAATTTTCATCATAGGTACACGTCAACTATGACAGACAAATTGAGAAAAATAATTCCAGAAAATCACATTGTAGGATTTTTAATGAATTTATTTGCAAATTATGGTGGAAAATAAGTATTTGGTCACCTACAAACAAGCAAGATTTCTGGCTCTCACAGACCTGTAACTTCTTCTTTAAGAGGCTCCTCTGTCCTCCACTCGTTACCTGTATTAATGGCACCTGTTTGAACTTGTTATCAGTATAAAAGACACCTGTCCACAACCTCAAACAGTCACACTCCAAACTCCACTATGGCCAAGACCAAAGAGCTGTCAAAGGACACCAGAAACAAAATTGTAGACCTGCACCAGGCTGGGAAGACTGAATCTGCAATAGGTAAGCAGTTTGGTTTGACGAAATCAACTGTGGGAGCAATTATTAGGAAATGGAAGACATACAAGACCACTGATAATCTCCCTCGATCTGTGGCTCCACGCAAGATCTCACCCCGTGGGGTCAAAATGATCACAAGAACGGTGAGCAAAAATCCCAGAACCACACGGGGGGACCTAGTGAATGACCTGCAGAGAGCTGGGACCAAAGTAACAAAGCCTACCATCAGTAACACACTACGCTGCCAGGGACTCAAATCCTGCAGTGCCAGACGTGTCCCCCTGCTTAAGCCAGTACATGTCCAGGCCCGTCTGAAGTTTGCTAGAGTGCATTTGGATGATCCAGAAGAGGATTGGGAGAATGTCATATGGTCAGATGAAACCAAAATATAACTTTTTGGTAAAAACTCAACTCGTCGTGTTTGGAGGACAAAGAATGCTGAGTTGCATCCAAAGAACACCATACCTACTGTGAAGCATGGGGGTGGAAACATCATGCTTTGGGGCTGTTTTTCTGCAAAGGGACCAGGACGACTGATCCGTGTAAAGGAAAGAATGAATGGGGCCATGTATCGTGAGATTTTGAGTGAAAACCTCCTTCCATCAGCAAGGGCATTGAAGATGAAATGTGGCTGGGTCTTTCAGCATGAGAATGATCCCAAACACACCGCCCGGGCAACGAAGGAGTGGCTTCGTAAGAAGCATTTCAAGGTCCTGGAGTGGCCTAGCCAGTCTCCAGATCTCAACCCCATAGAAAATCTTTGGAGGGAGTTGAAAGTCTGTGTTGCCCAGCGACAGCCCCAAAACATCACTGCTCTAGAGGAGATCTGCATGGAGGAATGGGCCAAAATACCAGCAACAGTGTGTGAAAACCTTGTGAAGACTTACAGAAAACGTTTGACCTGTGCCATTGCCAACAAAGTGTCACACCCTGGCTCTGGGGACTCTATATGTTGAGCCAGGGTGTGTATATTCTATGTGTTGTATTTCTGTGTTGGCCAGAGTGGTTCCCAATCAGAGGCAACGAGTGTCAGCTGTTGCTGGTTGTCTCTGATTGGGAGCCATATTTATAGAGGCTGTTTTCCCACAATAGTTGTGGGATCTTGTTTCCGTTTGGTTTGTTCCGTGTTGGTTGTTAACCTAGGACGTCACGTCATCGTTTGTTGTTTTGTTTATCGTGTATTCCTTAAAAAAAGTAATATGTTCGTTCATCACGCTGCACCTTGGTCTACTCCGTCTAACGATCGTGACAGAAGATCCCACCATACCAGGACCAAGCAGCGTGTCCAGGAACACACGCAGGAGGTGACTCTTGTGGATGTCCTCCTCGGTTGGGGGCAGATTACTGAGGAGGAGGCCGTCCGGTACCGGAAGGCGATGAAGGGGGAGACCCAGGCAGGAGAGGAGAAGCGGCGTCAACCGGGCCGTGGTCGGACAGGCGAGAGGCAACCCCAGAATTTTTTTAGGGGGGGGCACCCGGCATGGGCGACTGGGCAGCAGGAGGCTGCCACAGGGCGAAATGGGAGACGAGGAGAGAAGGCCACCGGGTTACGGGAGCCATTGGTGAGAGGAGGGAAGGAAGTTGTAGAGGCACGGCGAGAGGTACTGAGGTGTATTGCCAGTCCGGTCCGGCCCGTTCCTGATCCCTGTTTAAGGCCAGTGGTGTGTGTTCCCAGTACGGTCCGGCCTGTTCCTGTTCCTCGCACCAAGCCTACGGTGTGCGTCGCCAGCCCGGCCCGGCCTGTTCCTGCTCCTCGCACCAAGCCTACGGTGTGCGTCGCCAGCCCGGCCCGGCCTGTTCCTGCCACTCGCACCAAGCCTACGGTGCGCGTCGCCAGCCCGGCCCGGCCTGTTCCTGCTCCTCGCACCAAGCCTCCGGTGCGCATTGCCAGCCCGGCCCGGCCGGTTCCTGCTCCTCGCACCAAGCCTACGGTGTGCGTCGCCAGCCCGGCCCGGCCTGTTCCTGCCCCTCGCACCAAGCCTACGGTGCGCGTCGTCAGCCCGGCCCGGCCTGTTCCTGCCACTCGCACCAAGCCTACGGTGTGCGTCGCCAGCCCGGCCCGGCCTGTTCCTGCTCCTCGCACCAAGCCTACGGTGCGCGTCGCCAGCCCGGCCCGGCCTGTTCCTGCTCCTCGCACCAAGCCTACGGTGCGCGTCGCCAGCCCGGCCCGGCCGGTTCCTGCTCCTCGCACCAAGCCTACGGTGTGCGTCGCCAGCCCGGCCCGGCCTGTTCCTGCCCCTCGCACCAAGCCTACGGTGCGCGTCGTCAGCCCGGCCCGGCCTGTTCCTGCCACTCGCACCAAGCCTACGGTGTGCGTCGCCAGCCCGGCCCGGCCTGTTCCTGCTCCTCGCACCAAGCCTACGGTGCGCGTCGCCAGCCCGGCCCGGCCTGTTCCTGCTCCTCGCACCAAGCCTACGGTGCGCGTCGCCAGCCCGGCCGGGCCTGTTCCTGCTCCACGCACCAAGCCAGGGGTGCGTATCGTCAGCCCGGTCCGGCCCGTTCCTGCTCCACGCACCAAGCCAGGGGTGCGAGTCGTCAGCCCGGTCCGGCCCGTTCCTGCTCCACGCACCAAGCCAGGGGTGCGCATCGTCAGCCCGGTCCGGCCCGTTCCTGCTCCACGCACCAAGCCAGGGGTGCGAGTCGTCAGCCCGGTCTGGCCCGTTCCTGCTCCACGCACCAAGCCAGGGGTGCGCATCGTCAGCCCGGTCCGGCCCGTTCCTGCTCCACGCACCAAGCCAGGGGTGCGAGTCATCAGCCCGGTCCGGCCCGTTCCTGCTCCACGCACCAAGCCAGGGGTGCGCATCGTCAGCCCGGTCCGGTCCGTTCCTGCTCCACGCACCAAGCCAGGGGTGCGCATCGTCAGCCCGGTCCGGCCCGTTGCTGCTCCACGCACCAAGCCAGGGGTGCGCGTCGTCAGTCCGGCACAACCCGTGCCTGGGTCACCGGTGCCTGGTCAGGTACCGGTCAGCTGCTCCACACCGGAGCTTAAGCAATCCGCTCCTACGATGTCCAGTCCAGCTCCAGCCAGCGGGGCCAGACCGGACCAGGGGCGCTACGGGGGGATTATTGGAGGGTGGTGGGCGAGCCCGGAGCCGGAACCGCCTCCGAGGAGGAATGCCCTCCCCTGGTTTGTTTATGTTTAGGCGCGGTCGCAGTCCGCGCCTTTAGGGGGGGGTACTGTCACACCCTGGCTCTGGGGACTCTATATGTTGAGCCAGGGTGTGTATATTCTATGTGTTGTATTTCTGTGTTGGCCAGAGTGGTTCCCAATCAGAGGCAACGAGTGTCAGCTGTTGCTGGTTGTCTCTGATTGGGAGCCATATTTATAGAGGCTGTTTTCCCACAATAGTTGTGGGATCTTGTTTCCGTTTGGTTTGTTCCGTGTTGGTTGTTAACCTAGGACGTCACGTCATCGTTTGTTGTTTTGTTTATCATGTATTCCTTAAATAAAGTAATATGTTCGTTCATCACGCTGCGCCTTGGTCTACTCCGTCTAACGATCGTGACACAAAGGGTATATAACAAAGTATTGAGAAACTTTTGTTATTGACTAAATACTTATTTTCCACCATAATTTGCAAATAAATTAATTAGAAATCCTACAATGTGATTTTCTGGATTTTTTTTCCTCATTTTGTCTGTCATAGTTGACGTGTACCTATGATGAAAATTAGAGGCCTCTCTCATCTTTTTAAGTGGGAGAACTTGCACAATTGGTGGCTGACTAAATACTTTTTTCCCCCACTGTATTTCCCTAATTAAAATGCAAATCAGTTTAACATTTTTGACATGAATTTTTCTGGATTTTGTTGTTGTTATTCTGTCTCTCACTGTTCAAATAAACCTACCATAAAAATTATAGACTGATCATTTCTTTGTCAGTGGGCAAACGTACAAAATCAGCAGGGGATCAAATACTTTTTTCCCTCACTGTACAACGTTCCAGTTTGGAAGTCATGTCAGCACACAACAGGTCACTTAGTTTTTATAATTGGAAGTACATTTTCCTACTTGGTCTGTACACCCTGTACTAGCTCTGGTCCAGGGTGTTATGTGAGGCTTGCTGACGCTGAGCCTTCCTTAATTTCAGCAAGTCGCACGTAACGCCCTGGACCAGAGCTAAACCTGTATCAGACATTCAAGTAATAATTGATCAATAATGGTTTGATTTCTAAGAATAACTATCCTTAGGAGCTACCAAAGAGAGGCTTAGAACTGCTATTACCACAACCATTAATTAAATGAAGTGAAAGACATTCTCATTCTTGGACATATTATTATTATATTCTCACAACATATTAAACACTGTCGGATCAGGTGTGCACAACTGAGGGCTGTAGTCCTGCTGGTTTTAATTTCTCCCTGATGGAACTTTAATGATCACAAATTAGCGAGAGGATGCCAACATCTGGTTTCTCTGATCTAAATCAGTCAACTGTTAAAAATTAAAGGTGCACTATGTAGAAATTGCTCTGCCATTTCCTGGATGCTAAAATGTTAATAGTTTCCTAATTTCAATTTATGTGACAAAACAAGCAAGTATAGTGTAGAGAATCATTGTGCCATCTAAACCGCTGTGAAATATATTTTCCATAACTAAAAATATTCTATTTTCTATCTTTTGAGGCTGGTATACTAAACCGAAAGACGCAAAAATGAAAGTTAAGAACGGGAAGCATAGAAATAGCACAAATAGAACAGATCTACCGCTTCTTAAACTTGTTTTCAATGAGAATGAATGATCGATAACTCACATTTCTATGTGAATTTGGTCGGGTCGCCCAAAAAGTTACATATTACAGCTTTAAGAACCAAAACCCAACAGACACTGACTGTTACTTACAGTCATCATGGAGTATCCTGTTAACATGACTTATTCTTAATTACTTCGGATAACTGCAAACAAGCCAGAGAATCAACACTGTTTTCAGTGTTGACCTCCATCCATAAATCCTCATAATATTCCTCTTCAATATGACCAAGTGGGGTGTGGAGAGCTGAAGGAGGCCCCTCATTTCCTTACATGAAGATTGATAGACATGTGTAGCTTCTCCTGAGTACCCTGACTGTGGGCAATTCCTCTTTCACTGTGTACATCCCAAATGGCACCCTACTCCCTTCATAGTGCACTACTTTTGACCAGGGCCCTGGTCAAAAGTAGTGCACTATAAAGGGAATGGGGTGCCATTTGGGATGCAGAACTTTGTTCCGCTTCCACTAAGATGTCATATTTCAGCTTTATGTGGCTGTAGAGGGGAAATGATGCTGTCATCTTGGCGGAGATGCAAAACATGTAAAATTAAGACGAATGAAGATAAGTCGGCCTCAATTTACGCCTTTCCAAAATATATTACATTAATCTTCCTGATTCCAACACATTCATAAAGAGGTGTGTGTGTGTGTGTGTGTGTGTGTAGGTGGGTGAATGAGTACAAGAGGGGAAAGTGAGGATTTATGGGAAATGCATGGTTGGGTTCCTCAGTGATTTTTCAATGTCTGTATTATGATCTGAACTTTACCTATGGGATTCTTTATTACAGGTGTTGATCTAGCTTTCTGAAATGAAAGTTCTGATTAAACCTTGTTTCACAGGCCAGAGACAGACTTGATATCGCAATGCCATGAAGTTCAGATAAGAGTTAAGTTCACACCAACATTAATGTAATTTACATGACTGTAATTCCTACACACGAGTATCTCTGGTATAGATTGTCACATGTTTGATTACTTGTTATCAAGCGTGAAGAACGTGGTGGATCAGACGCTGTCATATAAATTGCACTAACACTGTTACGATGGCCGCAACATCGCCACAACTCAGCTTGACGTGGGCTGTGGGCTCAAGGTCAGTGCTGTGATCTATGACATAGACCCAGGATGACTTCAACACAACAACCCTAGAGCACTGATGCAAACCAACCGCGGACTACTTTATGACTAAGTAAGAGTGATAACTGCTAACCTTTTAGAGACAATGAGTGGGCTGTAAGTCATATACTGTATATAAGAGTTGACTTAGAGAAGTACAGTGTTTCTCCCCTTTAATGTTGACAAATTCTGTTTATGGCCTGTATAGTAAGTTTCATATAAATGGAAGCATTTTGTTTATGACAACATATATAAGTAGATGTATTCTTTAGATTATTATAAAAAATAAACATCTCTCCATCACTGTATATTGAAACTTTGCAAAGTAAAGATACTTTTACCTTTTCTGCTCACATTCAATTGACATTGGCTTTAGGTTAATAACCCTCTCAGTGACCCCTAATGAATGGGTTTTTAATGTTTAACTCAGGATGGTAATAGCTTTGTAGTAATTAAATCATTAGGTAAATACATTAGAGTTGACATCCAAAACAGCTGCCAAATAAATCAGTAATCTATTAAGTAAAAAAAAACAGCATCTGGAACAAGCAGACATAACTAAAATGTCAAATCTACTATATTTAATCAGCTCAGATAGCAATTACACTATGTTAAAGGGATAGTTCACCCAAATTATATATTGGTTACCTTAACCTGTAAGCAGTCTAAAGCAAAACCAAAACCAATATGTAATTTGGGTGAACTATCCCTTTAGGTTACAGCCTAATAATTACTGCATGTAAAACCTTGATGAAAAACATGTTTTAGAGGCGGTATCTTCTTCATCATCAACATTATATTGAACTTATAGCCTAATTGATTGAACCTTGATAATACAGTTGAGATGAGGGAATGATTTAGGCTGCATTTACACAGGCAACCCAATTCTGATATTCTTTTCACTAATTAGTCTTATGTCCAATCAGATCAGCTCTTTTGCCAATAATTGGGAAAGATATCCAAATTAGGCTGCCTGTGTAAACGCAGCCTCAGTGCCTCTTGTGTGTAGAGGTTAAATACTCTACTCTGATAGGAGAGTATCTGCCCCAGTTGACACTGATCTATAAACAGAGATGGCTGGTGCATGCATCTCTAGGGCTGTGTCCCAAATGGCACCCTTTTGCCTTTATAGCGCACTACTTTTGAGTAGAGCCCTTTGAACACTATGGGCTCTGGTCAAAAGTAATGCACTATATAGGGAAGTGGTTCTCAACTGGTTTTGCCTCGGGACTCAAATTGAACCAGGTTGTCTCAGTCGCAATCCAATATTCGCATTGCATTTTTTTGGTTGTCAAAATGCAATCTGGAAAACTATGTTTAATGCCATATTGATAGTAGATGTACCAATTATATGACAAGAGAACAACAGTCACACCTTTTTCATTGTCAATCATTCAATTTTGCCCATATTCTTGATGGGCGGCAGGTAGCTTAGTGGTTAAGAGCGTTGTGCCAGTAACTGAAAAGTTGCTGGTTCTAATCCCTGAGCCGACTAGGTGAAAAATCTGTCGATGTGCCCTTGAGCAAGGCGCTTAACCCTAATTGCTCCTGTAAGTCGCTCTGGATAAGAGCGTCTGCTAAATGACTAATTATTATTAAGCTCACTGGTTTGAGATCACAAAATCAACCAAATCCGCTAAATAGCGCTGCTAATAACTGTATATCGATAATACTGTGATTGAAGAAAAATTGTTCAGAGGTTAAATTATACTGAACGCAACATGCAACAATTTTAACAATTTTACTGAGTTACAGTTCATATAAGGAAATCAGTCAATTGAAATAAATAAATTAGGCCCTAATCTATGGATTTCACATGACTGGGCAGGGGCACAGCAATGGATGGGCCTGGGAGGGTATAGACCCACCCACTAGGGAGCCAGGCCCACCAACTGGGGAGCCAGGCTCAGCCAATCAGAATTAGTTTTACCCCACAAAAGGTATTTATTGCAGACAGCAATACTCCTCAGTTTCATCAGCTGTCCAGGTGGCTGGTCTCAGACGATCCCTCAGGTAAAGAAGCCGGATGTGGAGGTCCTAGGCTGGCGTGGTTACACGTGGTCTGCGGTTGTGAGGCCGGTTGGACGTGCCAAATTCTCTGGCAAAAGTTCTGGCGGACATTCCTGCAGTCAGCATGCCAATTTGTGGCATTGTGTTGTGTGACAAAACTGCACATTTTAGAGTGGCCTTTTATTGTCCCTAGCACAAGGTGCACCTGTGTAATGAGCATGCTGTTAAATCAGCTTCATGATATGCCACACCTGTCAGATGGATGGATTATCTTGGCAAAGGAGAAATACTCACTAACAGGGATGTAAACAAATTTGTGCACAACATTTGCGAGAAATAAGCTTTTTATGCGTATGGAAGATATCTGGGATCTTTTATTTCAGCTCATGAAACATGGGACCAACACGTTACATGCTGCGTTTATATTTTTGTTCAGTATATTTTAAAATATAGGTTCATTATTATTTCTACACACTTTCATCCTGGTTTTTGTCATTTACGTTCAGGCTGGAGTATTTTTCATTACTCAGACACTCGCACATAAACCATTCAAAACCTCCTGCGACCCAAATTTGTGTCGCAACCCACCTGTTGAGAGTCGCTGATATGGGGAATAGGATGCTATTTGGGACACATCCCAGATGTGACCTCTAAGTTCAGGGAAATCCTCCAGGACATGGCCAATGTAAAGGCAATACAGAGAGAAGTAGAGCTGCCTGTTTGTGTGTGTGTGTGTGTGTGTGTCTGTGTGTGTGTGTGTTTGTGTAGCTGCTACATGACATTTAGGTCATTTTAACCCTAGAGGAAGAGGATAAACGATCAAGCTTCAAGGCGCTGGCTGGATATAACCTGGATATAACCTTGGCTAGTATCTGGAGTCAGATGGGGGTTTAATCAAAGCTACACATTCATCACACATCAGTGAAGCTTCCTGAACAAAAAGAAAAGGTGGACTAATTAATCATAAACACACATCAAAATGTCAGCTCTGATGGTCTATTAATGTTGTTTTTTGTGGCACAATGTTAGAATTTCGAAAATACATTGTTTTGATGTCAGAAACATAACCAAGCGAGAAATCTTGATGGTAAAATATCTAAACAAAATTGTACTTTGGCATCACTCAAGAGTTAGCTTTGAGCTCACACAGGACAAGCAGAGGATACAGGCAGAGAGGATGGAATTCTATGTTAAACCTCTTTGATACAGGGAAGTTAACTGGCACGATTAAGGGTCTCTTGAAAAGTTAATTGGATACCCCGGCTGAAGCCTAGCTGTCTACATCACTAACGTGGATCTGAGAGATAAGGAGTACCACTCTCAAAGAAGCCGAACACACTCCAGGACCTGCTCTACTATTTTGTCACAAAGCCCTGAGGGATTAACAAGAAATCACAGGAGGTTGGTGGGACCTTAATTGGGGAGAACAGGCTCATGGTAATGACTGGAGCGGAATCAGTGGAATGGTATCAAATACAAGAAACACATGGTTTCCAGGTGTTTGATGCCATTCCATTCCATTTCCTGCCATTATTATGAGCCGTCCTCCCCTCAGCAGCCTCCTGTGCAAGAGATGCACGCTCAAAGCACCATGACACAACTGTATTTAAGGCTGTAGGCTATTTGAGGGAGAAGAACAAGTGAAAGAATTACAAATGAAATGTTCCAAGTTTCCACAGTTGCAGTATTGCATTAAATCAGAGCTTAGGCTACTTCCTTAGCTGATTATGTTCTGGTGTCCATAGCATTAGCTACATACTTAGCTTGTCCATTCACACCGTGCCTCTCCAGGGTGCTGTTGGAGAGCCACAACGCTCCATAAAATTCATTTAACATAAATGATGTCAACTACGGTAGAAAGAGTAGTAGCCTATGTGGTTTTTCTGTAGCCCAAGCCCAAACCAATTGCCGACCCCTGCCGTACACTATTCTAATTTAGCGGGGATAGGAGGGGGGTGGCAATTTTTTGTCTTGCCTAGGGCGGCAGAACGTCCAGGGCCGGCCTGTTAGGCCAATTTAAAAAGGAGGTCGCATAGGAGGTCCTGTACCAGGAAGGAATGAAGTTTACTTTCACCCCGGCCTATAGTTCAGTGTTTTATGTAATTATATGGAGAGTGTGCCTTAACAATGACACAAGTAACAACCATGCACATCTTTGGCCCATAGAGATGTGTTTTATCTTAGTGCCTTGGCCATTGCATGTACGTATGTGTTGAGGTATTTCTGCCTGCCTCCCTTATATTTCTGTCTCCCTTTGAACCAAGACACATTAGATGTCTAGGCACATCAAATAAGTATGTTTTTTCTCCGCAGGCGGGTCCCTCCCTGCCCTGCTAGCAACAGGATATGAAAGATGAGGAGATCACAGGCAGTGAGGCAGGCAGGGACACAGAGACAGAAACAATGGGAGTGATGCCTATCAGCAGAGCCAGGGCTTCTCTGAGCGAGAGCAAGTCATTCACCATGCACCGCCGCAAACTTAGGATACGTCCCAAACCTGGGATCTGGTCAAAAGTAGTGTACTATATAGGGAATGGGGTGCCATTTGGGACGTACACTTATTTAGTGTCTCGTGGCCATTATTACACACAAAAACAAATAACCTGGAGGCCGTGGCAAGCAGAGCAGAGCACATCACAGGCAGTCTGCCTCGCCTCCCCTCCACGGCAATTTAAGAGAGGATAACTGACAGTGGGGACTGGGGAGGGTGATGCAGCATTAAGGCTGCGTTTAGACAGGCAGCTCGAGTCTGATATTTTTTCCACTAATTGGTCTTTTGACAAATCATATCAGATTTTTTCACAATATATTTTTAAGAGATGATCTGATTGGTCAAAAGACCAATTAGTGAAAAAAAGATCTGAATTAGGCTGCATGTCTAAACGCAGCTTTATAGACCCTGCTCAGTCTGTCCACAGAGCTATCGCTGCTATGCACTTAAGAATGGAAATTACTCTCCCTCCCTGCCTAAGCAAATTGTGTCAGACTAACATCTTTACTGAGAAAAATTGGATAAGTGATGCTTTTAATCAGCCTTTTATCTCGGCAGGCTTTTTATTTGAAAGAAATTGTACTTAAATTGACAATGGTCAGTCAATCGACTGCTCTTCCCTCTCCCAGCCACTAGTTAGCATGATGGAAGATCTGTCAATTTGTAGTGAATCTTTGTTTTCCTTTCAACAACTTTGTACTTGTGATGTGCTAGACACCCTGCTTAATAACCCCTTACACTCATTGAAATTGGCCCATAAGAATAGGGCCAAATTGAAATGTTTTTAACAGAAGTACTATTAAAAGCATATGCATGACCATGGTAGCAATTGAAAGAGAACACTTTGGAGATTATGGGGAAATTACCAGACCAAAGTGAGGATACAACATTTCACCTAACACAAGACTGAATTCAAACATTACACTGTTGATTTTATGTGAATTTTACATTTCCTGTACATTTCACAGCATTTGTCAATAATGAAATCTAAAAATACTCTGGATACATTTAGTAACATAATAAGAATATTTGTTGTCATTTTGGAGTAGGTGCAAGATAAGAAAAAACTATTACAAGGGTTTGAGTGAGAGGTCTAACTGGTGTCTCCAAGTGGCCACAGACCTCTTCATATTGTGCACAGTTCCTAAGTAATTTCAATGCGCTTTTATAACTCAAGCAAAGAGCCTTCAACACTAAGGTGCTTTTTGTTTGCTCTCCTAGCTTTGCCATTGAGGAACTGAAGCAAGCACACCTGTAGTTTTTTGTTTGTAACACATCCCTGCGTCCCCACCATCACACAATTACTGTTGTTGTTTACACAATCCGTTCCATTATAAATCACAATCTGGGTCAGGTGGTCATTATTTGAAAGTTTATTCTATTAGTTTATAAGTGATCTTATAAGTGTTAAACTTTCAAAAGGCACTTTAGACAAAGAGATTGTAATTTTGATGCGCATAGAATGGAGTCATGAGTGCATTTACAGTAAAGGAAAAAAAGTATTTGATCCCCTGCTGATTTTGTACGTTTGCCCACTGACAAAGAAATGATCAGTCTATAATTTTAATGGTAGGTTTATTTGAACAGTGAGAGACAGAATAACAACAAAAAAATCCAGAAAAACGCATGTCAAAAATGTTATAAATTGATTTGCATTCAGCTCCCTCCACAGATTTTCTATGGGATTAAGGTCTGGAGACTGGCTAAGCCACTCCAGGACCTTAATGTGCTTCTTCTTGAACCACTCCTTTGTTGCCTTGGCCGTGTGTTTTAGGTCATTGTCATGCTGGAATACCCATTCACGACCCATTTTCAATGCCCTGGCTGAGGGAAGGAGGTTCTCACCCAATATTTGACGGTACTTGGAACATTCCATCGTCCCTTTGATGCGGTGAAGTTGTCCTGTCCCCCTAGCAGAAAAACAACCCCAAAGCATAATGTTTCCACCTCCATGTTTGACGGTGGGGATGGTGTTCTTGGGGTCATAGGCAGCATTCCTCCTCCTCCAAACACGGCGAGTTGAGTTGATGCCAAAGAGCTCGATTTTGGTCTCATCTGACCACAACACTTTCACCCAGTTCTCCTCTGAATCATTCAGATGTTCATTGGCAAACTTCAGACGGCCCTGTATATGTGCTTTCTTGAGCAGGGGGACCTTGCGGGCGCTGCAGGATTTCAGTCCTTCACGGTGTAGTGTGTTACCAATTGTTTTCTTGGTGACTATGGTCCCAGCTGCCTTGAGATCATTGACAAGATCCTCCCGTGTAGTTCTGGGCTGATTCCTCACCGTTCTCATGATCATTGCAACTCCACGAGGTGAGATCTTGCATGGAGCCCCAGGCCGAGGGAGATTGACAGGTCTTTTGTGTTTCTTCCATTTGCGAATAATCGCACCAACTGTTGTCACCTTCTCACCAAGCTGCTTGGCGATGGTCTTGTAGCCCATTCCAGCCTTGTGTAGGTCTACAATCTTGTCCCTGACATCCTTGGAGAGCTCTTTGGTCTTGGCCATGGTGAAGAGTTTGGAATCTGATTGATTGATTGCGTCTGTGGACAGGTGTCTTTTATACAGGTAACAAGCTGAGATTAGGAGCACTCCCTTTAAGAGTGTGTTCCTAATCTCAGCTCGTTACCTGTATAAAAGACACCTGGGAGCCAGAAATCTTTCTGATTGAAAGGGGGTCAAATACTTATTTCGCTCATTAAAATGCAATTCAATTTATAACATTTCTGACATGCGTTTTTCTGGATTTGTTTGTTGTTATTCTGTCTCACTGTTCAAATGAACCTACCATTAAAATTATAGACTGATCATTTCTTTGTCAGTGGGCAAACGTACAAAATCAGCAGGGGATCAAATACTTTTATTCCCTCACTGTACTCCTGTATGCAGATGACACTGTTGTGTATGCTATTGCACCTAATCAATCAATCAACAACATTTATTTTATAAAGCCCTTTTTATATCAGCAGTTGTCGCGAAGTACTTATACAGATATCCAGCCTAAAACCCCAAAGAGCAAGCAATGTAGAATTTTGTATTTGTATTTATTAGGGATCCCCATTAGCTGCTGGGGTCCAAACATATTAAAGCACTTACATTACATATAAAACAACATATAAAACAGTACATCATATGACATTATTACACCACTACCTATCTACAATACAAAATGTTTAATACCACCATACAACAATATCACAATGTGTGAGTATGCATCTCTTCACAGTCCCCGTTGTTCCATAAGGTGTATTTTTACCTGTTTTTAAAATCTGATTCTACAGCTTGCATCAGTTACCTGATGTGGAATAGAGTTCCATGTAGTCATGGCTCTATGTAGTACTGTGCGCCTCCCATAGTCTGTTCTGGACTTGGGGACTGTGAAGAGACCTCTGGTGGCATGTCTTGTGGGCTATGCATGGGTGTCCGTGCTGTGTGCCAGTATTCCAAACAGACAGCTCGGTACATTCAGCTTGTCAACACCTCTTACAAAAACAAGCAGTGATGAAGTCAATCTCTCTTCCACTCTTTGCCAACAGAGACTGACATGCATGTCATTAATGTTAGCTCTCCATGTAATTTTAAGGGCCATCCGTGCTGCCCTGTTCTGAGCCAACTGCAATTTTCCCAAGTCCCTCTTTGTGGCACCTGACCACACCACTGAACAGTAGTCTAGGTGTGACAAAACTAGGGCCTGTAGGACCTGCCTTACAGGCCCTAGATACTGTTGTTAAGAAGGCAGAGTAGTGCTTAATTATGGACATACTTCTCCCCATCTTAGCTACTGTTGTATCAATACGCTTTGACCATGACAGCCTATAATCCAGGGTTACTCCAAGCAGTTTAGTCACCTCAACTTGCTCAATTTCCACATGATTCATTACGAGATGTAGTTGAGGTTTAGGGTTTAGTAAATGGTTTGACCCAAATACAATGCTTTTAGTTTTGGAAATATTCAGGACTAACTTATTCCTTGCCACTCATTCCGAAACTAACTGCAACTCTTTGTTAATTAAAGATGGAAAAAGTAAGGGGCCTAGACAGCTGCCCTGGGGAATTCCTGATTAAACCTGGATTATGTTGGAGAGGCTTCCATTAAAGAACACCCTCTGTGTTCTGTTAGATAAGTAACTCTTTATCTACATTATAGCAGGGGGTGTATAGCCATAACACATACGTTTTTCCAGCAGCAGACTATGATCGATAATGTCAAAAGCCGCACTGAAGTCTAACAAAACATCCCCCACAATCTTTTTATCATCTATTTATTTCAGCCAATCATCAGTCATTTGTGTAAGTGCTGTGCTTATTGAATGTCGTTCTCTGTAAGCATGCTGAAAGCTTGTTGTCAATTTGTTTACAGTAAAATAGCATTGTATCTGGTCAAAAACAATTTTTTACAATAGTTTACTAAGGGTTGGTAACAGGCTAATTGGTCGGCTATTTGAGCCAGTAAAGGGGGCTTTACTGTTCTTAGGTAGAGAAATTACTTTCGCTTCCCTCCAAGCCTGGGGGCACACACGTTCTAGTAGGCTTAAATTGAAAATATAGCAAATAGGAGTGGCAATATCGTCCGCTATTATCCTCAGCAATATTCCATCCAAGTTCTCCATCCAGATGTAGCTCAGTGGCTAGGGAAAACTCCCTAGAAAACCAGGAACCTAGGAAGAAATCTAGAGAGCAACTAGGCTCCGAGGGGTGGATAATAAGAGTACACTGCTGTACACCCACGGTTGACCAGGCTTTTTTGGAGCTGCAATTTGCTTTTGCTGCTTTGCAGAAAGCCTTTGTTTAACTGAAATTGGTACTTAATGCAGATAAAACCAAGTACATGATGTTTTCCAATTCACTTCAAAATGTATCTGATGATTTATGCACATTTAAATTGGATGGTGCCCACATTGATCACAGATAATTCTGTCAACTTTCCTGCCAGTGCTAGACTATAGTGAAACTATTTATATGAATGCAGCTGCCACTACACCGAAACCATCAGATCCAGTTTACCACAGAACACTTTTCTTTATTACAGGCGACAGGTTTAGTACACATTATTGCATCCCATATCAGAATGTAAGCTGGCCCTCTCTTAAGTCTCATAGATTGATACACTGCTCTCTTTTTGTTATAAAGCCCTCTTGCACCAACTTCCGCTGTACCTTACTTCATTGTTAAAACTACAGACTTATGAGTCACCAGACCACATTACAGGGATGGCTAACTCTAGCGGTCCCGTTGATCTCTACAGAATTTGGTACATCTGCATTGTGTTTTTGCGCCCGTGTATGGAATGATCTGCAGAGCTCTCTGCACCTTGACCCTCTGTTACCGCTAGGGCAGTTCAAGTTGTTGATGGACGACCTCAGTGTTGAGGAATGTGATTGCTTTTCTTCAATTGCTTGTAAATAAATATTGTATTTGTAAATGTGTATGATTTGTCTACATGCAGGGCTCCCTTGAAAAAGAGGTCTTGGTCTAAATGGGATTTCCCTGCTAAAATAAAGGTTAAATAAATAACTAAATAAAACACTACAGTAAGTCAAACTTACTGTACTGTTCTATAGCAGCGATGGATCTGTAAGTCAGACTTATTGTATCACTGCTTTAGAACAGGGGTCTTCAACTTTATCTTGCCCAGGAACCTCCTCCCAGGCAAACCGGAGACCCAGGGACCCCCATCATACATTAGAAAAACATATTTTTCACGTATTTTCTTAGCATCAGGTGACTGATAATGGCAAGAAGTAATCAACATCTTCAAATGAATAGATTTGGTAGATAGTTTTTTATTATTTTGACGTCCCCACATTATAATTGGAAGAGGAAGTGTAAACTCTAACATAATAGCTAGAAAGATAGCGTCTAACACATTTTCGCTAAGAGCAGCTGTTTAGCTGGTTAAAGGCCCAGTGCAGTCAAAAACGTGATCTTCCTGTGTTTTATGTATATTTCCACACTATAAGGTTGGAATAATACTGCGGAATTGTGAAAATTATGATAATGACCTTTTAGTGTGAGAGCTGTTTTTTCAGCCTGTTTTGGTGGGATGGCGTTTTGGCCGTCCACGGTGACGATGCGGTAAATTAGTTAATAAGACATATAAGAAAGGGAATTCCAAACCTCTCTGCCAATAAAAGCTAATTTCCAGTTTTCCCCTCCCCACTCAGACCACTCCCAGACAGTCATAGCAAAATTCTTGCTTGAGAAATTGCTCTTGGCTAAGAAGACATTTTTGTTTCTTTTTGACCATTTTATTTGAAAACAATCTCAGTAAGTTACCTAGAAATGATTTAATATTGAGATAAAAACAGCTGCATTGGACCTTTAATCAAAGGTTAGCCATGTGTTGGCAGAAATGTATGTGCAAGTCAAGAAAGCTTACCAGCAGCACTTGCTGTACTGGTAGCCTATTCACGGGTGCTTTTTCAAAGCCAATGTCAGATACTCCAGTGAGTGTAATAGGCTCCAGTGAGTGTAATTTGCTTCAATATTAGGAGTTGAGAAATGAAGTTTACATAATTAGAAAGATATTCTCCTTGTTTCTACCGTAGGTATGTAATAAATTAGTTTAATCTGTTGTTGCTAGCGATATTCATCAAAACATTTATAGAAAAAAATCCACTTGAATTATTCTTTCTTCTGCAGTAGGGGTCCGGGGCACCCCGGTCGAATTCCCCTGCAATCGACTTACGATAGTAAAAACAGTAAGTCAGACTTACTCTAGTGTTACTGGTAATTAATGTCACTGACAATCTATACAATCATGTCTTAAAACTCCCTAGAGTCGATGTCCATGCCCCCTAGGAAATCGAATTAGCATAATACATAGCAATATCGGTCTGTTACGTTTTTTTGCATGGGCTGCATCTCAATCCATTGCATCCACTGATGTCGGCCTTCCGCATCTGCGGTGGAAGGTGTCAGAGCTACAGCGGTGTTTGTCAAACCAGGAGACATCCTGAAAATAGTCTTCTCACGAAAATGTCTGTAGCATCGTAACTGTTTGGGGTACAAACTAATATGACCCCTCTACGAAAAGATGACTCTCACGAACACGTGTTTTGCTCTAGGATGCCCAGAAGCCTCACAAGACTCGTCTGAAGGTAGCCCGGTACCAATTTAAAAAAATGAATGGAAGTACAGTGCCTCCAGAAAGTATTCACAACCCTTTACTTTTTCCATATTTTCTTGGGTTACAGCCTGAATTTAAAATGGATTAAATTGAGATTTTGTGTCACTGATCTACACACAATACCCCATAATGTCAAAGTAAAATTTTGGTTGTTGAAAATTTGGGAAACTTATTTAAAACAAATTTAAATTTAAAGCTGAAATGTCTTGAGTCAATAAGTATTCAACCACTTTGTTATGACAAGCATAAATAAGTTCAGGAGTAAAAATGTACTTAACAAATCGCATAATAAATTGCATGGACTCATTCCGTGTTAAATAATACTGGTTAACAAGATTTTTTAACGACTACCCCATCTCTGTACCCCACACATACAATTATCTGTAAGGTTACTCAATTGCGTAGTACATTTCAAGCAAATTTTTTTGATTGCTATATACAGTGAGGGGAAAAAAGTATTTGATCCCCTGCTGATTTTGTACGTTTGCCCACTGACAAAGAAATGATCAGTCTATAATTTTAATGGTAGGTTTATTTGAACAGTGAGAGACAGAATAACAACAAAAAAATCCAGAAAAACGCATGTCAGAAATGTTATAAATTGATTTGCATTTTAATGAGGGAAATAAGTATTTGACCCCCTCTCAATCAGAAAGATTTCTGGCTCCCAGGTGTCTTATATATAGGTAACGAGCTGAGATTAGGAGCACACTCTTAAAGGGAGTGCTCCTAATCTCAGTTTGTTACCTGTATAAAAGACACCTGTCCACAGAAGCAATCAATCAATCAGATTCCAAACTCTCCACCATGGCCAAGACCAAAGAGCTCTCCAAGGATGTCAGGGACAAGATTGTAGACCTACACAAGGCTGGAATGGGCTACAAGACCATCGCCAAGCAGCTTGGTGAGAAGGTGACAACAGTTGGTGCGATTATTCGCAAATGGAAGAAACACAAAAGAACTGTCAATCGCCCTCGGCCTGGGGCTCCATGCAAGATCTCACCTCGTGGAGTTGCAATGATCATGAGAACGGTGAGGAATCAGCCCAGAACTACACGGGAGGATCTTGTCAATGATCTCAAGGCAGGAGGAATGCTGCCTATGACCCCAAGAACACCATCAAACATGGAGGTGGAAACATTATGCTTTGGGGGTGTTTTTCTGCTAAGGGGACAGGACAACTTCACCACATCAAAGGGACGATCAAATCTTGGGTGAGAACCTCCTTCCCTCAGCCAGGGCATTGAAAATGGGTCGTGGATGGGTATTCCAGCATGACAATGACCCAAAACACACAGCCAAGGCAACAAAGGAGTGGCTCAAGAAGAAGCACATTAAGGTCCTGGAGTGGCCTAGCCAGTCTCCAGACCTTAATCCCATAGAAAATCTGTGGAGGGAGCTGAAGGTTCGAGTTGCCAAACGTCAGCCTCGAAACCTTAATGACTTGGAGAAGATCTGCAAAGAGGAGTGGGACAAAATCCCTCCTGAGATGTGTGCAAACCTGGTGGCCAACTACAAGAAACGTCTGACCTCTATGATTGCCAACAAGGGTTTTGCCACTAAGTACTAAGTCATGTTTTGCAGAGGGGTCAAATACTTATTTCCCTCATTAAAATGCAAATCAATTTCTAACATTTTTGACATGCGTTTTTCTGGATTTTTTTGTTGTTATTCTGTCTCTCACTGTTCAAATAAACCTACCATTAAAATTATAGACTGATAATTTCTTTGCCAGTGGGCAAACATACAAAATCAGCAGGGGATCAAATACTTTTTTCCCTCACTGTATTCAACCACAAAGACCAGGGAGGTTTTCAATGCCTCGCAAAGAAGGACACCGATTGGTAGATGTGTAAAAAAAAAAAAAAAAAAAGCAGATGCTGAATATCCCTTTGAGCATGGTGAAGTTATTATTTAGGCTTTGGATGGTGTATCAATACAACCAGCCACTACAAAGATACAGGCGTCCTTCCTCACTCAGTTGCTGGAGAAGAAGGAAACTGCTCAAGGATTTCACCATGAGGCCAATGGTGATTTAATGGTTGTGATATGAGAAAACTGAGGATGGATCAACAACATTGTAGTTACTCCACAATACTAACCTAAATGACAGAGTGAAAAGAAGAAAGCTTGTACAGAATACAAATATTCCAAAACATGCATTCTGTTTGCAAAAAGGCACTTAAGTAATACTGCATAAAATGTGGCCAAGAAACACAACACATCACTGAGTACCACTTCATTTTTTTATATTTTACCCCCTTTTTCGTGATATCCAATTGCGATCTTGTCTCATCGCTGCAACTCCCCAACGGGCTCAGGAGAGGCGAATGTCGAGTCATGCGTGAGTACACATTACTTGACCTTCGCCTTTCCCGAGCCCTTTGGGGAGTTTCAGCATGACTCGACCTTCGCCTCTCCCGAGCCCTTTGGGGAGTTGCAGTGATGAGACAAGATCGTAATTGGATCGCAATTGGATATCACGAAATTGGGGAGACAAGATCGTAATGACCCACCAAACCGCGTTTCTTAACACCTGCCCGCTTAACCTGGAAGCCAGCTGCACCAATGTGTCGGAGGAAACACCGTTCAACTGCAGGCGCCCAGCCCCCACAAGGTGTCGCTAGAGCACGATGAGCACAAGTAAAGCCCCCCTGGCCAAACCGTACCCTAACCCGGATGACACTGGGCCAATTGTGCGCCGCCCTATGGGACTCCCGGTCACGGCCGGTTGTGACACAGCCTGGGATCGAACCCGGGTCTGTAGCGACGCCTCAAGTACTGCAATGCAGTGCCTTAGACCGCTGCGCCACTCGGGAGGCCCCCACTCATATTTTCAAGCTTGTCGTCGTATTTTTTGGAGGATAAAAATAAACTAAATTGAGCTAAGCACAGGCAAAATCCTAGATGAAAACCTGGTTCCGTCTGCTTTCTAACAGACACTGGGAGATTAATTCACCTTTCAGAAGGACAATAACCTAAAACACAAGGCCAGATCTACAGTGGAGTTGCTTACCAAGACGACGTTGAATGTTCCTGAATGGCCTAGTTACAGTTTTGACTTAAATTGGCTTGAAAATCTATGGCAAGACTTGAAAATGGCTGTCTAGCAATGATGAACAATCAACTTGACAGAGGTTGAAGAATTTTTAAAAGAATAATGGGCGAATATTGTACAATCCACTTGTGCAAATCTCTTAGAGCTTTACCCCAAAAGACTCTCAGCTGTAATCGCCGCCAAAGGTGCTTATACAAAGTATTCTCACGGGTGTGAATAATGATGTAAATTAGATATTTATGCATTTCATTTTCAATAAATTTGCAAAAATGTCAAAAAACATGATTTCACTTTAGTGTGTAGATGTGAGGAAAAATATATGTAATCAATTTTTTATTCAGGCTGTAACACAACAAAATGTGGAATAAGTGAAGGGGTATGAATACTTTCTGAAGGCATATGGAAGTACTTAAGTGCCAAAAAAAGGGGTTACAAATGTGTTACAAAATATGTATACTAAATTCCTGAGCTTTCTTATACCTCCCAGATAAAGGCCAGACACTTCAAAACAAACTTTTCATGCATTTTTGGACGATCTGTTATGCCATGTACAGTGGGGAAAAAAAGTATTTAGTCAGCCACCAATTGTGCAAGTTCTCCCACTTAAAAAGATGAGAGAGGCCTGTAATTTTCATCATAGGTACACGTCAACTATGACAGAAAAAAAATCCAGAAAATCACATTGTAGGATTTTTAATGAATTTATTTGCAAATTATGGTGGAAAATAAGTATTTGGTCAATAACAAAAGTTTCTAAATACTTTGTTATATACCCTTTGTTGGCAATGACACAGGTCAAACGTTTTCTGTAAGTCTTCACAAGGTTTTCACACACTGTTGCTGGTATTTTGGCCCATTCCTCCATGCAGATCTCCTCTAGAGCAGTGATGTTTTGGGGCTGTCGCTGGGCAACACAGACTTTCAACTCCCTCCAAAGATTTTCTATGGGGTTGAGATCTGGAGACAGGCTAGGCCACTCCAGGACCTTGAAATGCTTCTTACGAAGCCACTCCTTCGTTGCCCGGGCGGTGTGTTTGGGATCATTGTCATGCTGAAAGACCCAGCCACGTTTCATCTTCAATGCCCTTGCTGATGGAAGGAGGTTTTCACTCAAAATCTCACGATACATGGCCCCATTCATTCTTTCCTTTACACGGATCAGTCGTCCTGGTCCCTTTGCAGAAAAACAGCCCCAAAGCATGATGTTTCCACCCCCATGCTTCACAGTAGGTATTGTGTTCTTTGGATGCAACTCAGCATTCTTTGTCCTCCAAACACGACGAGTTGAGTTTTTACCAAAAAGTTCTATTTTGGTTTCATCTGACCATATGACATTCTCCCAATCCTCTTCTGGATCATTCAAATGCACTCTAGCAAACTTCAGACGGGCCTGCCTGGACATGTACTGGCTTAAGCAGGGGGACACGTCTGGCACTGCAGGATTTGAGTCCCTGGCGGCGTAGTGTGTTACTAATGGTAGGCTTTGTTACTTTGGTCCCAGCTCTCTGCAGGTCATTCACTAGGTCCCCTCGTGTGGTTCTGGGATTTTTGCTCACCGTTCTTGTGATCATTTTGACCCCACGGGGTGAGATCTTGCATGGAGCCCCAGATCGAGGGAGATTATCAGTGGTCTTGTATGTCTTCCATTTCCTAATAATTGCTCCCACAGTTGATTTCTTCAAACCAAGCTGCTTACCTATTGCAGATTCAGTCTTCCCAGCCTGGTGCAGGTCTACAATTTTGTTTCTGGTGTCCTTTGACAGCTCTTTGGTCTTGGCCATAGTGGAGTTTGGAGTGTGACTGTTTGAGGTTGTGGACAGGTGTCTTTTATACTGATAACAAGTTCAAACAGGTGCCATTAATACAGGTAACGAGTGGAGGACAGAGGAGCCTCTTAAAGAAAAAGTTACAGGTCTGTGAGAGCCAGAAATCTTGCTTGTTTGTAGGTGACCAAATACTTATTTTCCACCATAATTTGCAAATAAATTCATTAAAAATCCTACAATGTGATTTTTCTGGATTTTTTTTCTGTCATAGTTGACGTGTACCTATGATGAAAATTACAGGCCTCTATCATCTTTTTAAGTGGGAGAACTTGCACAATTGGTGGCTGACTAAATACTTTTTTCCCCCACTGTATGAATGTTATTCAATGCGTTTCTATGGGCTAATAGCAGTAAGGCCAAATTCAATGTTTCATCAAATTATTCAATTTAAAAAAAATTCAAAATCAAATAGCTAAATGTTCCTTGGTAGGACCATCTTAAAACAATTCCATATATTAGCTTAGTAGAAACCCAGTCCAGGGCCCTTAGAACTTTGGGGGTGGTAATAGGTGTGAAAAAAATAAAACAGGTGAACAGCCTCTAAATACTTTTCTGTTTGAGATTTTAATATTCTGACAACAGAGCAATGTAAAATACAAATATTTAGGAAAAGTTAGGGAAGGAGCAGGATGTTGCTTTTAAAATGGCAGATTTATTTTATTTACAACATGTTAAATATATCACTAAATACTTCCATAAACAGATCTAAAAACCAAATATTTACATGGACTTTAATCTGTAAGGAGAAAATCTGGAATACAAACATTTTTGGCTTTTTTTCTCTTCAAATAATTTTAGTAAAAATGCTACATCTTGCTAATAGAATCAACAAATTAAAACGTGGATGTCTAAGCACAAAACATTCTGTACATTCCTTCCTTACAGTAATATGTTCCTGTAAATAGCTGCTCATACAATACTCAGCATGTTAATTCTACATTTACAGTCTAAATAAAAACTCATAATGCCATCCACAGTAGTCATTTTCACATTGCCACACGTTTTCAACAAGAATAATTGGTTTAGCTTACTATACGAGCCACAACACTATTTTTAGATTCTTCTTCTTCCGAGGAGATAGCCTACCTCAATGAATATCAAATGGAGCCACCACCTCATTCTCCACTGCAGTCAAGTCCTGCCATGTCAGTCAAATCCTACTTGACTAACAGCACCAACTTCTGCAGCCCTTTGAAGTAGAAAAACCTGGAGGTTTAATTAAACGCGTGTGGCGGTGCCATGCTAGTTCCTGGAACACCAGTCTCAGGTCTGGGTGTTGTTGATGTCGGAGGAGGGGGCGAGGAGAGCCCCTATCCTCCACATGTAGAGGGCGTACAGAGGGAAGTCATCGGACAGGAGCAAGACGCTATGCTCCAGCCGGCCCAGAAGGGCCTTCTGCTCTGGGCTCCAGTGGTGTCCAGTCCCCCCTGTGGCCCCTGGAGGTCCTTGTCGGACCTGAAGGAGCTGCTCCAGGAGCCAGAACAGGTAGAAGGAGTTCTCATACAGGGACATGTCAAACTGGCCGGGCCCATTGCTGCTTTCCCCCTGAAAAACACAAACATCACACAGGCAATTAAAGTAAACTACCTGGCTGGAATAAATACCAACAGTATCTCACTCTTTTTTTTTTTATATTTCAACTCAACCTGCTCTCAGGTCATTTTACAGGCTTCTAAAAAGAGAAATGAAAAATAATTATATACACTCAACCGAATTTAGAGAAAAACTTGACAAAATTGGACAAAAAGTGTACTTTGAGGCGCTAAACCTAATCCCAGTTGACTGGTGTCACTGTGTTTGTGTATGTTTGTGTGTGTGTGCTATTTGTGTGTGTGTGTGTGTGTGTGTGTGAGTGCCATTTACGCTTGTGATGTTTGTGTATGTGACTGTGTGTGTGTGTGTGTGTGTGTGTGTGTGTGTGTGTGTGTGTGTGTGTGTCTGTGGTTTAAGTGTTTGCGTTTGTGTGGAGTGTCAACGAGTACAACAGCAGCCAGATGGCTGTCAGGTGCGGCTCCAGGTCGTGGGCTGTCTCCAGAGAGCTGACAGGATGTGACATACTCTCTCCTGCCTGACTCACTCAGACCCCATCAGGGTTAGATCACGTACGTACACCTCCTTTCCCTGGGGTGCTAATGGTATACTCTCAATATGGCTGCTGCCATGGAAACTAAAATAAATAAATAAGAAGGGTGCAGTGAAATGTGTTGTTTTACAGGGTCAGACACAGCAGTACGGCGTCCCTGGAGCAAATTAGGGTTGAGTGCCTTGCTCAAGGGCACAGACACATTTTTCACGTTGTTGGCTCGGGTATTCGAACCAGCGACCTTCCGGTTACTGACCTAACACTCCAACCGCTCGGCTACCTACCTGCCACCCGCTCCTCAAGTTCTGAGGATTGTGTCACGTCTCAGGTGGTTCTAAGTGTTAGAGGTGTATTCCCAAACCACAACAACCTGGGAAAGTATGATCAAACGTCTACGGTAATCATCAAGGCTTAAATATAAATGTTTCACAATGCAATCTATTCCCCCAATAGGTTGTATCATAGAAAACAAGATCATACATTTGTCCATTAATAATGCGCAGGTTGGGAAATTAAAATGTAGAGGAAGTCTTGAAATGAACTGCAAGACCTCTATCAGGTTTCTGTGTTCCTCTCCCCTCAGGAAGAAGTAACTTTCCACTTAGACCCCATGGTAAATATCCTGCTATTATAAAAGAGGAAGCTATTCAATGAGCTGACCAATGCTACCGTGGAGAATAGCAAGCACAATAAACAGCAGCAGATAATGCCTTCTGCTGGCTAACTTTAAATAAGTATTGTGTCAACATTGCAAAGACAAAATATGCTGAGAGGGCAAACTAAAGTAGCCTAGTAGTAAACCTTTTGAGTAGCTCACAAACCCCAGAACACCCACGGTCTGCAGATAACAGTGTCCTCCTGAGGAAGGAAAACAGCCCAGACACACTGAGTCACTAAAACAACTCTACCTTTTGGGCACCTTACAGCTTGAAGAGATATTGAAGAGATATTCAGAATGAATAAGGAGCCTTAGTCGTTTCTCTTTGGAGACTAAAGTACTCTAATCTTTGAGTCACTAAAACAACACTCTGCTTTTTGGGCATCATAACAGATATACAGTCGTGGTCAAAAGTTTTGAGAATGCCACAAATATTAATTTTCACAAAGTCTGCTGCCTCAGTTTTTATGATGGCAATTTGCATATACTCCATGAAAATGAACTTAATCCCCCCCCAACAAATTCCACTGCATTTCAGCTCTGCCACAAAAGGACCAGCTGACATCATGTCAGTGATTCTCTCGTTAACACAGGTGAGAGTGTTGACGAGGACAAGGCTGGAGATCACTCTGTCATGCTGATTGAGTTAGAATAACAGACTGGAAGATTTAAAAGGAGGGTGGTGCTTGAAATCATTGTTCTTCCTCTGTTAACCATGGTTACCTGCAAGGAAACACGTGCCGTCATCATTGCTTTGCACAAAAAGGGCTTCACAGGTAAGGATATTGCTGCTAGTAAGATTGCACCTAAATCAACCATTTATCGGATCATCAAGAACTTCAAGGAGAGAGGTTCAATTGTTGTGAAAAAGGCTTCAGGGCGCCCAAGAAAGTCCAGCAAGCGCCAGGACCATCTCCTAAAGTTGATTCAGCTGCGGGATCGGGGCACCACCAGTGCAGAGCTTGCTCAGGAATGGCAGCAGGCAGGTGTGAGTGCATCTGCACGCACAGTGAGGCGAAGAGTTTTGGAGGATGGCCTGGTGTCAAGAAGGGCAGCAATGAAGCCACTTCTCTCCAGGAAAAACATCTGGGACAGACTGATATTCTGCAAAAGGTACAGGGATTGGATTGATGAGGACTGGGGTAAAGTCATTTTCTCTGATGAATCCCCTTTCCGATTGTTTGGGGCATCCGGAAAAAAGCTTGTCCGGAGAAGACAAGGTGAGCGCTACCATCAGTCATGTGTCATGACAACAGTAAAGCATCCTGAGACCATTCATGTGTGGGGTTGCTTCTCAGCCAAGGGAGTGGGCTCACTCACAATTTTGCCTAAGAACACAGCCATAAATAAAGAATTGTACCAACACATCCTCCGAGAGCAACTTCTCCCAACCATCCAAGAACAGTTTGATGATGAACAATACCTTTTCCAGCACGATGGAGCACCTTGCCATAAGGCAAAAGTGACAACTACAGTTCTTGCCATGATATGGACTTTGTCTTTTACCAAATAGGGCTACCTTCTGTATACCCCCCGTAACTGCATTAAGAAGGAAAGATAGTCAACAAATTAACTTTTAAGAAGGCACACCTGTTAATTGAAATGCATTCCAGGTGACTACCTCATGAAGCTGGTTGAGAGAATGCCAAGAGTGTGCAAAGCTGTCATCAAGGCAAAGGGTGGCTATTTGAAGAATCTAAAATCTAAAATATATTTTGATTTGTTTAACACTTTTTTGGATACTACATCATTCCATATCTGTTATTTCATAGTTTTGATGTCTTCACCTTTATTCTACAATGTAGAAAATGGTAAAAAAAAAAAAAAAAAAAAAAAAAAAAAACCTTGAATGAATAGGTGTTCGAAAACTTTTGACCGGTAGTGTATAGCCATTGATTCTTGATGAATGTAACTTAGAAATGAGTTATGAGCAACGGTCTTTCCCCATCAGAAACCAACATATACAGTGCATTCGGAAAGTATTCATACAACTTCACTTTTTCCACAGTTACATTACAGCCTTATTCTAAAATGGATTAAATTGTTATTTTTTTCTCTCATCAATCTACACACAATACCCCATAATAACAAAGCAAAACAGGTTTTTAGACATTTTAGCAAATTTACATAAGTATTCAGACCCTTTACTCAGTAATTTATTGAAGCACCTTTGGTAGCGATTACAGCCTTGAGTCTTCTTGGGTATGACGCTACAAGCTTGGCACACCTGTATTTGGGGAGTTTCTCCCATTCTTCTCTGCAGATCCTCTAAAGCTCTGTCAGGTTGGATGGGGAGCGTCGCTGCGCAGCCATTTTCAGGTCTCTCCAGAGATGTTTGATCAGGTTCAAGTCCGGGCTCTGGCTGGACCACTCAAGGACATTCAGACTTGTCCTGAAGCCACTCCTGCGTTGTCTTGGCTGTGTGCTTAGGGTCGTTGTCCTGTTAGAAGGTGAACTTTCGCCCCAGTCTGAGATCCTGAGCGCTCTGGAGCAGGTTTTCATCAAGGATCTCTCTGTACTTTGCTCCGTTCATCTTTCCCTCGATCCTGACTAGTCTCCCAGTCCCTGCTGCTGAAAAACATCCGCACAGCATGATCCTGCCATCACCATGCTTCACCGTAGGGATGGTGCCAGGTTTCTTCCAGACGTGACACTTGGCATTCAGGCCAAAGAGTTCAATCTTGGTTTCATCAGACCAGATAAAAAAATGTCTCATGGTCAGAGTCCTTTAGGTGCCTTTGGCAAACTCCAAGCGGGTTGTCATGTGCCTTTTACTGAGACGTGACTTCCGTCTGGGCACTCTACCATAAAGACCTGATTGGTGGAGTACTGCAGAGATGGTTGTCCTTCTGGAAGGTTGTCCCATCTCAACAGAGGAACTCTGGAGCTCTGTCAGAATGACCATCGGGTTCTTGGTCCTCTCCCTGACCAAGGCCCTTCTCCCCCGATTGCTCAGTTTGGCCGGGCGGCCAGCTTTAGGAAGAGTCTTGAAGAGATGGAGGCCACTGAGTTCTTGGGGACCTTTAATGCTGCAGACATTTTTTTGTACCCTTCCCCAGATCTGTGCCTCAACACAATCCTGTCTCAGAGCTCTACGGACAATTCCTTAGACCTCAAGGCTCTGACATGCACCGTCAACTGTGGGACCTTATATAGACAGGTGTGTGCCTTTCCAAATCATGTCCAATCAATTGTATTTACCACAGGTGGCCTCCAATCAAGTTGTAGAAACTTTTCAGGGATGATCAATGGAAACAGGATGCACCTGACCTCAATTTCGAGTCTCGTAGCAAAGGGTCTGAATACTTATGTAAATAAGGTTTCTGTTATTTTTTATTCATTTGCAAATATTTCTAAAATCCTGTTTTTGTTATGTCATTATGGGGTAGTGTGTAGATTGATAAGATTTATTTATTTAAATAATGTTAGAATAAGGCTGTAACGTAACAAAAAGTGGAAAAAGTCAAGGGGTCTGAATACTTTTCGAAGGCACTGTAGGTAAGAATAGGTCAGCTATAGGGAGTTACTTCTTCCTACTCAAGCACAAAACGTGTAGGCTACATTTCAAGCTGTCTTTGAAAAGCAAGTCAGGTAAAAAGATTGTCTTAATTAAAGGGGCAGTGTTGCATTTTTAGACAGGCTTGAATGTGCAAATAAGCCAATAGGCAGAGGGGTAGCCTACATTGTCTAATTCTCTGTATGACCATAATAATCAATTATATTTTGTAAAGTGGTTTCTTGCATCATACAACACAATACAATGACATTTACAGTCACCTATTTGGCCCATGGTGTTACAGACCAAGTAAAAAATCATGAGTTAATGTCAAGCCCTGTATAATGTAAAAAATATGTTTTTAAAAGTCTCATGCAATGTTGGCCTGCATTGAAAACCACATATAGGCTAATGTAGGCAATATCATATAAATCTATTTACATGTGAAAATGTTATGGGATTTGCTCCATTGGACTTCTTGGTAGGCCATTCTGATAAGCCTATATTATGCTCAAATAGCCACAATAGCCTATTGGCTACTGTCTAAAACTGTAAGGGTACAGCCTCAGTGTTCACTGTAAACGCGCACCGGAAGTTGCACAAAATTCTCACAACGTTCAACTGTCCACTCACAAGACCAAACATTTGCTCAGTGCCCCCAAATATTTGAGGGAACATTGGTAGGAACTAGGGTTGCACGATATTGGAAATACATTGCGATATTTTGTTTTTCTGCGATATACAGTGAGGGAAAAAAGTATTTGATCCCCTGCTGATTTTGTACGTTTGCCCACTGACAAAGAAATGATCAGTCTATCATTTTAATGGTAGGTTTATTTGAACAGTGAGAGACAGAATAAGAACAAAAAAATCCAGAATAACGCATGTCAAAAATGTTATAAATTGTTTTGCATTTTAATGAGGGAAATAAGTATTTGACCCCCTCTCAATCAGAAAGATTTCTGGCTCCCAGGTGTCTTATATATAGGTAACGAGCTGAGATTAGGAGCACACTCTTAAAGGGAGTGCTCCTAATCTCAGTTTGTTACCTGTATAAAAGACACCTGTCCACAGAAGCAATCAATCAATCAGATTCCAAACTCTCCACCATGGCCAAGACCAAAGAGCTCTCCAAGGATGTCAGGGACAAGATTGTAGACCTACACAAGGCTGGAATGGGCTACAAGACCATCGCCAAGCAGCTTGGTGAGAAGGTGACAACAGTTGGTGCGATTATTCGCAAATGGAAGAAACACAAAATAACTGTCAATCTCCCTCGGCCTGGGGCTCCATGCAAGATCTCACCTCGTGGAGTTGCAATGATCATGAGAACGGTGAGGAATCAGCCCAGAACTACACGGGAGTATCTTGTCAATGATCCCAAGGCAGCTGGGACCATAGTCACCAAGAAAACAATTGGTAACACACTACGCCGTGAAGGACTGAAATCCTGCAGCGCCCGCAAGGTCCCCCTGCTCAAGAAAGCACATTTACAGGGCCGTCTGAAGTTTGCCAATGAACATCTGAATGATTCAGAGGAGAACTGGGTGAAAGTGTTGTGGTCAGACTAGACCAAAATCAAGCTCTTTGGCATCAACTCAACGTGTTTGGAGGAGGAGGAATGCTGCCTATGACCCCAAGAACACCATCCCCACCGTCAAACATGGAGGTGGAAACATTAGGCTTTGGGGGTGTTTTTATGCTAAGGGGACAGGACAACTTCACCGCATCAAAGGGACGATGGACGGGGCCATGTACCGTCAAATCTTGGGTGAGAACCTTCCCTCAGCCAGGGCATTGAAAATGGGTTGTGGATGGGTATTCCAGCATGACAATGACCCAAAACACACAGCCAAGGCAACAAAGGAGTGGCTCAAGAAGAAGCACATTAAGGTCCTGGAGTGGCCTAGCCAGTCTCCAGACCTTAATCCCATAGAAAATCTGTGGAGGGAGCTGAAGGTTTGAGTTGCCAAACGTCAGCCTCGAAACCTTAATGACTTGGAGAAGATCTGCAAAGAGGAGTAGGACAAAATCCCTCCTGAGATGTGTGCAAACCTTGTGGCCAACTACAAGAAACGTCTGACCTCTGTGATTGCCAACAAGGGTTTTGCCACCAAGTACTAAGTCATGTTTTGCAGAGGGGTATTTCCCTAATTAAAATGCAAATCAATTTATAACATTTTTGACATGCGTTTTTCTGGATTTTTTATGTATTCTGTCTCTCACTGTTCAAATAAACCTAACATTAAAATTATAGACTGATCATGTCTTTGTCAGTGGGCAAACGTACAAAATCAGCAGGGCATCAAATACTTTTTTCCCCTCACTGTATATTGCGATATAAAAAATACAGGATGTACAGTGGGGGAAAAAAGTATTTAGTCAGCCACCAATTGTGCAAGTTCTCCCACTTAAAAAGATGAGAGAAGCTTGTAATTTTCATCATAGGTACACGTCAACTATGACAGACAAATTGAGAATTTATTTTCCAGAAAATCACATTGTAGGATTTTTTATGAATTTATTTGCAAATTATGGTGGAAAATAAGTATTTGGTCACCTACAAAACAAGCAAGATTTCTGGCTCTCACAGACCTGTAACTTCTTCTTTAAGAGGCTCCTCTGTCCTCCACTCGTTACCTGTATTAATGGCACCTGTTTGAACTTGTTATCAGTATAAAATACACCTGTCCACAACCTCAGTCACACTCCAAACTCCACTATGGCCAAGACCAAAGAGCTGTCAAAGGACACCAGAAACAAAATTGTAGACCTGCACCAGGCTGGGAAGACTGAATCTGCAATAGGTAAGCAGCTTGGTTTGAAGAAATCAACTGTGGGAGCAATTATTAGGAAATGGAAGACATACAAGACCACTGATAATCTCCCTCGATCTGGGGCTCCACGCAAGATCTCACCCCGTGGGGTCAAAATGATCACAAGAACGGTGAGCAAAAATCCCAGAACCACACGGGGGGACCTAGTGAATGACCTGCAGAGAGCTGGGACCAAAGTAACAAAGCCTACCATCAGTAACACACTACGCCGCCAGGGACTCAAATCCTGCAGTGCCAGACTTGTCCCCCTGCTTAAACCAGTACATGTCCAGGCCCGTCTGAAGTTTGCTAGAGTGCATTTGGATGATCCAGAAGAGCACTGGGAGAATGTCATATGGTCAGATGAAACCAAAATAGAACTTTTTGGTAAAAACTCAACTCGTCGTGTTTGGAGGACAAATAATGCTGAGTTGCATCCAAAGAACACCATACCTACTGTGAAGCATGGGGGTGGAAACATCATGCTTTGGGGCTGTTTTTCTGCAAAGGGACCAGGACGACTGATCCGTGTAAAGGAAAGAATGAATGGGGCCATGTATCTTGAGATTTTGAGTGAAAACCTCCTTCCATCAGCAAGGGCATTGAAGATGAAACGTGGCTGGGTCTTTCAGCATGACAATGATCCCAAACACACCGCCCGGGCAACGAAGGAGTGGCTTCGTAAGAAGCATTTCAAGGCCCTGGAGTGGCCTAGCCAGTCTCCAGATCTCAACCCCATAGAAAATCTTTGGAGGGAGTTGAAAGTCTGTGTTGCCCAGCGACAGCCCCAAAACATCACTGCTCTAGAGGAGATCTGAATGGAGGAATGGGCCAAAATACCAGCAACAGTGTGTGAAAACCTTGTGAAGACTTACAGAAAACGTTTGACCTGTGTCATTGCCAACAAAGGGTATATAACAAAGTATTGACAAACTTTTGTTATTGACCAAATACTTATTTTCCACCATAATTTGCAAATAAATTCATTAAAAATCCTACAATGTGATTTTCTGGATTTTTTCCCCCTCATTTTGTCTGTCATAGCTGACGTGTACCTATGATGAAAATTACAGGCCTCTCTCATCTTTTTAAGTGGGAGAACTTGCACAATTGGTGGCTGACTAAATACTTTTTTCCCCACTGTATGTATGATCCTCAGCGACTTTTTAGGTGGAAGTCCTCATTAATAAAGTGTACGGTCAGACTTATGTAGGGCTCCGTTGTCCGGCTGGACCACAAGTCCGTTGTTGCTGTATAATATTCCACTTGTGACAGCTCTGTTTCAATTTGTGCCTTGCATTTCTCGTACAACTCTGGGATGGCAACTTGAGAAAAATAGTTGCGTGAATACATTACATACCGCTTGTCAAGCGACCGGATCATGTTTTTAAAACCCTCTTTGGTAACCGTGTTAATTGGTACCATGTCTTTGGCGACATGAAATGTTATTGAATCTGTGATTTCTCTCTGCCGTTTGGAACCTTTCTCGTATGGTGTAATACTGGCAAAGGCATCCAAAATATATTTTTGCTTTGGAGGGCTTTGAGATGCTTTGCACTCGTCATATGAAGACTTGTGGTGCCGCCTTAAATGATCGAACAAATTGGTCGTGTTGCGGCAACAATTGCAAGGCACTCTCGACAAAGTACCTGTTTTTGGTCAACATCATCCTGTCTGTAGCCGAAATATTTCCATATCATTGACGATGCATTTCTTTTTGCAACCACATTCTCAATTTCTGTCTTTTTTGCCTGTTCCTCGCAACCACGTGCAACAACGAACTCCGTGTTTAAAATAATAATAATAATAATAAACTGTGTATCCAATAACCCATAAATCTGAGTAAATTACATTATATCAGACAGATATAATGCTAGTTTAACATTTAAAAAAAAACATATATATATATATATTGTAGACTGATATATGTTTACCTTACTAAATCGCATGTTCTGCGATGTGACTATTGCGGATGCATACATCGCAATGTCGATGCTGAAACGATATATCGTGCAGCCCTAGTAGGAACCTAAGCGTTTATAAGTGTTTCCTAGGGGACCCTATAATATTTGGCTACATTGAATGTTTTCTCTTAGCTACTTCATGTAGCTTACATATTCATGATTCGCATATTCCTCTTTGATTTAGAAGTTACGGTTGCACAAACAACATGCTGAATTAGGTCTACACCATCACTGGTATTATCAGGCTGTATAGCTAGTTACGTTTGCTCTAATTCAGTACATTTATTAGCTAGCTAGCCAGCTAACCAGCGATTAGCATAAGCGGCTAACATGATTTAGGCCCAACTTGCTAAGAAAAGACAAACTAGCCATTTGCAGATGTAAGAAACACAAACTAATAGTGTAATGATAGAACGCTAGTGGATTTATATTAAGAAGCAAACTGAAAACAACATCGTTGTCATCAATATGGTTGTATGTGCTGTATTGACCATGCAGACTTAACGAAAGTGTCTCGTGGTCGAGGAACAACAAATGCGCTCCTTGAGTGACACGGGGCGGGGCTAGGTATGTGTGGGAAGCGGCATGGAGAGAGATGACTCAAGTAGCGGAGTAAACTATAAAAATGGACGTTACATACGGCGTATACACATTTAGCAAACCAAACATTCAAATACCGTAATAGAAGATCCATTTTTTTTTTAGGTAAGTATACAGTGGCTTGCGAAAGTATTCAACCCCCCTTGGCATTTTTCCTATTTTGTTGCCTTACAACCTGGAATTAAAATGGATTTGTTGAGGGTTTGTATCATTTGATTTACACAACATGCCTACCATTTTGAAAATTCAAAGTATTTTTTAATTGTGTCCTCGGTTGCAACACTCACTACTGAGTTCCAAACTGCCTCTGGAAGTAACGTCAGCACAATAACTGTTTGTCGGGAGCTTCATGAAATGGGTTTCCATGGCCGAGCAGCCACACACAAGCCTAAGATCACCATGCGCATCGCCAAGCGTCGGCTGGAGTGGTGTAAAGCTTGCTGCCATTGGCCTCTGGAGCAGTGGAAACGCGTTCTCTGGAGTGATGAATCACACTGTTTGGCGGATGCCAGGAGAACGCTACCTGCCCCAATGCATAGTGTAAACTATAACGTTTGATGGAGGAGGAATAATGGTCTGGGTCTGTTTTTCATGGTTCGGGCTAAGCTCCTTAGTTCCAGTGAAGGGAAATCTTTGGGATGAATTGGAACGCCGACTGCGAGCCAGGCCTAATGCTCGTGGCTGAGTGGAAGCAAGTCCCCACAGCAATGTTCCAACATCTAATGGAAAGCCTTTCCAGAAGAGTGGAGGCAGGTTATAGCAGCAAATGGGGGACCAACTGCATATTAATGCCCATGACTTTGGAATGAGTTTTTCGACGAGCAGGTGTCCACATACTTTTGGTCATGTAGTGTATCAATAATAAGTGATATCAATAATAAGTGATTAGACCTGTGGCTCGTTACAGCTAGGAGACTACATACAGTCCCACTCTCTGATTGGAGAGCCAGCTATCACAATCTCAGAGAGAGAAAGAGATTGGGAGAACAAAAGTGTAGACAGCATGATAAAGCTGTGCTAAGAGGTCTAAAGGGGTAGTAATATAATGATAGACAGAGATTGATTCGTCGACAGAGCGGAGGCGAAAGAGTAAAGCCCACTGTTTGATTCAGACAAGGGAAGGAGGAAAGATAAGGGAAAATAAAATAGTCTCCCTTTTCCAGAGCAGAGCTGCTCCCCTGCTCAGTGCTCACTAACTCAACAATACTGTGTCCAGACAGCCAGTCAGCGGGCAGGCTCAGTATTAACACTCATCTAAATGCATAGCCTGCGATCCTCCAGGACTTTGGTAGACACTGTGTCTGTATCCAAAATGGCACCCTATTCCCTATATAGTGCACTACCTTTGACCAGGGCCCATAAATATGGTCAAAAGTAGTGCACTATATAGGGAATAGGGTGCCATTTAAGTGGGGTGGGTTTCACTTCTAGTTAGATCTCTTCCTCTGTCCTGTTCTACCTCTGCTCTACAATAGCGCCAAGTCTGGGACTAAAACGCTCCTGAACAGCTTCTACCCCCAAGCCATAAAACTGCTGAACAGTTAATCAAATGGCTACCCGGACTATTTCCATTGACCCCACCTTTTTTTTTGCACTGGCTCTCTTGCACTGGCTCTATGCACACTCACTGGACTCTACCCACACATACTACACTGACACTCCAACACACACACACACACACACTTTCACATCCTCTGCTGCTACTCTGTTCATTATCTATCCTGAATTGCCTAGTCACTTTTACCCCTATCTAATTGTACATTTTACCTCAATTACCCCCTGCACATTGACTCGGTACCGGTACTCCTTGTATATAGCCTCGTTATTGTTATTTTATTGTGCTACTATTTCCTTTTTAAATGTTTAGCTAATTAGTTTTACTTTTTATTTTTGCATTGTTGGGAAAGGGCTCGTAAGGAAGCATTTCACGGTAAAGTCTACACCGGTTTTATTCGGCGCATGCAACAAATAAAATTAGACTTAATTCGATTGCAAGGAACTTCTTTCCATCTACAATTACTTAAGCAAACAGCAAAATTACCTTTAAAAAATTGATTAAACAACCTCTCTCAAGGAACAGCGGGGACTGTGGGGGGACACACAAACACACACTCTTGTAGTACTGTTTGTATTATTTTTTAGTTGTATTGTTTGTATCTCGTATTTTAAATGTGTGACTGTCCTTGTCTATCAGTGTATCAGTGTTTTGTTACGTCATGTTTTTTGTGGACCGTAGGAAGAGTAGCTGATGCTTCTGCAAAAGCTAAATGGGGATCCAAATAAACTAATACATTACAAAGGCCTTCAATTGATAGAGAAGGACAGAAAAATTAATTATTTGGTGGTTAATATGGGCGACGGCAAAACAGCCTCCAATGTGGCCTGAATGGAATTAATATGCACTGTGGGTAGACCACAGATAATGTTAGTGATGCTAAGATTCTAATATTGCATAACTCTGTATCAAAACGTAGTCCATAATTATTGGCACCCTTGATAAAGATGAGCAAACAAGACTGTTTAAAATAAATGCACATTCTGAGTTATATTGTATGCTCAAATGGGGAATTGTATTATTTTATACTAATAAAATTGCTCAGAAGAGATTTTGTTTAACAAGTAATATAAAAAAATTGATTATTGGCAACCCTGTTTTCAATACTCTAGCACCCTCCCCCATCATGTTTGATGAGATTGGAGAACACATTGGGAGGGATCTTAGAACATTCCTCCTTACAGAATCTTTCCAGATCCTTGATATCCTTTGTCTGTTCTTATGGACTGCCCTCTTCAATTCAAACCACAGGTTTTCAATTGGGTTCAAGTCCGGAGACTGAGATGGCCATTGCAAAATGTTGATTTTTGTGGGGAAAAACTCATTCTGATTGGCTGGGCCTGGCTCCCCAGTGGGTGGGCCTGGCTACCAAGTGGGTGGGCCTGTGCCCTCCCATGGCTGCACCCCTGCTCAGTCATGTGAAATCCATAGATTAGGGCCTAATGAATTCATTTAATTTGACTGATTTCCTTATATGAACTGTAACTCAGTAAAATATTTGAAATAGTTGCATGTTGCATTTATATTTTTGTTCAGTATAATTTCCCAATTTTTTTTGAGCATACAACATAGCTCAGTATTTGTATTTTTTACTTCATACGATCTTTATCAAGGGTGCCAACAATTATGGACCTGACAGTGTCTATTTGTATTGGCGGGTGGACAATATACCCATGCAGTGTTTGCTCATTTCAGTACAGAGCCAACAACACAAAAGCAAATAGACATTTGCTCATCACGAACACGGTTCACTTTACTTAGTAGCCAGATCCTCAAAACACCAACGTTTGCGTCTGTGACAGATTCGCTGTACAAACCAAATGTCAAACAAAACCTGCCCGCAGGCCACATATTTGGAGGGTTACTCTTCCAAACTCTGAAAATGTAATAGCGTTTGGAGTCTGAGATATTTGACTATGAGACCCCTTGGGACTTACCTTGTTTCAGCAGCCAAGAGATGACGAGTACCCATTTCAAATCATTTTAAAAGGTAACTTTTGAACCCACATTTCAATCCATTTCTATGATGAACATTGTACTGTACTTATTTGCAAATAATGCTATGCTATGCAAGTAGCTCATACGCACTATAAAGCAGATCAATGATCAGTGCAGGACAAGTTATGAGGCGTGAAAATTCTTTAAAAAAAAAATCTGGACCATAAATCAATAAATCTCTTTCAGTGGAAACAAAACAGCTGCTGACGAAAAATGGCTTCTTCCCAGGACAGTTGGTCCGGTCTTTGCAATCCCATTCTATGTCATGAGGTCTGTGTGTAAACTGTGAAGAGCAGAGCCGAGCAGATGTGCTTAGTGAATAAAAACCTTCCTGATAGCCATCTGACTGAGGCCTATTGTAGCCAGCACTACAGAGTCAGACAATCCTAGCCCACACAGCCGTCATCACCTTGGCTCAAGATAAGGAAAACAACTCCCCAGAATTGATTTGTCTTCTGCCTCAGAGAAAGCTACAATAAACTGATTTCTCGGACAGCTAATCGATCCCATCTCATCCGCGAGGGAATTCTCTGAGTTCTATCTGACCACATTTTGACCGCTTTTAGTGTGTGGACATATACCTTTTGTTACAAGATAAAACAAACACCAAATTCTTCAAGCTTGTCTCAAAAGCAACACCATTAAAATCTAGGCTATTCTCTGAGGAAGAAAAGCATTTTGTAGTTCTTCAGAAAACTGTATCTTGAGGTCTTGCCTCAGTCAGAACCGTTGTGATGGAGTGAGTATACGGATGCTGACTCACTGGCACATTCACTGCCCACTACATTCATGATGAAGAGACCAAAAGTGACATCAACCTTCAGAGGGATGTATTACATCACCTGGGTTGAACTGCAATATTCCACCAATTTCCCCAAGAAATTGGGTTTGACAGACAGAAACCCCACAGGCTACAGCCCCCTCTGCCTGCACGCCTGCCTTAGTCCAGTCCACCTTCTCCCCAGTTACCTCTCTCCTAGGAGTGGGCGATATACCGGTTTGATAGTAAAAACCGGTATTGTGCCGCGCCATGATATGGATTTAGCAATATCATGGATACCGCGATTTATTCAGAATTCATAAATTCGAATTTTGCATCAATATTTTTTTGTTCCAAATTTCAACTGAGTGATAGTACTAAGTAGCTACATCTTTTTTTTATTTTTTTTATCCAACCTTTCTTGGTTCTTACGAATAAAATAATGTATGTTAATATGTTGACCTATTTTTATGAGCGCACGTCGCATGCACTTGTTGCACGCATGTAGTGCTAGCAACAAAGAAGTGTGCAGGCAGCTGCAGTTAGGAGGCAGGTTAACTATTGGGGGAAAACTTTACAATCCAGGATGAGCGAAAACACAGAAATTGATGTTGCTCAAGAGCAGGAGGATAAATTGGTTAAGAAGAAAGGGGGCACCTCTGTTGTTTGGAACTGGTTTGGCTTTAAAATCTCCGACCCCGACCAAAACACTACCCTATGCAAGTTGTGTCGTCGTGTTGTCTTAGCAAAAGGTGGAAACACGACCAACCTGTTCAATCACTTAAAAAACATACATGTCCGTGAGTATGAACAATGCACCAGAATGCGTGAGACAGTAAGCCCAGGAGCTCGCCCGAAGACAAGCCAGACTCGCACTCAACAATCAATTATATCATCATTTGCTGCCGGTACTTGCTATGAGAAGACGAGCAAAAAATGGATAGACATCACAGCTGCGATTACAAATCACATAGCGAAGGACATGGTACCGATTCAAACTGTGGAGAAAGAGGGGTTCAGAAAGTTGATTCAAACTCTGGACCCAATATATGAGATCCCGAGCCGCAAATATTTTAGCCAAAAATGCCTGCCACAGCTTTACACAGAATGCTGGGACAGAGTTTACAGTGAGATAAATAACATTCCATTCTTCTCCACTACTGCCGATCTATGGTCAAGTCGTACCACAGAACCTTATATAAGCCTCACAATCCATTACATAGACGGTGACTGGAAACTGAAAAGTAAGTGCCTACAGACGTCTTATTTCCCAGACGACCACACCGGGGAAATAATTGCAGGTGGGCTGAGGGACATACTGTCGTCCTGGGGATTAAAAGAGTCGCGTCAAGTTTGTATGACGACCGACAGCGGATCGAACATGATCAAGGCATTGCAGCTGAACAAGTGGGCAAACCTTGGATGTTTCGGACACAGGCTGCACAATGCTATTGGTAAGTTTCAGGACTGTAGCCTAGGCCTACCCTGTATGATGCTTATTATTAAGAAAAAATACAGCTCACATCAGCCATGTACCGTAGGCTAAATCTAAGCACATCAGATTTGTAAAATGTGTAACAGTTGAATGTAAATGCCGTAAATCCTCAAACAAAGATTAAAAGTTATATTGTATTGTGATTTCTATATAAAAATGCATTATTATTAATTATTATTGTATTGTGATTCGATTATTTTTCACCCTATTATTTTGATTTCTTATTCCCAATTTCCAGAGAGGAGTGTCCAAAACGCTCCCGGGCCACAGGGGTGTGCGATTTCCCGGGCCACAGGGGTTTGCAAAAAGGTGGTTAGCACGTTCTCATACAGCTGGAAAAAGCAGAAGGCCCTGATGACAGCACAGAATGAACTAAGCCTGCCCCTGCACAAGCTCATCACAGAATCTCCGACAAGGTGGGGATCTCGTCTGAAAATGATGGAAAGAGTCCTGGAGCAGGAAAAGGCCATTACACAGGTCCTGGCAGGGGACAAAAAGACACGGCACCTTGTACCTACCTGGCAAGACATCCAGGTCTTGGAATCAGTCACAGCAGCACTGAAGCCACTCCAGGACTTTACAGATGCCCTGTCAGGAGAAGCGTATGTGAGCGTGTCCTATTTGAAGCCTGTCATCAATCTGTTAAATGCAGAGGTTCTAAATCTGAGCAAGGACGATACAGAACTGACCAAAGAGATCAAGATCAAGGTTCTTGATTACTTGAATAACAAGTACACTGACCCTGCAACAGATGAGCTGCTCTCCATGGCTACCTTTCTAGATCCAAGGTTCAAGACCAGGTACATGTCCGCTGAGAAACTGGAGGACATTAAGGTATTTATTCATTTGTTCTTGTTTTATTGCTTCAAATGTAAAGCACTTTGGGCTGCATTTTATGTATGAAAGGTGCTATACAAATAAAGTTTAATTATTTTCATTTTTTAAGGTGAGAGCTGCCTCAGAGACCGAAGCCCTCCTGGTGGAGAACACAGCCCTGGGAAAATCGTCTCTTGCAGAGGATCACACTGACAGGGAGAAAGAAGCTTCCACTGCTCATCAATCAGGCAAGAAGCCCAAGAAGAGCCTTGGGAGCTTCTTTAAGCAGACCAGCAGTGCACCTGCCTCATGTTCAGAGAGGCAGATCATTGAGCAAGAGCTGAATAGCTACATTCTGGCAACGGCAGCAGACAGCGAGTCTGATCCTTTGGAGTGGTGGCGATTTCACGGATCTAATTTTCCACGTGTGAGTTGTCTGGCAAAGAAATACTTATGCATCCCTGCCACAAGTGCCCCCTCTGAGAGGGCATTCAGCACTGGGGGCAATGTGGTGACATGTCACAGGGCAGCACTAAAGCCAGAAACAGTCAACATGCTGGTATTCCTGGCACGGAACTTGTGAAGAAAGTTCTAGTGAAGATTTGTTGATATTGTTGATAATTGATGGTTGAGGCTTGAAAGGTTTAGTTTCAAACGGTTAGTTTTTTACATATCTACGGACCGTAGCCAAAACAAACACACGTATTTGAATTTGTAATTACCTTATTTTCTTTATCTCCTGTTATTTTTTATTTAATTTTACTTAATATCTAATTTATATATATATATATATATATATATATATATAGGCCTACCTACCTCATGTTTACGGAATGCATGTTTGCACAATACAAATAAAAACTTTTCAGGTCCATACGGTCCAATGCCTCACTCTTTCTGGTTATATAAGGTTCAAATACATATTTTTCCTTAACTAATATAATTTAACCAAGAAGGGATATTAAAATGTGATTCATATTTTTTTACGTCATATATCGTGATATCATATCGATATCGTCTGGACAGTGGAAAATATCGTGATATGAATTTTAGCTCATATCGCCCACCCCTACTCTCTCCCCAGCCTGTCCTTGCCCAGGCTCCTCTCTGCTCTATTTACCAGGTCTGTTTTTTTTTGTGATAGATTTTTTGTCCAGAGGGTGTACTTGTACATCAAGATGCCTCATGCTACAGACACAGGAGATAGACTTCTGCCCTGTGGGGCGTTCTGGCTCAGATAAGGCTTACTTTATTTCTTCATCTCCAGTGCCTCTGTGTGTAGGTCAATGCTGATGGCACAGAGCAGCTGGCTGCTGCTATGTGCTAAGCTACAGGACAAAGAGGGCTGGTCTGCAGAGCATTACCAAAACCTCTTCACTGGTGGCCTCCTAGTTTAGGATCCCCATTAGCTGTTGCACATGCAGCAGCTATTCTTCCTGAGGCCCACATAAAACACATGACAGAGTACAGCACAGTTATAGACAAGAATAACATAAGCTATTAAATTTTTTATAAAAAGTAATATTGTCAAGGCACCAAGAGACTACAAAAAATTATACTATTTGTATACTATGTACCATCTCACAACACAGAAGTATGTAGAGTCTCCTGAACAGAATGCAAGCATTCATAGAGAAAAACACATTGTCTACCATGATACACATTTGTTTGCTCTAATGCTCATCAGCAGAGAGTGTGAGAGTCTGTCGAAGGCGGCGGAAGGGGGAGGCGATTTACCGACGCACTGGTGGCTCCTGGCTTTGTCTCATCATAACATGACTTTGATCAAACAGCTTCATTTTCCCTCTCGGTTAGAGATCTGTACTGCTTTGAGGGGCCAAGTATGACTTTGATCCTGGCTATTTAACAGTCCAGCAAAATCTCTGCTGCTGCTCTTAATCTGATCTTTCTTGAAACCTGTCACTGGCGCAGGAGGGGAAGCACCAATCGTGGAGAATAAGAGAGAGCGCACAAAGAGAGAGAGAGAGCGAGGCGGCAGTTTGTTACACACACACACACAGTCTTGTAAACGCACTAGCCAGATGTGTAATGAGAGACATAGCTCAGTCAGAAATGCCAGGGTTTTAATGAGCATCAGTATCATGAAGTGCTGAGAGCCATAAGTCATGTTTCCCTCAGACTCGTAGGCTTGCTGGATACGATATACGGGGCTTCACCTCGGCTGCATGTCAGCTGGGGGGACATCAGTAATGCTAGAATAACATGAGTTTTATGAGACTCACAGAGACATGAATGAACACACACTCTTTCTCCTTCTCTACACTCTGTATTTGGTAAAGGATAAATTGGCAAAGGATGGCGTTTTTCCTCAGGTGCACTGCACACCACCCATTACTAGGCTATAAGAGTTTGAGATCCTCATGAAAAGTCTACTCGTCAGTTTCTCTTTTACCTTTTTCCTTTAAAAGGACAATTCCGCCACTTTATAACCAGTTATTACGCTTTTAGTATAAATGCACTACTGTAAGATTTGATACACATTGATGTTTTATTGTTTTTGTTAGTCATACTGCACGATTCCTCGTCTAGAGCATACTACGATTCCCAGGGTGCATTTCGTCTCTCACGATACAATGTTCCTCCTAGTTAGCCTGCAGTTAGCATAGCAAGCTGGCTATCAAGCCCAGACTAAGTTTAGTATAAATCAGTCACCAAACGGTCAATCGCGATGGACTGGTCGATCTCCAAGGCATTCCTAATCGATCTCAAAACATATCTATAAAACCCATTCCTTTTTTCTGTCCTGCACTGTTGGCAGTAGGTGCACTTGTTTCAGCTGCCCTGCAAAGTTTTCCCATTTTGAACCATTTCATGTGTCTGAAGGTAAACTCCGCCTACTCGGCGTGCCCGGCGAGCAAATCAAGTACACCTATAGGCCAACCACTACCCAATCGGATTGCTCAGATCACCGTGTTTGCACTCTGCAGCTTCCTCGAGCACACAGCAAAGTCAGTTGATACTACTGTGATTTCAAAACATCTAAAACCATGACTAGAGAGTGTCATGTGTCAACGAAAGCTGTTGTTATGAGTGAGTTCATGTTTAAATCCAGTAAAATAAAGAAAGCAAATTATTTCAATTTATGCTCACTCAAAAATCTCAAATTTGGACTCCAGACCAAAGGACACATTTCCACCGGCCTAATGTCCATAGCTCATGTTTCTTGGCCCAAGCAGGTCTCTCCTCTTATTATTGGTGTCCTTCAGTAGTGGTTTCTTTGCAGCAATTCGACCATGAAGGCCTGATTCACACAGTCCCCTCTGAACAGTTGATGTTGAGATGTGTATGTTACTTGAACTCTGTGAAGCATTTATTTGGCCTGCAATTTCTGAGGCTGGTAACTCTAATGAACTTAACCTCTGCAGCAGAGGTAACTCTGGGGCTTCCATTCCTGCGGCGGTCCTTATGAGAGCCAGTATTAGAAGAATCTCAAATATAAAATGTATTTTTGATTTGTTTAACACTTTTTTGGTTACTACATGATTCCATATGTGTTATTTCTTAGTTTTGATGTCTTCACTTCTATTCTACAATGTAAAAAATAGTAAAAATAAAGAAAAACCCTTGAATGAGTAGGTGTGTCCAAACAATTGACTGGTAGTGTGTGTGTGTGTATCTATCTATAAATAAAACACAATACAACACGTATTTCATAAGGCCTTATTTTGAGAGCTTTACCCTAATACAGTGGCCTGAAACTCATGGTTTACAGGCCACATCGGGCTTGCAAGTCACTTTATGCTGGCATAAAGAGTGGGGATATCCAACATTTTGAATTTTTATTCACCCGCAACATGCATTCAGAATGACTGCCGGGTTGGGAAGACTAAGATATGAGACTACCTAAACCATCTAAACTGGAACAACCATTTCAGTAACGGGTGCATTAAGTCGAAGTAACAGATTGGATTAGTAGAACCATTTATGTTATTTATATTTGAGTTGCATAAGATTAATTAATCAATGTACGTGCAAACACATAGCATGAAACAAACCATTCTAAAAAAATCTACCTGCAACAGAGCATGCTGGGAAATATGATAAATGATAGGCATTATTAACACCAACACTGGGGTTATTTTACACCAATGAGTGTTAATTTAACACCTGAATCAACACTAGACATGTTACACTGAAAAATCAACACTAGGTAACACTGGCCAATTTGCTGTGTATACATGGGCCTTCAGGCTGCAATGGCGACATGTACAGGATGTTATGATGAGGAGAAGGTGCTTTGCATCAGAAAGGAGTCATTGATAAATGGGGAAGTGGGCTGCTCTGAAATCTAAAAAAAAAAGTATCTAAATAACATCTCAAACTGACAATGATGATATATAATTACACTCTCAACTTTCAGTGTGCATCCTTCCCAACTCAGGCAAGATTAGCATATTCTCTCCAAAAATGAAAGGGAAAGCTGATTCTACTGAAGGCTTTGGCTAAAAATGTGTTTGAAGTACAGATCTCACTCATGACATTTAGGGATGAAAAGTAAGTGGTCTGCTTACTGTAGATGGACACCGTAACCCGGAGCGAAAATTTTCCCCTGAGCATTACACTACAGTTTTCTGAGGCTAAACAGAACAGTTTTTGCTGCCATTGGCCTTTACAAGCCTCAGCTCTGACACTAATTTCCTCTGGCTCTAGCTGACATGATAACTGACCGAGCTCTGCACATCTGATAACTTTCATTCATCATCCTGAAGCCAAACTTCATATTATTAAGGGTAGTCATCCCTGACAATCACTTCCCAGACTTAAGACTGGGCTAGCTAGCACACTCTAATTAGACAATAAAAAACAGATTTGCTGCTTGGACACCGAGTCTGATAGATCATATTCAGGCTATGGGTTTGTCCTTGGAGTACCCCTATGTTAGTAAGAGGAAAAAGACAACCACCAGTAAATAGAAGAGCCATATATCTAAATATATGGCTCTGGTAAAGTGTTCTACTAATTACAAAATGACAGGGCAAGGGTGATAAATTGCTTCAACAATAGCCACAGAACCACCATGATTTAAACTTGACATAAAGCACAGTCAGAACAACAGGACAACAGAGGGTACATGCACAGTTATGGCTCCAATCCAGTCCAGATTGTCATTTTTACTGCCCAGGGTTATAGTGTTATTGGAGAAGTGAGTGAGTGTTTGTACCGTTCGTCCTATGGGCTGTGTGGGTAGTCTGTCTGGTAGGGTGCTATGTGCTGTGACTGTCATGCCCTGTGACAGAGCAACACGGGGCCCAGATGGCTGGGCTTCTCTGAATGTTTCACCGGTCCAAGGGCAGTGGCAACCCACCTACCGCCACCGGAGCCTGCAAACCTGCAGCCTGGCTGGGCTAAACTATGCTTATGGAATAGTCACTAGGGTTGGGCGATGTCTGGAATCACACATCGCCCCATCGACCTGTCCAAACATCGTTGATATACAGTGGCTTGCGAAAGTATTCACCCCCCTTGGCAGTATTCCTATTTTGTTGCCTTACAACCTGGAATTAAAATTGATTTTTTTTGGGGGGGGGGGTTTGTATCATTTGATTTACACAACATGCCTACCACTTTGAAAATTCAAAATATTTTTTAATTGTGAAACAAACAAAAAATAAGACTAAAAAAATAAAACTTGAGCGTGCATAACTACTCACCCACCCAAAGTCAATACTTTGTAGAGCCACCTTTTGCAGCATTACAGCTGCAAGTCTCTTGGGGTATTTCTCTATAAGCTTGGCACATCTAGCCACTGGGATTGCTGCCCATTCTTCAAGGCAAAACTGCTCCAGCTCCTTCAAGTTGGATGGGTTCTGCTGGTGTACAGCAATCTTTAAGTCATACCACAGATTCTCAATTGGATTGAGGTCTGGGCTTTGACTAGGCCATTACAAGACATTTAAATGTTTCCCCTTAAACCACGGGAGTGTTGCTTTAGCAGTATGCTTAGGGTCATTGTCCTGCTGGAGGGTGAACCTCCGTCCTAGTCACAAATCTCTGTTAGACTGAAACAGGTTTCCCTCAAGAATTTCCCTGTATTTAGCGCCATCCATCATTCCTTCAATTCTGACCAATTTCCCATTCCCTGCTGATGAAAAACATCCTCACAGCATGATGCTGCCACCACCATGCTTCACTGTGGGGATGGTGTTCTCGGGGTGATGAGAGGTGTTGGGTTTGCGCCAGACATAGCGTTTTCCTTGATGGCCAGAAAGCTCAATTTTAGTCTCATCTGACCAGAGTACCTTCTTCCATATGTTTGGGGAGTCTCCCACATGCCTTTTGGCGAACACCAAACGCGTTTGCTTATTTTTTTCATTAAGCAATGGCTTTTTTCTGGCCACTCTTCCGTAAAGCCCAGCTCTGTGGAGTGTACGGCTTAGTGGTCCTATGGACAGATACTCCAATCTCCGCTGTGGAGCTTTGCAGCTCCTTACATTTACATTTTAGTCATTTAGCAGACGCTCTTATCCAGAGCGACTTACAGGAGCAATTAGGGTTAAGTGCCTTGCTCAAGGGCACAGACAGATTTTTTTCACCTAGTCGGCTCGGGGATTAGAACCAGCGACCATTCGGTTACTGGCACAAAGCTCTTAACCACTAAGCTACCTGCCGCCCCAGGGTTCAGGGTTATCTTTGGTCTCTTTGTTGCTTCTATGGTTAATGCCCTCCTTGCCTGGGCCGTGAGTTTTGGTGGGGGGCCCTCTCTTGGCAGGTTTGTTGTGGTGCCATATTCTTTCCATTTTTTAATAATGGATTTAATGGTGCTCCGTGGGATGTTCAAAGTTTCTGATATTTTTTTTATAACCCAACCCTGATCTGTGCTTCTCTACAACTTTGTCCCTGACCTGTTTGGAGAGCTCCTTGGTCTTCATGGTGCCGCTTGCTTAGGGGTGCCCCTTGCTTAGTGGTGTTGCAGACTCTGGGGCCTTTCAGAACAGGTGTATATATACTGAGATCATGTGACAGATCATGTGACACTTAAATAAAGTCCACCTGTGTGCAATCTAACTAATTATGTGACTTCTGAAGGTAATTGGTTGCACCAGATCTTATTTAGGGGCTTCATAGCAAAGGGGGTGAATACATATGCACACACCACTTTCCCGTTATTTATTTTTGAGAATTTTTTTAAACAAGTTCTTTTTTCATTTCACTTCACCAATTTGGACTATTTTGTGTATGTCCATTACATGAAATCCAAATAAAAATCCATTTAAATTACAGGTTGTAATGCAACAAAATAGGAAAAACGCCAAGGGGATGAATATTTTTGCAAGGCACTGTATGATTGTATCGTCTATTTTTTTCTCTGCATCTGTGTTAAAAGTGTTCTGTCTGAACGTGTTTTCAGTAGGCAATATTGTTACCCCACTCCGCAGTCTATTAAAGCCAGAAAAGGTGAACATGCTTGTGTTCCTTGCCAGTAACCTTTAGGTAGGTTAATATATAATGAAAATAAAAATAGTCTGAATGGTTCTTCATTGCTTTTTATTTATTTTATTTTCATAGCATGTATTCACAGATGAGTCTTATTCCAAATAAATGTAGCCTAGGCTAGAATATTCTGTTGTATGATTTAAACTGATTTGCACTATCATTTATTTGGTAAATTTCGTACTTATTTTATTTACTTGATTTATGTTGTAATTTGTAGCCTATCCAAATGTGGGTTCTTCTTTTTATAGGCACATTTATATTTTGTTTCTGCTTATCGAAAGCGCTGCTGTGGGAGCATTTGTAATGCCCGTTGCGCAGGTTTGTTTAAACTTCCCATTCAATTATTCTATCTTGCAATTGTTGGTTCTTCCTCTCTCATTATTACCATATAATGTTTTTATTTAGGCTATTCACAAACATAACTTTCTGAGATAGAACTCTGTTACTGGCCTCCTAGATTCATTTGAATGATGATCATGAAAGATATGCTTAGACCAACAAGTCACATTCAAATAAAATGGGGATTGGGACAAAAAGGGAAATGAAGCTTTTAAAACACGCCATACAACGGAGTGTCCGCTGCAAAAGGCCCATGATCATCCGACATTGGAGCGGTGAGCGAGAGAAATGTTATCTGACATTTTGCACAGCTTTTGGCACTCTCCGCTGCGTCTACAATCTACATTGTAGGCCTACTCTTGCATTATGTTAATAGTAGGCTAAGTCTACCTACATATTTATTGAAAAGGGCAATGGCAAATAGGAATAGGTAGGTCATTTGGCGTGTCGCCCGGCTGTGAGCTGCACTGTTGTGCGCTGCCCTACTCCGGCGGTGCCAGTCATGTTTAAATAGGTTAAACTATCGTCTGTAAAAAAATATCGTCTGTCACATCACAATGTCATTGCCATCGACGATGTCTGTCAAACATAATTGATTTCCGATTATATCGTAATATCCGCCAACCCTAATAGTCACTACTCCCTTTTTAACGCTGCCGATTAAATAATAATGGCTTAAAGAAAATACTACTGAAGTAATCATTATTTAATTGATTCTCATCACTAGAGACCTGAGGTGACACCACTCTTTGGTTCAGTATTAGGCTATATGTAGCCTACAGCTGTAGAAAAAACAATTAGAAACGTAATCATTCTCATAATAATCATGATTACAATGTCCATCGGGCAACAAACCAATTATCCAACAATTTGATCCTAAATTACTTCTCAGAGTACAACCAGATCCAGTAGAGCTCTGACTCATCATTGAAACAATTTGGCATAATTGAGCATCCTCTCCATGTTGTCCTTAGAACTGTCTTGTTATTACGTGTTTCTAGACCGCTACATTAACAGGGAAACAACTAGTGACATGGTTGATAAAAGCAATTTTAGGCCAACACACAGATCTTGTCCCTTATACAACCTTTACCCAGCCCTGACTGTTTTACCATGGGAAAGGTCTAGCAAACAGATGGAGATGCCTATCTCACCTCTCTAGTGGCCAGGGTAGTGTGTTTATGTTGCGGTGGTGTGTGTGGTGGTGGACTTAACTGATCGTCCTTACCTCCATCCCAGAGGAGCAGCCCCCACAGAATTACCCCTTGCTGAGTGCATTAGGCTACAGAGGCAGGAGGAAACCATATGCCTCTGTCACCCTGTGTGAAGGGTTAACGGAATCTTAATGCTCACATAAATCACCCTAGAAATACACCTCACCTGACAGGTCTGCCTTTATCATAGTCACACTGCAGATCTGGGGGAAAGACAGGGGTCACACGCAGACACAGGGAAGCTAAAACATGCGCGCACACACACACACACACACACACACACACACACACACACACAGGGAGGCTATCAGTCCAATGATGCTCTCTGCATACAGTACTGTGTATTGATTTTGGCATTGGTGGGTAAGAATGTCTAATTCACCAGCCACGTTGGCGCGTGGTAACACTGCATGCCCAACAGTGTGAGCAATTAATACCAAAAGTCAATTATGGCCACAAGCGCGAGTTGTGATTTATAGCAAAATAAATGCTGCTGTAGCTGTTTTCAAAGTATTTCTGCTGTTTTGTTTCATATCTGGTAATGCACAAATAAATCTGATTCCTAACATTATAGCTATCCCACCTCACTCAGCAACACCGTCTGTCTGGGGGGCTGTGAGCACTGAAAGATTAGTTTTTAGAAGCAATGGGCACAGGCATAAAAGTTTGTCTAATTTACTCGAAAGTCTACTAAAGTGAGACCTTTTCCTCGTTTTTCTTGTCTATTTACATTGTTTTGTTCACAAGCTAGGTTGCTTTTCAATGTTTGAGATTACTAGCAAAAACAGACAACATTGGCCTCTACTGGTGACATTCTCACACGTGATGACTAGTGGCCCTGTTACCAAGGTAATCTTAAAGGGCAAGTTAAACATTTTTGTTAAAATACTCATGCTGACTAGACCGGGCGCTCGCGTGCAGCGCGCATGTTGATTTTGTCCATCCACACCAGACGCGATCAGGACACGCAGGTTGAAATATCAAAACGATGTCTGAACCAACTACACTGCTCAAAAAATCAAGGGAACACTAAAATAACACATCCTAGATCTGAATGAATGAAATAATCTTATTAAATACTTTTTTCTTTACATAGTTGAATGTGCTGACAACAAAATCACACAAAAATTATCAATGGAAATCAAATGTATCAACCCATGGAGGTCTGGATTTGGAGTACCCCCTCAAAATTAAAGTGGAAAACCACACTACAGGCTGATCCAACATTTGATGTAATGTCCTTAAAACAAGTCAAAATGAGGCTCAGTAGTGTGTGTGGCCTCCACGTGCCTGTATGACCTCCCTACAACGCCTGGGCATGCTCCTGATGAGGTGGCGGATGGTCTCCTGAGGGATCTCCTCCCAGACCTGGACTAAAGCATCCGCCAACTCCTGGACAGTCTGTGGTACAACATGGCGTTGGTGGATGGAGCGAGACATGATGTCCCAGATGTGCTCAATTGGATTCAGGTCTGGGGAATGGGCGGGCCAGTCCATAGCATCAATGCCTTCCTCTTGCAGGAACTGCTGACACACTCCAGCCACATGAGGTCTAGCATTGTCTTGCATTAGGAGGAACCCAGGGCCAACCGCACCAGCATATGGTCTCACAAGGGGTCTGAGGATCTCATCTCGGTACCTAATGGCAGTCAGGCTACCTCTGGCGAGCACATGGAGGGCTGTGCGGCCCCCCAAAGAAATGCCACCCCACACCATGACTGACCCACCGCCAAACCGGTCATGCTGGAGGATGTTGCAGGCAGCAGAACGTTCTCCACGGCGTCTCCAGACTCTGTCACGTCTGTCACGTGCTCAGTGTGAACCTGCTTTCATCTGTGAAGAGCACAGGGTGCCAGTGGCGAATTTGCCAATCTTGGTGTTCTCTGGCAAATGCCAAACGTCCTGCACGGTGTTGGGCTGTAAGCACAACCCCCACCTGTGGACGTCGGGCCCTCATACCACCCTCATGGAGTCTGTTTCCGACCGTTTGAGAAGACACATGCACATTTGTGGCCTGCTGGAGGTCATTTTGCAGGGCTCTGGGAGTGCTCCTCCTGCTCCTCCTTGCACAAAAACGGAGGTAGCGGTCCTGCTGCTGGGTTGTTGCCCTCCTATGGCCTCCTCCACATCTCCTGATGTACTGGCCTGTCTCCTGGTAGCGCCTCCATGCTCTGGACACTACGCTGACAGACACAGCAAACCTTCTTGCCACAGCTCGCATTGATGTGCCATCCTGGATGATCTGCACTACCTGAGCCACTTGTGTGGGTTGTAGATTCCGTCTCATGCTACCACTAGAGTGAAAGCACCGCCAGCATTCAAGTGACCAAAACATCAGCCAGGAAGCATAGGAACTGAGAAGTGGTCTGTGGTCACCACCTGCAGAACCACTTCTTTATTGGGGGTGTCTTGCTAATTGCCTATCATTTCCACCTGTTGTCTATTCCATTTGCACAACAGCATGTGACATTTATTGTAAATCAGTGTTGCTTCCTAAGTGGACAGTTTGATTTCACAGAAGTGTGATTGACTTGGAGTTACATTGTGTTGTTTAAGTGTTCCCTTTATTTTTTTGAGCAGTGTATATTAATTTGGGGACAGGTCGAAAAGCATTAAACATTTATGGCAATTTAGCTAGCTAGCTTACTGTTGCTAGTTACTTTGTCCTGGGATATAAACATTGGGTTGTTATTTTACCTGAAATGCACAAGGTCCTCTACGCTGACAATTAATCCACAGATAAAAGGGTAAACAGAGTTAGTTTATAGTAATCTCTCCTTCTTCTTCTTTGGACTTTCTATGGCGGTTGGCATCCAACTTTAAGGTGCATTACCACCACCAACTGGATTGGAGTGTGGACCTCAGTTCATCTTTTAATCACCCATGTGGGTATATGCTCCTAAAAACCAATGAGATGGGAGAGGCGGGACTTGCAGCGCGTCAAGCATCACAAATAGAACCAAGTTCTATTTTAGAGCCTGGCTACGCAGACACTTGTTAACGCACGTGAGCAGTGTGGATGCAATGATTGAATAACATGTATGTGTACATTTATTTTGCAACGCTCGCACATGTCAGGTCACAGAATGTTAAATTACATAGAGCAATATCACATTACATCTCACTAGCAATACATTTGTTGTTTTAGAAACATTACTAAGCATGCTCATCAGTTTTTTTTGTGTCTCCTTGTGTAATTATGGCCCCAAAAGTATTTTGGATGGTAAAAAAAAAAATCAGTGGCTGGTCGATTTTCTAAATCTACCTGCAACAGTGCCTGGTATACAAAAAAAGTGAGTTTTAGGCCTGGCTGGCAAGTCTTCAAACTTTATTTCCCAGGACTCGACCACAGCTCTAGAAAAATCATACAGTATTAACACAAATTGCTGCACTGCATTGCGAGGCAAGGTGCAGTAATGGAGACTTGATGCGTTATACAATTCCCTTGCTGTGTTTTGATGTGCAAATCAGGCAGCCCAGCCTACAGCTCTCAATGCACTGGCCTTTTCTCCACAGTTGCATTCATGTATTATTGTATAGAGAGTATACTCCAAGACTAAATCAACCAAAAAGAAGCCTGTTATGTCTCCATTTTCATGCAAACGTTCAACAACAGCACAGACAAGCTTGTAGAGCAAATGAAGCCTGTTGTTGTTGTAGTAATGTAGCATAGTGCGAATGCAAGCCAGCAGCCCATTCAAAGTTCTGTTAAGTGCACCTCAGTCCTCTCAACCGCATCATAGGGGATGTGTTCCAAATGGCACCCTATTCCCTATATAGTGCACTACTTTTGCCCAGAGCCCTATTGGCCCTAGTCAAAAGTGGTGTCTTATAAAGGGAAAAGGGTGCCATTTGGGACGCAATCAGGGACTTCCATTCTCTGAGGGGTGAGGTACTAGGCCTAGTAGAGCGATACCGATTCCGATTCTTTTGGGGGGGACAAAACTTACCAATACCGATATATCTACCGATATACTGTTTTACAGCAGGGACATTTTTTACGTGTAATTTTTCCACACCGAGTTCTCATAAATTGCCATCCAATTGGCCAAGAAATATGCTTCAAATGTTGATTTCTTACATTGTGACAATAATGACACATTGCCATCCAAGTGTTCGGATAAGCATGAGATTCCCTTTTTTCATCATATTTATTGAATATTGGTTATCGGTGGAATTATCGGCCGATACCGATATGTTAGTAAAAGGCCAATATCAGCCGATAATATCGGTGAACCGATATATTGATCGGGCTCTACTCATTAGCCAGTCTGGTGGCTAAGTCTTCAAATGGTAGATGTCTTTACAAGCAATTTAGCCGCCCCTTTTTCTACATTGACAGCAGGGGGGTCAAGTGCCAGGTCACAATGGCTTTGAAGTGTCAAGAACTCAATGTTAGAGGGATATGAGGCAAGTCAACAGTCCCGAAAATTAAGTGAGCAATTTCAGGTCATTTGAATACATTATCACCAAATGACAGTGGTCTACAGTAGCAGCCACAGTGTACTTAAATAACTCAACATCAATACTCTCAGCAAAGAAAAGGTCCTATAGTATTTAATAAACCAATGTCTAGGACTTTGCTTCCAGACAAAATTACGTGACAGAAATTATATTTTCTCATTCACTTGGTACAGCAGCAATGTGTTCTGTTTTTGCTCAGGACTGCTTCAATAAGGGCTTTTTTCAATGGGGTGAAGTAAAGACACACAAACATGCATGACTGACTGTCTCTCTACAGTGGGAGTGGAGCGCCACGAGAAGGGAGAATGATCTGCTTCCAATTCCCTATTCACACATTTCAATTTTGCAAGACTGCTGGCGGCTGGGCTGTCTGTATACACTGGCTTTCAGAGGAGACATGCCAGTCAAACAGCATCACCCACCACACCATGTAGGCTACCTGAGACCAATGCTGTGACATGTAGGCTTGGGCGATATGCCCTGAGTGAGAAAGTTAGACACTCAAATATCATACCCACAAGACATGCTAACCTCTCACCATTACAATAAGAGGGGAGGTTAGCATTATTATTTTTTTGGGGGGAGGGGGGGGGGGGGTATGATATTTGTGCGTTTAACTTTCTCACTCATCATTATTCACGACTCATTCAGGATCTGTAATCATGGTAGCATCCACATTAATGTAGAAGTGTTTAGAAACATATTATATTCTTATTTACAATAAAAGTGACACCAAAAATGACAATTCATTATTTACCATTAATTTCTACTGGGCACACAATAATCTGAAACACAACCAAAACAAACAGCAAATGCTTCCAACAAATTTGTAGTCAAGCTTGATGTAGTCATTGCGTGCTATGAATATGGGACCAAATACTTAACTTTTTAATACACATAAGTACATTTGTGCCAATACTTTGCACTCCAGCAAATGATACAATGACTGAGGTTAGAGTGAAAACAACATAACACGTGTCACTGTCCCAATACTGGCTCACTGTATATGCATAATAAACAGTCCTATAAAACAGCATCAAAGTCAATGATTTGACTTATCCTATATAAGACTGTAACATCCTCCCTTCCCTCACCCCAGGCCTGTGTGGAAAGCCCTGGCCATCCAGAGGTGTGTGTGTCCTGGTCCTTACCTGGCAGGTGATCCAGAGGTGTTCTGCCAGCCGGTTGATCTCAGACAGGACATGACGGATGAGCAGGGACCTCAGCAAGCTGCTCCCTCCCAGCAGGATCAAACACTCCGTCAGCCTCTCCTGACCCTGGAACTGATGCAGACCAGAGGGAAACACGTCAACACAGGGCACAGTATCACTCACACCACCAACCCCCATATTCTTTCATTCAAATATGGCTGTCCCCGACAAAAAAAAAAGTTGTCTGTTCTTTCGACCAATCGATTGGTAGAAATGTTTAAACGTGTATTTTTCTATATATAGACACACCCTTTGTGTTTTAATAAAATCAACTATATGCATTGAGCTTGTCTGATGCTTTAAGCTTACTGTTTGATGAAATAAGACAAATGACTAAAGAGGGAGCCAAAGATCTAGAGGAAGAAAAAAACCTGACCAAACCATTCTCCTCCCGTTCCTGCTGGCTTTTGCAGATTCTGCCATTACTCTCCTGAAGTTGCCGGTAATAGGCTACATGAGGAGTCTGCAACCTTTCTCATGTGGAATGCCAATATATCTTACCATTTATACCAATCTGTGTGCCAGTTATGGTTTTCATACGTACATTTTCGTGGAACAGGTATTATTTTTGATTTTTTTGTGATATCCAATTGCGATCTTGTCTCTTCGCTGCAACTCCCCAACGGGCTCGGGAGAGGCGAAGGTCGAATCATGCGCCAAACCGCGCTTCTTAACACCCGCCCGCTTAACCCGGAAGCCAGCTGCACCAATGTGTCGGAGGAAACACTGTTCAACTGACGACCGAAGTCAGCCTGCAGCGAGATGCGCCAAGTAAAGCCCCCCCGGACAAACCCGGACGACACTGGGCCAATTGTGCGCCGCCCTATGGGACTCCCAGTCACAGCCGGTTCTGACATAGTCCGGGATCGAACCCGGGTCTGTAGTGACGCCTTAGACAGCTGCGCCACTCGGGAGGCCAGAACAGTTTCATTTCATTTATAATAACGTCTTCATATCTCAAAATCATTGTCATGTGGTTAATCAAAATTCTATCCAAATCTAAATGAAAATGATACAAACCTAAAAAGTAACTTCTATTGCCAACAATGTAAAAACAGCCTACAGCCGTGGTCAAAAGTTTTGAGAATGACACAAATACTAATTTTCACAAAGTCTGCTGCCTCAGTTTTGATGATGGCAATTTGCACATACTCCAGAATGTCATGAAGAGTGATCAGATGAATTGCAATTAATTGCAAAGTCCCTCTAATTTCCACTACATTTTAGCCCTGCCACAAAAGGACCAGCTGCCATCATGTTGTCACGGTTTCGGCCGAAGCTGCTCCTCCTCCTTGTTCGGGCAGGCTTCGGCGGTCGTCGTCCCCGGAGTACTAGCTGCCACCGTTCGATGTTTCATGTTTGTTTGGTTTTGTCTGTTTGTACACCTGTCCCTTGTTAGTGTTTGATTTTGTTTCCTATTTAGTTATCGTGTGTTGGGTCAGGTGTTATGTGTGATTGTTATGTCAGCTGTTGCTGTTGATGGGTTTTCTCTCTCGTGTTGATTGTGTCGAGAGTCCGCACTGCGTGCGCCTTTTCTTGTTTTTACGCACTGTTGTGTGTGTGCGTAATTTGTTCATGCCTCCCGGTTGGGTTGGCTATTCACCTGTTTGGAGTTATTATTTTGGATTACTAAAGTCTGTTGACGAACACCCTTGTTCCTGCGCTTGATTCCCTGTACCACATCCACACTCAGCGTTCTGACAGAATCACACATCAACCCATGGAATCAGCAGGAGCAACCGCGCCAACGGACATTATGGAGGACCGTCTTCATGGGCAGTAGGACAGGATCAACCAGATCGGTCACGCCCTGGATCGGGTGATGAACACTCTCCACCGATGGGAAAGCAGCGGGGTACCCACGCCCCCACCTACCGGACCATCCCCATCGGTCAGTCCTCCTGTCCCCCTTCCGGAACCCAGCGGGATTCGGCTCTCGCTCCCGAGGGCGTACGACGGCTCCGCTGCCGGGTGTCAAGGGTTCCTGCTGCAAGTGGAGCTCTACCTCGCCACCGTACACCCGGCGCCCTCGGGACACGAGAGCGTCTCCGCCCTCATCTCCTGTCTCACCGGCAAGGCGTTGGAGTGGGCCAACGCCGAATGGAGGAGAATAGACACCGCTACTATTACCTATGCGGAGTTCTCCCGCCGCTTCCGTGCCGTGTTTGACCATCCACCAGAAGGGAAGGCGGCGGGGGAGCGTCTGTTCTACCTCCGACAGGGGATGAGGAGCGCACAGGATTTTGCTTTGGAGTTCCGGACTCTAGCGGCAGATGCAGGGTGGAATGAGCGGGCCCTCATAGACCACTTCCGCTGCAGCCTCCGGGAGGACGTCCAGAGAGAGTTGGCGTGCAGGGATACCACGTTGTCGTTTGACCAACTGGTCGACATGGCCATTCGTCTGGACACCCTGCTCGCCACCCGTGGACGTCCCGGGTGGGGGTTGCCCATTCCACCTTCCGGCACCTCCGAGCCGAGCCCTATGGAGCTCGGAGGTGCTGGCGCTAGAGAACGGAGGAGTAGGAACCCGAGGGGGGCCGTTCCCTGCACCAACTGTGGCCGTGGAGGGCACACCGCGGCTAGGTGTTGGGGAAGGTCCCCCGGTGGAGGTGAAGGCAGGCCACGCATTGGGGAGTCCTCCCAGGTGAGTAGGCGCCCTACTTACCCAGAGCTTTCTGTCGTTCACATAACCTTGCCTGTTTGTTTTCCACAGGTTGCACCTCGTTCCCAGCATAAGGCGCTAGTAGATTCAGGCGCAGCCGGGAATTTTGTAGATCGCCAGTTCTGTGTAGAGTTAGGGATTCCTCTCCTTCCCGTTGATAAGCCTTTCCCTGTACATGCCCTAGATAGCCGTCCGTTAGGATCTGGGTTGATTAGGGAGGTCACAGCGCCCCTTAAGATGGTGACGCAGGGGGGTCATGAGGAGACGATTCAGCTCTATCTGATTGACTCTCCTGCGTATCCGGTGGTGCTGGGGCTTCCCTGGTTGATTACCCATGACCCTACTATTTCGTGGCGAGAGAAAGCTCTTAAAGGGTGGTCTGCTCAGTGTGAGGGGCTGTGTCTGGGTGTTTCCATAGGGGCGACCTCGGTGGAAAGTCCGAATCTAATGCCAGCACTGCATATTCCCCCCGAGTATGAGGATTTGAAACTGGTGTTTAGTAAGACTAGGGCGGCGCAGCTGCCGCCTCATAGACAGGGGGATTGTGCGATAGATCTCCAGTCAGGAGCAGCCCTCCCGCGGAGCCATGTGTATCCCTTGTCTCAAGAGGAGAGGAAGGCGATGGAAACTTACATCGCCAAGTCTCTGAGACAGGGATACATACGGGCCTCCACTTCACCCGCTTCCTCTAGCTTCTTTTTTGTGAAGAAAAAAGATGGAGGTTTGCGCCCGTTTATTGATTACCGCGGTCTCAATCAGATTACGGTGAAGTACAGTTATCCACTTCCTCTGATTGCGACTATGACGGAGTCATTACACGGTGCTCAGTTCTTCACAAAATTGGATCTCAGGAGCGCATATAGCTTGGTGCGCATTAGAGAGGGCGATGAATGGAAGACAGCATTTAGCACGACCTCCGGTCATTACGAGTATCTCGTCATGCAATATGGGTTAATGAATGCTCCCTCAGTCTTCCAATCCTTTGTAGATGAGATTTTCCGGGACATGCAGGGGCAGGGAGTAGTCGTGTACATAGACGATATTCTGGTGTACAGTTCTACCCGAGCTGAGCATGTAGCCCTGGTGCGCCGAGTGTTGAGGAGACTGTTGGAGCATGACCTATATGTCAAGGCAGAGAAATGTCTGTTCTTTCAGAAGTCGGTCTCCTTTTTGGGTTATCAGTTGTCTGCGTCAGGGGTGAGGATGGAGGTTGACCGGGTGTCAGCTGTGCGTAATTGGCAAACCCCAACCACTGTGAAAGAGGTGCAACAGTTCTTGGGTTTTGCGAATTATTACCGGAGGTTTATCCGGGGTTTTGGACAGGTGGCAGCTCCCATAACGTCTCTGTTGAAGGGGGGTCCGGTGCGCTTGCGGTGGTCTGCTGAGGCGGACAGGGCTTTTGGGAGACTGAAGGACCTGTTTACCTCGGCGCCGGTGTTGGCGCATCCGGATCCCGCTTTACCATTCCAGGTAGAGGTAGACGCGTCCGAGGCCGGTATTGGGGCCGTCCTCTCACAACGGTCTGGCACACCACCTAAGCTCCGCCCCTGTGCCTTTTATTCTAAGAAGCTCAGTCCGGCGGAGCGGAATTATGACGTAGGGGACAGGGAGCTGTTAGCCGTGGTACAGGCCCTAAAGGTGTGGAGGCATTGGCTTGAGGGGGCTCAACACCCTTTCCTCATTTTGACGGACCACCGTAACCTGGAGTACATCCAGGCAGCTAGGAGACTGAATCCTCGCCAGGCCCGCTGGACTATGTTTCTAGCCCGGTTTGTGTTTAAAATCACTTACATCCCTGGGTCCCAGAACCGGAAGGCAGATGCCCTGTCTCGGCGGTATGACACGGAGGAGAGGTCCGTTGAGCCCACTCCCATACTACCAAAGTCTTGTCTGGTGGCACCGGTGGTATGGGAGGTCGATGCGGAGATCGAGCGGGCGTTACGCACCGACCCAAGTCCTCCACAGTGTCCAGTGGGTCGGACGTACGTTCCGCTCGATGTACGCGATCGCCTCATTTATTGGGCTCATACGTCCCCCTCCTCTGGACATCCAGGTATCGGCCGGACAGTTCACTGCCTTAGCACTAAGTACTGGTGGCCAACGTTAGCCAGGGATGTGAGGGTTTAGGTCTCCTCCTGTTCGGTGTGTGCACAGTGTAAGGCGCCCAGACATTTGCCCAGGGGTAAGCTACAACCCCTGCCCGTTCCACAACGACCCTGGTCCCACCTCTCGGTGGACTTTTTTACAGATCTTCCCCCCTCACAGGGGAATACTACCATCCTGGTCGTTGTGGATCGGTTCTCGAAGGCCTGTCGTCTCCTTCCCATGCCGGGTCTCCCTACTGCCCTACAGACCGCTGAGGCTCTGTTTACCCATGTCTTCCGGCATTACGGGGTACCCGAGGATATAGTGTCTGATCGAGGCCCCCAGTTCACCTCCAGAGTGTGGAGAGCCTTTATGGAACGGTTGGGGGTTTCGGTGAGCCTTACCTCGGGTTACCACCCGGAGAGTAATGGGCAGGTTGAACGTGTCAACCAGGATGTGGGTAGGTTTCTGAGGTCTTATTGCCAGGGCCGGCCGGAGGAGTGGGCGAGATACGTTCCGTGGGCCGAGATGGCGCAGAACTCTCTCCGCCACTCCTCCACCCAACTAACCCCTTTCCAGTGTGTGTTAGGGTACCAGCCGGTTCTGGCACCTTGGCACGAGAGCCAGATCGAGGCCCCTGCGGTGGATGAGTGGGTGCGGCGCTCGGAGGAGACATGGAACGCTGCCCACGTCCATCTGCAGCGGGCCATCCGTCGGCATAAGACGAGCGCCGATCTCCACCGCAGTGAGGGGCCTGTATACGCACCTGGAGATCGAGTCTGGCTCTCGACCAGAAACCTGCCCCTCCGCCTGCCCTGCCGGAAGCTGGGTCGGCGGTTTGTGGGGCCATTCAAAGTCCTGAGGAGGTTGAACGAGGTGTGTTACAGGTTAGAACTGCCTATTGATTACAGGAATATTAACCCCTCGTTCCATGTGTCTCTCCTCAGGCCGGTGGTAGCTGGTCCACTCCAGGACTATGAGATAGAGGAGACTCCTCCGCCCCCGTTGGACATCGAGGGGGCTCCGGCGTACACTGTGAGGTCCATCCTTGATTCGAGACGCCGGATGGGGGGTGTCCAATATCTCGTGGATGGGAGGGGTACGGCCCGGAGGAGCGGTGCTGGGTGCCGAGGAGGGACATATTAGACCTGTCCCTGCTGACCGAGTTCCATCGGGGTCATCCTACGCGCCCTGCTCCGCGTCGTCCTGGTCGTCCCCGAGGCCGGGATCGGCGCACGGCTGGGGCCGCGCGTCAAGGGGGGGGTACTGTCACGGTTTCGGCCGAGGCTGCTCCTCCTCCTTGTTCGGGCAGGCTTCGGCGGTCGTCGTCCCCGGAGTACTAGCTGCCACCGTTCGATGTTTCATGTTTGTTTGGTTTTGTCTGTTTGTACACCTGTCCCTTGTTAGTGTTTGATTTTGTTTCCTATTTAGTTATCGTGTGTTGGGTCAGGTGTTATGTGTGATTGTTATGTCAGCTGTTGCTGTTGATGGGTTTTCTCTCTCGTGTTGATTGTGTCGAGAGTCCGCACTGCGTGCGCCTTTTCTTGTTTTTACGCACTGTTGTGTGTGTGTGTAATTTGTTCATGCCTCCCGGTTGGGTTGGCTATTCACCTGTTTGGAGTTACTATTTTGGATTACTAAAGTCTGTTGACGAACACCCTTGTTCCTGCGCTTGATTCCCTGCACCACATCCACACTCAGCGTTCTGACACATGTCAGTGATTCTCTCGTTAACACAGGTGAGAGTGTTGATGAGAACAAGGCTGGAGATCACTCTGTCATGCTGATTGAGTTAGAATAACAGACTGAAAGCTTTAAAAGGAGGGTGGTGCTTGAAATCATTGTTCTTCCCCTGTTAACCATGGTTACCTGCAAGGAAACACGTGTAGTCATCATTGCTTTGCACAAAAAGGGCTTCACAGGTAAGGATATTGCTGCTAGCAAGATTGCACCTAAATCAACCATTTATCGGATCATCAAGAACTTCAAGGAGAGAGGTTCAATTGTTTTGCAAGCGCCAGGACTGTCCAGTAAGCGCCAGGACTGTCTCCTAAAGTTGATTCAGCTGCGGGATCGGGGCACCACCAGTGCAGAGCTTGCTCAGGAATGGCAGCAGGCAGGTGAGTGCCTCTGCACGCACAGTGAGGCGAAGAGTTTTGGAGGATGGCCTGGTGTCAAGAAGGGCAGCAATGAAGCCACTTCTCTCCAGGAAAAACATCAGGGACAGACTGATATTCTGCAAAAGGTACAGGGATTTGACTGATTAGGACTGGGGTAAAGTCATTTTCTCTGATGAATCCCCTTTCCGATTGTTTGAGGCATCCGAAAAACACCTTGTCCGGAGAAGACAAGGTGAGCGCTACCATCAGTCCTGTGTCATGCCAACAGTAAAGCATCCTGAGACCATTCATGTGTGGGGTTGCTTCTCAGCCAAGGGAGTGGGCTCACTCACAATTTTGCCTAAGAACACAGCCATGAATAAAGAATGGTACCAACACATCCTCCGAGAGCAACTTCTCCCAACCATCCAAGAACAGTTTGGTGACAACCAATGCCTTTTCCAGCATGATGAACTTGCCATAAGGCAAAAGTGATAACTAAGTGGCTCGGGGAACAAAACATCAACATTTTGGGTCCATGGCCAGGAAACTCCCAGACCTTAATCCCATTGAGAACTTGTGGTTGATCCTCAAGAGGCGTGTGGACAAACAAAAACCCACAAATTCTGACAAACTCCAAGCATTGATTATGCAAGAATGGGCTGCCATCAGTCAGGATGTGGCCCAGAAGTTAATTGACAGCATGCCAGGGCAGATTGCAGAGGTCTTGAAAAATAAGGGTCAACACTGCAAATATTGACTCTTTGCATAAACTTAATGTAATTGTCAATAAAAGGCTTTGACACTTATGGAATGCTTGTAATTATACTTCAGTATCCCATAGTAACATCTGACAAAAATATCTCATAACACTGAAGCAGCAAACTTTGTGAAGACCAATACTTGTGTCATTCTCAAAACTTTTGACCACAACTGTATATAAAGCCAACAAATAAAAACATTGCAGCCTGCAGGTAGAAAATATCTGGATATAAAAAAATATCCTACAAATCACATTGGCTATGCATGGCCTGTCTGCAACGAACTTGAAACATTGTATCAACTATTAACTTGGGTCTAGCCAGAAGCTTGCACTATCGAACTTGCAACATTGCATAAAATATTCTGGGCCCACAGAGTTTCCCATGCCAGTGAGCTTGGGACAGACACAGCTGTAGGCTATTTGCGCAAGGGATAAGAAGCATTGCTTGACTTGGGCAGGAGCTTTTTCAAATAGCCCATGTGTTATTTCATAGTGTTGATGTCTTCACTATTATTCTACAATGTAGAAAATAGTACAAATAAAGAAAAACCCTTGAATGAGTAGGTGTTCTAACACTTTTGACCGGTAGTGTATGTGCTAGCTGTCTAGTCAGTTTCTTTATAAATGTGCAATGAGCATAAAAATACTCATTTACATAAGGAATTGGCAACTCATTCTCATTCATTGTGTCCAAACGTTTCACTGGTAGTGTATGTAATGGGGAATTGAGCGCATTCCTGGAGAGCATTGTGCATCTGGGCACTGCATGGTCAATCCGATGTCTGCATTGGCCATGCAGCATTTACGGTGATACGGCCTCAGCAGGAAACAGGGCATTCATACTTCTTGCGCTTCCCGGAGAAGTGCAGAGCTGTTGTGAAGGAAGTTGTCAAGGAAGTGAGTCTGTGTTTATACAGGATGTACTGCCCCCACCTACCGTCAACCAAATCATGTCAATGCGGTGCTATACAGAGCCCTCCGCATTGTTACAACATTTGGGAGGCGCATGGCGATGCGGTACGGCACTCGACTTGGCCTCTGCATGCCTCCGGAGGCGCCGCAATTGCGTCACACCCTCCATACGGGTTAGGGTTAAGCATTAATTGGCTTTTAGTCTAGGCCTCCGCAATGGATTAGTTCACTGAGATGGGCGCAAATAATGCTAGACTAAAAATATCGACTAAACAATCCACCAGTCGAGTAATTAGGGTCAGCCCTACACTCAACATAGGGTTATTAAGACCTATACTTATGGGAGGCAGAAGGACACGTTAACACAGGATACAGTAACCTGATCCATAATAAACATCTAAACTGATGGGGGCCAGAGGGACACAGGACACACTAACACTCATCACCACCCCCCATACTGTAACACTAACACTCAACCTGACCACTGTGCTGAACCACACGGGTTGTAGACACCTGTCCTGAACTGATGGGGGCCAGAAAGACACACGTTAACACAGGACACAGCAACACCGTCACCCATACTCTTTCACTCACCCTGACCACTGTGCTGAATGATGGGGTTATTAAGACCTAAATGCCTGTGCGTTGGGTGGATTTACTTGTGTCAGTCGGCTACATGTAACAGTTTGAGTCAGACTACAGTTTGTTTGCCTTGGCCTTAGACGGGGGGTGGGGTTATGGATGGAGGTGGGGTTATGAATGAGATGTTTTGAAAGACATGGACGGGTAGCATAAGGTTAGTTCAGAGAATAAACAAGATTGCAGGGTTCACCACAGCCAGTTGCATCATCACTGCTAGCTAGCTCTATATTACAGTGTGTAAGATCAGGGTGGGAGGCTGTGGGAATGATGGCAGGAAGATGAGGAATGGGCTAAATTAGACATGACAACAAAGCACTGATATTGTCAAATGGACCCGTTTGTTCGCTACATCCGCCTGTCATTTGTCTGTACATTTGTCTTTTATGTCCGATCAATGCTGGCCGTCAACTGTCGGATAACAGGAGAAGAGGCCTAAATGTTATATCATCTGCCCAGACTACGGGTGGGGAAAATATGGCACTGGCCCTGGATGCACAGAAGGCCTTTGATCGGGTATCATGGCCTTATCGGTTTGAAATGCTGCATGAATTTGGCCCCAAGTTGTATTACATTGGTCCAAATCCGTTATTCGACCCCCCACGCTAGAGTCAGAGTAAATGGACATTTATCTGTACCTTTTATCATTAAAAGAGTCCCATGTGGCTCAGTTGGTAGAACATGGCGCTTGCAACGCCAGGGTTGTGGGTTCAATTCCCACGGGGGACCAGCACAAAACAAAAGTATGAAAATGTATGCACTCTACTGTAAGTCGATCTGGATAGGAGCGTCTGCTAAATTAAAAAAAACCAAATAAATAAAGAGGTTCGGCTAGGTTGCCCACTGAGCGCTTTCCTTTTTACCCTTAGTATTGAACCTTTTGTCCAGATGATAAGATCCAGCCCGAATAGTAAAGGAATTGGCGAGGAAGAGCATAAGATTTCTCTGTATGCTGACGATGGATTATTGTATATGTCTGATGTACGTAATTCTGTGCATGCTTGATGAAATGTATAAAAACATATGGGATTAACGCAGTATATAAACTGAATGTAAGTAAGACTGAAGCCTACGCTATGAATCGGCTCACCCCCTATCAGGTACCCTGTCCATTTTCAGGTGGCCTGACAAAGGAATAAAATACCTAGGTATTACTAGTCCTACCTCTCTTGAGGACTTGTATAAAATTCACTATACCAAATTAATTGATGTGATAACCACAGATCTTAGAAGATGTGCGATTTTACCTCTGACTTCATGAGGAAAAGTGGAAACAATTAAGATTAATGTTCTCCCCAGACTGCTATTCCAATTTCAGACAATACCGGTTCTTGTCCCAGATTCCATACTTTACCAATTAGACCGTCTAATTTCAAGGTTTCTATAGCAAGGTAAAATAAATTAACGAGGTTGAGGTACAAAACACTCCAACTGCCAAAGGAATCAGGTGGCCTTGGATTACCAAACTTGAGGTGGTACCACCCAATTGCAACCAATGATTACTTGGATAAAATATTTATATGAATCTAGATGGCTCGAAATAGAAAAATTAATCTACTGTGGTCGATACCCACTAGCAGTAAGACCTTTTCTGGGAAAGAGGACAGACAGTGATAGTAAGAAGAACCTATGGTCCAAGAATATGCTCCAGATTTGGAGGAAAGTACTTCACTTCATTTGCAATATGTACACCAAGTCTTGAAGAACAACCAAGTTAAATCATTAGATTAAATTAGTTCTTACATTTGCCAAAGTCAGATTTATTTAGCCATGTACAGCTAAGAGACTACTTATGGAAACACCCCAACTAGGTAGAAATTAAGTGTGTGCCCTCACCCATAGAAAAACACATAACCAATACTCAGAAAAGGGCAACTGGTAGTAAAGAAATAACAAAACTATACCAATATATTGCTGTCATGACACAGAGCAATACTCTGCAAACAAAGTGCAAATGGGAATCTGAACTTGGGGAGAACATTGAAAATGTAACTTCGGAGGCGATCTGAAGGAATGTTCCTACCATTACACCTTCAAAAATATGGAAATTGTACTTTCTAACTCCAGACAAAATGGTGAAGATAAGACCAGAAACAACCAGTGAATGCTGGAGAAAATTTGGGGAATTGTCCACAAACTACCTACATATTTTTTGGTGTTGTCCTAGAATAATAAAATACTGGAATGATGTTTTTGACTCTGTAAACAATGTATTTAAAAGGTTCCCTGGCAAAGAACCAAATGAGTGCCATCCTTGGGAGCAATCCCTGAACAGTTTCTAAATTACTACCTATTAAATATACTCGTCTGCAGCAAAGAAATGTATTATAGCACATTGGTTAAATAAGGACATTCCTACTATGGCTGAGTGGACAGAGTGAAATACATTTATTTAATGGAAATTATCACCCATAAAATAAAACAAACAGCAAACAGATGTGAAAAAAGATAGGAACCGCTCCTTGTACATAATATTGTGTCGACATAAGACTCATTCGTCTCGAAGCAACCAAACATATGATCGGATGATCTATTCTTGCATTACTTTTTTCTAATTATTTTATTTCCTTTAGTTGTTTAATTGTATATTTTTTTGGTTTGTGGTATACTTGTTTGTATCTCAGAAGACCAGAACCTTAATAATAACCATCATATTTGCTTCACAAACACTAATGATACTAGTTGACTGCACATAGCACAGACACTCACTCCGCGGTGGTTGGGAAAGGGTATGGGGGCTGGACATGCAGCGACCCAGACCCTGCTGCTGTCGGACATCACACATACTGACTCAAATGGTAGGGGAGCTGGACAACAATAATGATAATGCAGTTAATGATGTTCCCACTACCTTTATGATGAATTGCTGTACTGTAAATCTATTCTTGAAAACTAATAAAAAAAAGTAAAAAATTAAATTAAAAAAATGCTGATCAATTATCAGTGAGCACACAAGGTATAAACGGAGTGAACAATACATTAGGAACACTTTCCTAATATTGAGTTGCACCACACTTCGCCCTCAGAACAGACTCAATTCGTCGGGGCATGGACTACAAGGTCTTGAAAGCGTTCCACAGGGATGCTGGCCCATGTTGACTCCAATGCTTCCCACAGTTGTGTCAAGTTGGCTGGATGTCCTTTGTGTGGTCGGGTGGACCATTCTTGATACACACGGGAAACTGTTGAGCGTAAAAACTCAGCAGCGTTGCAGTTCTTGACACTCAAAATCGGTGCGCCTGGCACCTACTACCATATCCTGTTCAAAGGCACTTAAATACACTGCTTAAAAAAATAAAGGGAACACTTAAACAACACAATGTAACTCCAAGTCAATCACACTTCTGTGAAATCAAACTGTCCACTTAGGAAGCAACACTGATTGACAATACATTTCACATGCTGTTGTGCAAATGGAATAGACAACAGGTGGAAATTATAGGCAATTAGCAAGACACCCCCAATAAAGGACTGGTTTTGCAGGTGGTAACCACAGACCACTTCTCAGTTCCTATGCTTCCTGGCTGATGTTTTGGTCACTTTTGAATGCTGGCGGTGCTTTCACTCTAGTGGTAGCATGAGACGGAGTCTACAACCCACACAAGTGGCTCAGGTAGTGCAGCTCATCCAGGATGGCACATCAATGCGAGCTGTGGCAAGAAGGTTTGCTGTGTCTGTCAGCGTAGTGTCCAGAGCATGGAGGCGCTACCAGGAGACAGGCCAGTACATCAGGAGACGTGGAGGAGGCCGTAGGAGGGCAACAACCCAGCAGCAGGACTGCTACCTCCGCCTTTGTGCAAGGAGGAGCAGGAGGAGCACTGCCAGAGCCCTGCGAAATGACCTCCAGCAGGCCACAAATGTGCATGTGTCTGCTCAAACGGTCAGAAACAGACTCCATGAGGGTGGTATGAGGGCCCGACGTCCACAGGTGGGGGTTGTGCTTACAGCCCAACACCGTGCAGGACGTTTGGCATTTGCCAGAGAACACCAAGATTGGCAAATTCGCCACTGGCGCCCTGTGCTCTTCACAGATGAAAGCAGGTTCACACTGAGCACGTGACAGACGTGACAGAGTCTGGAGACGCCGTGGAGAACATTCTGCTGCCTGCAACATCCTCCAGCATGACCGGTTTGGCGGTGGGTCAGCATGGTGTGGGGTGGCATTTCTTTGGGGGGCCATGTGCTCGCCAGAGGTAGCCTGACTGCCATTAGGTACCGAGATGAGATCCTCAGACCCCTTGTGAGACCATATGCTGGTGCGGTTGGCCCTGGGTTCCTCCTAATGCAAGACAATGCTAGACCTCATGTGGCTGGAGTGTGTCAGCAGTTCCTGCAAGAGGAAGGCATTGATGCTATGGACTGGCCCGCCCATTCCCCAGACCTGAATTCAATTGAGCACATCATGTCTCGCTCCATCCACCAACGCCACGTTGCACCACAGACTGTCCAGGAGTTGGCGGATGCTTTAGTCCAGGTCTGGGAGGAGATCCCTCAGGAGACCATCCGCCACCTCATCAGGAGCATGCCCAGGCGTTGTAGGGAGGTCATACAGGCACGTGGAGGCCACACACACTATTGAGCCTCATTTTGACTTGTTTTAAGGACATTACATCAATTGTTGGATCAGCCTGTAGTGTGGTTTTCCACTTTAATTTTGAGGGTGACTCCAAATCCAGACCTCCATGGGTTGATACATTTAATTTCCATTGATAATTTTTGTGTGATTTTGTTGTCAGCACATTCAACTATGTAAAGAAAAAAGTATTTAATAAGATTATTTCATTCATTCAGATCTAGGATGTGTTATTTTAGTGTTCCCTTTATTTTTTTGAGCAGTGTATTTTGTCTTGCCCATTCACCCTCTGAATGGCACACATACACAATCCATGTCTCAATTGTCTCAAGGCTTAAAAATCCTTCTTTAACCTGTCTCCTCCCCTTCATCTACCTTGATTGAAGTGGACTTAACAGGTGACATCAATAAGGGATCATAGCTTTCACCTGGATTCACCTGCTCTGTCTATGTCACGGAATACACTTAGTGTATAGCTAGGCTACTGGCAATTTGTTTTGAACAGCGTACGAGAACGGTGGTACTATAATATCAACTCTGCACAGTATGCAGGCTTATGCTATACAATGGGCTACTGTAAACACTATGATACATGAAGGTTTTTCGATATTGGCAAGAGAATAAGCTGGACAAATTGTAGGCCTTCACATGAGACAGGTCATAACTTAGCACCCTGAGAGAAAAGGGAGCCATGATAATAAGTGAGACTAGTATGTGACCAGACAGAAAACTAAACTTTGTGCTATTCTCAGTTGAAATAAAATAATGTCATGAAATAATATCACCTTATAGTCTTTAAGCCTTTTGAGAGTGACATTTGACTGGTGCCTCTGGGGAGTCAAGATATTACATTTCATCTAGGCGCTTCACCTTCATGACTAGAGTAGACTGGCCCCTAGACAGCTGTGAAGCCATTACAGACAGACAGGGCCAGGAATAGATTCAGACATAAGAGCCCCAGCATTACCCATAGAAATAGAATCTCAATCTAGTTCTGTCTTCTGTGGCATCACCACCATCACCAAGGTTGAGGGCTGCAGTCGGTGTAAACGATATCGCCTACCTATTTCACGTCTCCAGATGAAATACCCAGCCCAAATTATTTCACAGTATGTCAGCTATTGAGAGAGGCCTCTATAGCGTATTTCATCATCATCTTGATGGTAACAGTTTCTCTCTTTTCACATGGCTAGGGAAGGAAGCGTGCATTTGATGTCAAGATTTAGGCCTAATAGAAAATTGCAGGCAGATTCCCAGGAGGGCTAAAGAAGCACAGTTTAGAACAGGAATAAAAATACAACATATTTTTCAATTAAGGATTTCCTCCTTGAGGATGCTGATAACCATTCCTGCTTTTGTTAGTTGTTATAAACAAAACCACCAATTCATAACATAAATACATTAACATACTTGCACATGTGTGAAATAGGAAAACATATTTGCACCCACATTTAGTTAAATCAGCCGAACGAACTAACACAGCTCGAGCCAGCAATAGGATGGGATCTGGTGTAATTTCTGGGGTTTTTAATTGAAATTAATCAACTTGAATTAAATGAGAGGTAAAAATAAAGAGTCTCATCACTGATGGATCCTGCTATTTCCACAACTGCAAATGACATCAACAAGCTCCAGTAGCATCATCCCGAAACAGAGGAGACAGCCCCCTATTACGCTAATCACAGGATGGAGCTGGAAATAATTTAAATATCTCAGATGGCTCCATCTCCAAAAAAAGAATACTCCGCAGCAGAGATACTCCTCCTGCTGAAATGGCCTACAGCCTACCCTGACATCGTTGCTATGTGGCCACTAGAATGGCCCATAACAGCCTGGGTCAGCACTATCAGGCACCCTCCATCTGTGCCCAGTGACATCAAGGAAGACGTTTACATCGTAACGGTGCAGCAACAAAACTATAAGCCGTGACTAAGCCATTATACTTCCTCAGTCAGTCAAGCTGTGTGAGGGATCAGCCTTCTGAGCAGTAAGCAGCCTTCATTTGCATGGAAATGACCCAAAGTTTGACTGTTTGATACAGGCAGCCGAGTGTAAAAATTACCTGGCTAATGACAATTCACCGACAGTATTAGTCAGTCATGAGGTGAATAGAACTGTTTTTCTTTACAAACACAATCAAGGATGTCTGAATCCCAAATGGCAGCCTCTGGACCCGGGTCAAAAGTAGTGCATTCTATCGGGCAGTTGTTCTTAATCCTGGTCCTGGGGAATCAGCAACAGAATGACAGAAGCTTCATCCCAAATGGCACTGTATTCCCTATAGCAGTGTTTAATTATAAAAAAAATATATAAAAAAAATAAGCTTTAATATTGCAGATAGATTGTAACTTCCAATGTAATTGTCTGCATCACTTCCAATCCCCCAAATGTTTTTTTTCTTCTCGCAGGATATATATGTGTGTGTATATATATATATATATATATATGTATATGTATGTATTTGTGTGTGTGTGTGTATACAGTGGGGAAAAAAGTATTTAGTCAGCCACCAATTGTGCAAGTTCTCCCACTTAAAAAGATGAGAGACCTGTAATTTTCACCATAGGTACACGTCAACTATGACAGACAAATTGAGAAAAAAAAATCCAGAAAATCATATTGTAGGATTTTTAATGAATTTATTTGCAAATTATGGTGGAAAATAAGTATTTGGTCACGTACAAACAAGCAAGATTTCTGGCTCTCACAGACCTGTAACTTCTTAAGAGGCTCCTCTGTCCTCCACTCGTTACCTGTATTAATGGCACCTGTTTGAACTTGTTATCAGTATAAAAGACACCTGTCCACAACCTCAAACAGTCACACTCCAAACTCCACTATGGCCAAGACCAAAGAGCTGTCAAAGGACACCAGAAACAAAATTGTAGACCTGCACCAGGCTGGGAAGACTGAATCTGCAATAGGTAAGCAGCTTGGTTTGAAGAAATCAACTGTGGGAGCAATTATTAGGAAATGGAAGACATACAAGACCACTGATAATCTCCCTCGATCTGGGGCTCCACGCAAGATCTCACCCCGTGGGGTCAAAATGATCACAAGAACAGTGAGCAAAAATCCCAGAAACACACAGGGGGACCTAGTGAATGACCTGCAGAGAGCTGGGACCAAAGTAACAAAGCCTACCATCAGTAACACACTACGCCGCCAGGGACTCAAATCCTGCAGTGCCAGACGTGTCCCCCTGCTTAAGCCAGTACATGTCCAGGCCCGTCTGAAGTTTGTTAGAGTGCATTTGGATGATCCAGAAGAGGATTGGGAGAATGTCATATGGTCAGATGAAACCAAAATATAACTTTTTGGTTAAAAAAATCAACTCGTCGTGTTTGGAGGACAAAGAATGCTGAGTTGCATCCAAAGAACACCATACCTACTGTGAAGCATGGGGGTGGAAACATCATGCTTTGGGGCTGTTTTTCTGCAAAGGGACCAGGACGACTGATCCGTGTAAAGGAAAGAATGAATGGGGCCATGTATCGTGAGATTGAGTGAAAACCTCCTTCCATCAGCAAGGGCATTGAAGATGAAACGTGGCTGGGTCTTTCAGCATGACAATGATCCCAAACACACCGCCCGGGCAATGAAGGAGTGGCTTCGTAAGAAGCATTTCAAGGTCCTGGAGTGGCCTAGCCAGTCTCCAGATCTCAACCCCATAGAACATCTTTGGAGGGAGTTGAAAGTCCGTGTTGCTGAGCTAAAGGGTAGAGCTGCCGCTTCCAAGGAACGGGACTCTAACCCGGACGCTTATAAGAAATCCCGCTATGACCTCCGACGAACCATCAAACAGGCAAAGAGTCAATACAGGACTAAGATTGAATCGTACTACACTGGCTCTGACGCTCGTCGGATGTGGCAGGGCTTGAAAACTATTACAGACTACAAAGGGAAGCACAGCCGCGAGCTGCCCAGTGACACAAGCCTACCAGACGAGCTAAACCACTTCTATGCTCGCTTCGAGGCAAGCAACACTGAAGCATGCATGAGAGCACCAGCTGTTCCGGATGACTATGTGATCACGCTCTCCGTAGCCGATGTGAGTAAGACTTTTAAGCAGGTCAACATTCACAAGGCCGCAGGGCCAGACGGATTACCAGGACGTGTACTCCGAGCATGTGCTGACCAACTGGCAAGTGTCTTCACTGACATTTTCAACATGTCCCTGACTGAGTCTGTAATACCAACATGTTTCAAGCAGACCACCATAGTCCCCGTGCCCAAGGACACTAAGATAACCTGCCTAAATGACTACCGACCCGTAGCACTGACGTCTGTAGCCATGAAGTGCTTTGAAAGGCTGGTCATGGCTCACATCAACAGCATTATCCCAGAAACCCTAGACCCACTCCAATTTGCATACCGCCCCAACAGATCCACAGATGATGCAATCTCTATTGCACTCCACACTGCCCTTTCCCACCTGGAAAAGAGGAACACCTACGTGAGAATGCTATTCATTGACTACAGCTCAGCATTCAACACCATAGTGCCCTCTAAGCTCATCACTAAGCTAGGGATCCTGGGACTTAACACCTCCCTCTGCAACTGGATCCTGGACTTCCTGACGGGCCGCCCCCAGGTGGTAAGGGTAGGTAACAACACATCTGCCACACTGATCCTCAACACGGGGGCCCCTCAGGGGTGCGTGCTCAGTCCCCTCCTGTACTCCCTGTTCACCCATGACTGCATGGCCAGGCACGACTCCAACACCATCATTAAGTTTGCCGACGACACAACAGTGGTAGGCCTGATCACCGACAACGATGAGACAGCCTATAGGGAGGAGGTCAGAGACCTGGCCGTGTGGTGCCAGGACAACAACCTCTCCCTCAACGTGACCAAGACAAAGGAGATGATTGTGGACTACAGGAAAAAAAAAGAGGACTGAGCACACCCCCATTCTCATCGACGGGGCTGTAGTGGAACAGGTTGAGAGCTTCAAGTTCCTTGGTGTCCACATCACCAACGAACTATCATGGTCCAAACACACCAAGACAGTCGTGAAGAGGGCACGACAAAGCCTATTCCCCCTCAGGAGACTGAAAAGATTTGGCATGGGTCCTCAGATCCTCAAAAGGTTCTACAGCTGCACCATCGAGAGCATCCTGACTGGTTGCATCACCGCCTGGTATGGCGACTGCTTGGCCTCCGACCGCAAGGCACTACAGAGGGTAGTGCGTACGGCCCAGTACATCACTGGGGCCAAGCTTCCTGCCATCCAGGACCTCTATACCAGGCGGTGTCAGAGGAAGGCCCTCAAAATTGTCAAAGACTCCAGCCACCCTAGTCATAGACTGTTTTCTCTGCTACCGCACGGCAAGCGGTACCGGAGTGCCAAGTCTAGGTCCAAAAGACTTCTCAACAGCTTCTACCCCCAAGCCATAAGACTCCTGAACAGCTAATCATGGCTACCCGGACTATTTGCACTGCCCCCCCACCCCATCCTTTTTACGCTGCTGCTACTCTGTTAATTATTTATAGTCACTTTAACTCTACCCACATGTACATATTACCTCACATGTACATATTACCTCAACTAGCCGGTGCCCCCGCACATTGACTCTGCAACGGTACCCCCCTGTATATATAGCCTCCCTACTGTCACTTTATTTTACTTCTGCTCTTTTTTTTCTCAACACTTTTTTTTGTTGTAGTTTTATTTTTACTTTTTTTTGTTAAAAATAAATGCACTGTTGGTTAAGGGCTGTAAGTAAGCATTTCACTGTAATGTCTGCACCTGTTGTTTTCGGCGCATGTGACCAATAAAATTTGATTTGATTTGAAAACATCACTGCTCTAGAGGAGATCTGCATGGAGGAATGGGCCAAAATACCAGCAACAGTGTGTGAAAACCTTGTGAAGACTTACAGAAAACGTTTGACCTGTGTCATTGCCAACAAAGGGTATATAACAAAGTATTGAGAAACTTTTGTTATTGACCAAATACTTATTTTCCACCATAATTTGCAAATAAATTCATAAAAAATCCTACAATGTGATTTTCTGGATTTTTTTCCCTCATTTGGTCTGTCATAGTTTACGTGTACCTATGATGAAACTTACAGGCCTCTCATCTTTTTAAGTGGGAGAACTTGCACAATTGGTGGCTGACTAAATACTTTTTTTCCCCACTGTGTGTGTGTGTGTGTGTGTGTGTATATATATATATATATATATATATATTTCTATATATATACAGTGAGGGAAAAAAGTATTTGATCCCCTGCTGATTTTGTACGTTTGCCCACTGACAAAGAAATGATCAGTCTATCATTTTAATGGTAGGTTTATTTGAACAGTGAGAGACAGAATAACAAAAAAATCCAGAATAAAGCATGTCTAAAATGTTATAATTTGATTTGCATTTTAATGAGGGAAATAAGTATTTGACCCCCTCTCAATCAGAAAGATTTCTGGCTCCCAGGTGTCTTTTATACAGGTAACGAGCTGAGATTAGGAGCACACTCTTAAAGGGAGTGCTCCTAATCTCAGTTTGTTACCTGTATAAAAGACCCCTGTCCACAGACGCAATCAATAAATCAGATTCCAAACTCTCCACCATGGCCAAGACCAAAGAGCTCTCCAAGGATGTTAGGGACAAGATTGTAGACCTACACAAGGCTGGAATGGGCTACAAGACCATCGCCAAGCAGCTTGGTGAGAAGGTGACAACAGTTGGTGCGATTATTCGCAAATGGAAGAAACACAAATTAACTGTAATTCTCCATCGGCCTGGGGCTCCATGCAAGATCTCACCTCGTGGAGTTGCAATGATCATGAGAACGGTGAGGAATCAGCCCAGAACTACACAGGAGGATCTTGTCAATGATCTCAAGGCAGCTGTGGATGGGTTGTGGATGGGTATTCCAGCATGACAATGACCCAAAACACACGGCCAAGGCAACAAAGGAGTGGCTCAAGAAGTAGCACATTAAGGTCCTGCAGTGGCCTAGGCAGTCTCCAGACCTCAATCCCATAGAAAATCTGTGGAGGGAGCTGAAGGTTCGAGTTGCCAAACGTCAGCCTCAAAACCTTAATGACTTGGAGAAGATCTGCAAAGAGGAGTGGAACAAAATCCCTCCTGAGATGTGTGCAAACCTGGTGGCCAACTACAAGAAACGTCTGACCTCTGTGATTGCCAACAAGGGTTTTGCCACCAAGTACTAAGTCATGTTTTGCAGAGGGGTCAAATACTTATTTCCCTCATTAAAATGCAAATCAATTTATAATATTTCTGACATGCGTTTTTCTGGATTTTTTTGTTGTTATTCTGTCTCTCACTGTTCAAATAAACCTACCATTAAAATTATAGACTGATCATGTCTTTGTCAGTGGGCAAATGTACAAAATCAGCAGGGGATCAAATACTTTTTTCCACTCACTGTACACACACACATAAATACATATACATACACACACACACACACACACACACACACACACACATCCTTTAAAAAATATATATTTCCCTTCATTACTTTCCAACCCCACGACCCCTTCCCTAATTGGAGTAAACTAGTGAACAACAACGCTTAGGCCTCTACTTCCAGCTTATACATACTATATACATTTTATGGACACAGTCAATTTTACAATAATTATATTTTGTTTGTTTTTACTCCTGAACTTCCTCTACCGTCAACCTCTCCGATCATTTTCATGATGTCCATCCGGTTTCGTTCTATATGCCATACCTTTCTAACTGTGCTCTCTCACAAAAGCTCTCAACCTATAACCCATATACTTATTATGGACACAATATGCTTTACATTAGTTATCCTGTTGTTGTTGTTAGTTGTTGTTAGTTGTCATTAGTACCATCCTTCAGCTCCATTCAACACCTCCCATCTATCTCTTAACACCATCCATATTGGATTTCTATTTGCCATATATTTTTCAACTGTACTGTGATGTTTCACAAATGTTCTGAAACCTTCTATTCTCATTGTTTCTACAGATTGTAAATTGAAAATATTTTTTTTTGCTAAAAGTATTATTATATTATTGATTGGTTGACTATGACTTTTCAGATCACCCAGTAGTGCTATCTGCAGGGTTAGCTCCAGGTAAATATTGCAATCCTTCAGCCATTCCTGGACCTGTGACCAAAAACAAGCTACAAATGGACAGTACCAAAACAAATGATCTAATGATTCTGTCTCTTCGCAGCAAAATCTGCAGAGCTGGGAATATTGTATCCCCCATATAAATAACATTCTATTGGTAGCAAGAATTGTATATAATAATTTAAATTGAAAAATTCTAAGTTTTGAATCCGCCGTCGTTTTGCGGATCAGTTCATAAAAAGTATGCCATGGAATCGGTACGTCAAATCTCTTCACAACTATTTTGCAATTTATGGAACGGCTGTCAATCCTTTGGTCCTTAAATATAACTGGCATACTTTTTTATTTATCACAATTTTCTTTAACCAATTATGTTTCATGCAGGGCCGACAGACAAGTTCCTTACTTTTTCCCCCTTCCACTTTCCTCTTCCATTTTTGTGGTAATGCTGCAATTATTTGGATGTAATTTTGGGTAGAGCAGACATTTCCACATGTTTTTGTTAGCTGCATGTGTGACATAACTCCACCAGACCTACCAATGATATCATTTACGAAGATAATACCATTTTTATTTTAATAAAAAAATAATGCTTTTTTAAAAATCAATTAGTATATTGGAGTTTAACCACAATATATGTTGCATTGTTTGTTCTTTCGTTTCTGGAGGATTCAATTGAAATTGCAACCAACTTTATATGGCTTGTTTTAGAAATAGTGATATTTGGGAGATTATTTCCTTTTCAAATAACTGAAAGTGAGAGGTTGTAATCTGAATAAAGGGAAAAAGGCCTTTCTTGAACATGGGGTGAGACAATCTTTCTAATTTGCTAGAGAACCAGTTCGGATTTAAGTATAACTTTTGTATGACTGAAGTTTTTAGTGATATCCAGGCTCTGTCGTAGCCGGCCGCGACCGGGAGACCCATGGGGCGGCGCACAATTGGCCCAGCGTCGTCCAGGGTAGGGGAGGGAATGGCCGGCAGGGATGTAGCTCAGTTGGTAGAGCATGGTGTTTGTAACACCAGGGTTGTGGGTTCGATTCCCACGGGGGGCCAGTATGAAAAAAAAAAGAAACAAGTATGCACTCACTAACTGTAAGTCGCTCTGGATAAGAGCGTCTGCTAAATGACTAAAATGTTTTTTTTTTGTTTTTTTTAATGTGATAGGTCTAATGCTTTAATATTTAATCATTTCTGTCCTCCAAATTCATTATATAAATAGGCCCGTTTAATTTCGTCTGGCTTGCCGTTCCAAATAAAATTGAATATTATATTTTCTCATATAATTTAAAAAACTGTACGCTAGGCGTAGGCAAGACCATAAACAAATAGGTAAACTGGGATAATACTAAAGAGTTAATCAGGGTGATTTCGCCACAAATAGACAGGTATTTACCTTTCCACGGTAGCAAGATCTTTTCTATTTTTGCTAACTTTCTATTAAAATGTATTGGAGTGAGATCATTTATTTCATTTGGGATATGTATTTTGAGTATATCCACATCACCATCAGACCATTTTATTGGTAAACTACATGGTAATGTAAAAATTGTATTTTTTAGTGTTCCAATACGTAATATAGTACATTTATCACAATTCGGTTGTAATCCAGAGAGGTTAGAAAATGTATTTAGATCCTCTATGAGGCTGTGGAGGGATTCAAGTTGTGGATTTAAAAGAAAACATGAATCATCAGCGTACAATGACACCTTTGTTTTTAAACCCTGGATTTCTAATCCCTTGATATTATTGTTGGTTCTGATTTTAATAGCTAACATTTCGATGGCCATAATAAATAGATATGCCGATAGTGGACGATCTTGTTTTACTCCTCTTTAGTTTAAAACTTTCTGAGAAATAGCCATTATTACTATTTTACACCTAGGGTTACTATACATGATTTTAACTCATTTTATAAGAGATTCTCCAAAATGTAAATGCTCCAGGCATTTATATATAAACTCCAGTCGTACTTTATCAAATGCCTTTTCAAAGTTTGCTATGAATAGCAGGCCTGGTTTCCCTGATTTTTCATAGTGTTCTATTGCTTCCAGTACTTGCCTTATATTATCTCCAATATATCGTCCATGTAAAAAACCTGTCTGATTAGAATGAATAATGTCTGACAATACCTTTTTAATTCTATGCGCTATACATTTTGCTATAATTTTTGCATCACAACACTGAAGTGTAAGGGGCCTCCAATTTTTTTATGGACTGGATCTTTAAATTTCCCACTTGTATCCTGTTTCAGTAATAATGAAATCAGACCTTCTTGAGTGTCGGATAATCTACCATTTACATAGGAGTGGTTAAAACATGCTAATAACAGTCCTCTGAGTATATCAAAAAAGGTTTGGTATACCTCGACTGGTATGCCATCCAACCCTGGAGTTTTCCCGGACTTAGTCTTTAATTTCATCCAGAAGTTCCTCCTCTAATTTCACCTTCACATGAGTCTTTCTGTATGGCTGTTAATTTTACATTATCAATAGAAAAAAATCCCTACAATTAGCTTCAGTTAGAGGAGATGGAAGCGACTGAAACGAAAACATATGCTTAAAGTACTTTGCTTCCTCCTTCAAAATATAATTTGGTGAATCATGGGTGACTCCGTCATTTGTAACCAGTTTCAGTAAATTATTTTAGGTAGCATTTCTATGTTAAAGATTTAAAAATAAAAAATAAAATGGTGCATTTTTCCCCATTTTCCATCCAGTCTTTTTGCAGTTTGCTTTATTTTTATAATATATTACACTTGATCTTTCTTGAATAAGTTTCTCCATTTCTTTTTTTTCCTCTAATTTATTCTGAGCCTCTATGTTACAGTTTTTATTGCTATCTATCGGTTCTGTTAGACTTTCTATTTCCTTTGTTAGTATGAACTCTTTTGACCTAAATTGCTTTTGTTTTCGAGATGAGTACTGAATTGCATGGCCTCTAAAGGCACATTTAAAGGTGTCCCATACAATAAGGGGATTTGCTGTACCTATGTTATGTCGGAAGAAAATGTTATAAATTCCTCTGTCCTAGTTAAAAACAAGTTATCATCCAATAGGCTTTGATTAATTTTCCAATGTCCTCGCCCACGTGGAAATTCAGTAAGAGTAATGTATATGCCAATTATATGATGGTCCGACCGCATTCTGTCCCCTATCAACACTTTTTAAACTTTTGGTGCCAACGAGAATGACATAAGAAAGAAGTCAATACGACAAGCTTGAATGAGTCTCCGCCATGTATATCTCACTAGGTCAGGATATTTAAGCCTCCATATATCTACTAGTTCTAATGTATCTATTACATTAATGATTTCCTTAAGAGCATGAGGGTGATAGTTTGTAGTGTGATTTCCTTTACGGTCCATTGAGCTATTTAAAACAGTATTATAATCTCCCACTATAATAATAGACTCTTGTATTGCTTGCAGAGTTGATAATGTATTATATATATTGTCAAAGAAGTGTGGATCATCATTATTTGGTCCGTAAAGGTTAACGAGCCATATCTGTTGTTTATGGTCCAATAACATATTTAAAATCATCCATCTACCTTGCGGATCTGTTTGGACAATTTGCACATTCGGATCGAAATTACTGTTAATTAATATCATCACCCCTTTTGAGTTTCTTTGCCCATGGGAGAAGTATATTTCGCCCCCCACCAGTCCTTTTTCCACATAACTTCATCTAGAATTGTTGAATGAGTTTCCTGTAAACAATAGATATTATATTCCTTCTCTTTGAGCCATGTAAATATTGTTCTTCTTTTGTTATTATCTGCTAAGCCATTACAATTATCTGACTATACTTATACTTATCACCACTTACCATAATGAGATACAAGTTTCAAATCTATTTATCATAATATCTGTTTGTACATTTACCAATAAAAAATACCATAGTGATTGAGCTCCTTAGCCCTTTTCTGTCTGTAGGACTGTGGAATCAGCAGCAGAATGACAGAGGTTACAATAATTGCACCATATTCCCTATAGCAGTGTTTCTTCATCCTGGTATTGTGGACCCAAAGGGGTGCACATTTCTGTTTTTGCCTTAGCACTACAAACCTGATTCAAATCATCAAAGCTTGATGAGGAGTTAATCGTTTGAATCAGCGGTGTAGTGCTAGGGCAAAGACAAACATGTAACCTCTGTCATTCTGCTGCAGATTCCACAGTCCTCCAGACAGAACAGGGCTGAGGAGCTTAGTCCCTGTCACAGCAGTAGAGGACACTGCATCTTGCCCTCCTGTCCCAAAGCTACAGCCCAATTTCAGCAGTCTGTGATTCATACACACAAGAGGCACAGAGTGCTGCAGGATCGTCCTGATCCGGATCATTCACTGCCCTGTAAATGGCCATGTGAAAAGAGCGTTACAGTGTTATTGTATGGTGCTCTCCTCCGAACAAGCCACTTTAGTTCGGACTTTCTTATTGTCGTATTTTACACCAGACATTATTGGACCAAAGGATCGTCTTCATAATGGCATTGCACCCGCTTGGAGAGAGTTTTAGAGCCTCCTAAAATTGGTTCCCTGTGGGCACTTGTTTGTCCTGTTTTCATTATAAGTGACTTAACAACCATGCAGCACCACTTCACGCCAACGTGTTGGCTTATAGCTGATGCACATGGGCACCCGACAAGTCCAAAAAATTTAATAACTGAGATAGTTTGACACAGCCAATTGATCAAAGTTAGCTTTCCTCCCTTGTCTTTTTATGAATATGAGATTTTAATAGCCATGGCATAATGGCAGACATTTTACAGTAAATGTTCATCCTATTTTTCAGACTTTGATTTGATTAACAGAGACAAATTGACTGATTTATTCATAAGGAACTAATATATATATATATATATATATACAGTGGGGGAAAAAAGTATTTAGTCAGCCACCAATTGTGCAAGTTCTCCCACTTAAAAAGATGAGAGAGGCCTGTAATTTTCATCATAGGTACACGTCCACTATGACAGACAAAATGAGAAAAAAAAATCCAGAAAATCACATTGTAGGATTTTTAATGAATTTATTGGCATATGATGGTGGAAAATAAGTATTTGGTCAATAACAAAAGTTTCTCAATACTTTGTTATATACCCTTTGTTGGCAATGACACAGGTCAAACGTTTTCTGTAAGTCTTCACAAGGTTTTCACACACTGTTGCTGGTATTTTGGCCCATTCCTCCATGCAGATCTCCTCTAGAGCAGTGATGTTTTGGGGCTGTCGCTGGGCAACACAGACTTTCAACTCCCTCCAAAGATTTTCTATGGGGTTGAGATCTGGAGACTGGCTAGGCCACTCCAGGACCTTGAAATGCTTCTTACGAAGCCACTCCTTCGTTGCCCGGGCGGTGTGTTTGGGATCATTGTCATGCTGAAAGACCCAGCCACGTTTCATCTTCAATGCCCTTGCTGATGGAAGGAGGGTTTCACTCAAAATCTCACGATACATGGCCCCATTCATTCTTTCCTTTACACGGATCAGTCGTCCTGGTCCCTTTGCAGAAAAACAGCCCCAAAGCATGATGTTTCCAACCCCATGCTTCACAGTAGGTATGGTGTTCTTTTGATGCAACTCAGCATTCTTTGTTCTCCAAACATGACGAGTTGAGTTTTTACCAAAAAGTTATATTTTGGTTTCATCTGACCATATGACATTCTCCCAATCCTCTTCTGGATCATCCAAATGCACTTCAGACGGGCCTGGACATGTACTGGCTTAAGCAGGGGGACACGTCTCGCACTGCAGGATTTGAGTTCCTGGCGGCGTAGTGTGTTACTGATGGTTGGCTTTGTTACTTTGGTCCCAGCTCTCTGCAGGTCATTCACTAGGTCCCCCCGTGTGGTTCTGGGATTTTTGCTCACCGTTCTTGTGATCATTTTGACCCCACGGGGTGAGATCTTGCGTGGAGCCCCAGATCGAGGGAGATTATCAGTGGTCTTGTATGTCTTCCATTTCCTAATAATTGCTCCCACAGTTGATTTCTTCAAACCAAGCTGCTTACCTATTGCAGATTCAGTCTTCCCAGCCTGGTGCAGGTCTACAATTTTGTTTTTGGTGTCCTTTGACAGCTCTTTGGTCTTGGCCATTGTGAAGTTTGGAGTGTGACTGTTTGAGGTTGTGGACAGGTGTATTTTATACTGATAACAAGTTCAAACAGGTGCCATTAATACAGGTAACGAGTGGAGGACAGAGGAGCCTCTGAAAGAAGAAGTTACAGGTCTGTGAGAGCCAGAAATCTTGCTTGTTTGTAGGTGACCAAATACTTATTTTCCACCATAATTTGCAAATAAATTCATTAAAAATCCTACAATGGGATTTTCTGGATTTTTTTTCCTCAATTTGTCTGTCATAGTTGACGTGTACCTATGATGAAAATTACAGGCCTCTCTCATCTTTTTAAGTGGGAGAACTTGCACAATTGGTGGCTGACTAAATACTTTTTTTCCCCACTGTATATATATATACACACACACACACACACACACACACACATAAGGAACCTTGGTGTCAATTAATCTGATATCATAACTTCTCTAACCCTTCAACAACGGTCATTTTTGAGTAGTTTGCACATGAGAATAAACTGTCCCAGACTGCCTTAAACTGTGTTGTGTACCGTGAATACTTGTGATGCAGAAACCATTGCAATGATTTAGGCTATTGCACTCAAATACTGGCAGCAGGTGGCAGGTGCTGGCAATGTGGCTGTGTACACACTGTATTACGATTGGAAAAACATTCTGTACTCTCCAGACTAGAGCAGCTGTGACTGTTCCTCCTTCACTGACATTAAACTGACTTCTAGCTTATAGGTTTTCCCTCTTGACTGACTGGTCATCAATCTACTGTCCCTCTAAATAAAAGTAACCTTGATGACATGCTAAATATGCAGAGACCTAGGCATTTTATGTGTCACAAATGCTACTCTATTTCCTATACAGTGCACTACTTTTGATCGTGGAAACTGGTCAAAAGTAGTGCACTATAAAGGGAATAGGGTGCCATTTGGGACTCAACGTTTGCAAATATCCATCTGAAATTTAGCCAGACATTTTTCAAACATGAGAGCTCCCAATGGAAGTAATTCTATACATTATTTACACTCATCACAATGACCTAGCCCAGGGATGGGCAACTGGAGGCACGTGGGCCGCCCCCCTTTTGCACACCCTCGGATCACTCCCCCCCCACCAAAAAAATATTATACAACTGTTTTTTTTCTTCTCTATACTCAGTTGGAGTCTTAACTTACTGTTGCAAGTTAGAATACACAAGGTGCAATTTCAAAATGTGTTTGTGCATCAGCAGTTTTTCTCTTGTTATGTCAGTCACTGATAGTCACTCAATTAACATTTTTAGATTGTTAAGTTAGTTTAGCGGCCATTTATCTAAACTTAGAGTAATCATAGTCTAATTACCGCCCGGGGGGCCCCCATTGATTTTATTTGTCATTCTCGCTCAGATATCATATTAAAAACTGCAAACATTTCTCTCCAAGGTAGAGGAAGTTCAGGAGTAAATTGACTGTGTCCATAAAATATGTATAGTATGTACAGTGGGGAGAACAAGTATTTGATACACTGCCGATTTTGCAGGTTTTCCTACTTACAAAGCATGTAGAGGTCTGTAATTTTTATCATAGGTACACTTCAACTGTGAGAGACGGAAATTCACATTGTATAATTAAGTAATTAATTTGCATTTTATTGCATGACATAAGTATTTGATATACCAGGATTGCACACACTGCAGCAGGGATTTTGGCCCACTCCTCCATACAGACCTTCTCCAGATCCTTCAGGTTTCGGGGCTGTCGCTGGGCAATACGGACTTTCAGCTCCCTCCAAAGATTTTCTATAGGGTTCAGGTCTGGAGACTGGCTAGGCCACTCCAGGACCTTGAGATGCTTCTTACGGAGCCACTCAGTTGCCCTGGCTGTGTGTTTCGGGTCGTTGTCATGCTGGAAGACCCAGCCACGACCCATCTTCAATGCTCTTACTGAGGGAAGGAGGTTGTTGGCCAAGATCTCGCGATACATGGCCCCATCTATCCTCCCTTCAATACGGTGCAGTCGTCCTGTCCCCTTTGCAGAAAAGCATCCCCAAAGAATGAGGTTTCCACCTCCATGCTTCACGGTTGGGATGGTGTTCTTGGGGTTGTACTCATCCTTCTTCTTCCTCCAAACACGGCGAGTGGAGTTTAGACCAAAAAGCTATATTTTTGTCTCATCAGACCACATGACCTTCTCCCATTCCTCCTCTGGATCATCCAGATGGTCATTGGCAAACTTCCGACGGACCTGGACATGCGCTGGCTTGAGCAGGGGGACCTTGCGTGCGCTGCAGGATTTTAATCCATGACGGCGTAGTGTGTTACTAATGGTTTTCTTTGAGACTGTGGTCCCAGCTCTCTTCAGGTCATTGACCAGGTCCTGCTGTGTAGTTCTGGGCTAATCCCTCACCTTCCTCATGATCATTGATGCCCCACGAGGTGAGATCTTGCATGGAGCCCCAGACCGAGGGTGATTGACCGTCATCTTGAACTTCTTCCATTTTCTAATAATTGCGCCAACAGTTGTTGCCTTCTCACCAAGCCGCTTGCCTATTGTCCTGTAGCCCATCCCAGCCTTGTGCAGGTCTACAATTTTATCCCTGATGTCCTTACACAGCTCTCTGGTCTTCGCCATTGTGGAGAGGTTGGAGTCTGTTTGATTGAGTGTGTGGACAGGTGTCTTTTATACAGGTAACGAGTTCAAACAGGTGCAGTTAATACAGGTAATGAGTGGAGAACAGGAGGGCTTCTTAAAGAAAAACTAAACAGGTCTGTGAGAGCCGGAATTCTTACTGGTTGGTAGGTGATCAAATACTTATGTCATGCAATAAAATGCAAATTAATTACTTAAAAGTCATACGATGTGATTTTCCGTCTCTCACAGTTGAAGTGTACCTATGATAAAAAATTACAGACCTCTACATGCTTTGTAAGTAGGAAAACCTGCAAAATCGGCAGTGTATCAAATACTTGTTCTCCCCACTCTATAAGCTGGAAGTTGAGGCCTAAGCATTGTTGTTCACTAGTTTACTCAAATTAGGGAAGGGGTGGTGGGGTTGGAAAGTAATGAAGGGAAATATTTTTTTTTTAAGGATATGTATGTATGTATATATTTACACTGCTCAAAAAAATAAAGGGAACACTTAAACAACACAATGTAACTCCAAGTCAATCACATTTCTGTGAAATCAAACTGTCCACTTAGGAAGCAACACTGATTGGCAAATTTCACATGCTGTTGTGCAAATGGAATAGACAACAGCTGGAAATTATAGGCAATTAGCAAGACACCCCCAATAAAGAAGTGGTTCTGCAGGTGGTGACCACAGACCACTTCTCAGTTCCTATGCTTCCTGGCTGATGGTTTGGTCACTTTTGAATGCTGCCGGTGCTTTCACTCTAGTGGTAGCATGAGACGGAGTCTACAACCCACACAAGTAGCTCAGGTAGTGCAGCTCATCCAGGATGGCACATTAATGCGAGCTGTGGCAAGAAGGTTTGCTGTGTCTGTCAGCGTAGTGTCCAGAGCATGGAGGCGCTACCAGGAGACAGGCCAGTACATCAGGAGACGTGGAGGAGGCCGTAGGAGGGCAAAAACCCAGCAGCAGGACCGCTACCTCCACCTTTGTGCAAGGAGGAGCAGGAGGAGCACTGCCAGAGCCCTGTAAAATGACCTCCAGCAGGCCACAAATGTGCATGTGTCTGCTCAAACGGTCAGAAACAGACTCCATGAGGGTGGTATGAGGGTCCGACGTCCACAGGTGGGGGTTGTGCTTACAGCCCAACACCGTGCAGGACGTTTGGCATTTGCCAGAGAACACCAAGATTGGCAAATTCGCCACTGGCGCCCTGTGCTCTTCACAGATGAAAGCAGGTTCACACTGAGCACATGTGACAGACGTGACAGTGTCTGGAGACGCCGTGGAGAATGTTCTGCTGCCTGCAACATCCTCCAGCATGACCGGTTTGGCGGTGGGTCAGTCATGGTGTGGGGTGGTATTTCTTTGGGGGGCCGCACAGCCCTCCATGTGCTCGCCAGAGGTAGCCTGACTGCCATTAGGTACCGAGATGAGATCCTCAGACCCCTTGTGAGACCATATGCTGGTGCGGTTGGCCCTGGGTTCCTCCTAATGCAAGACAATGCTAGACCTCGTGTGGCTGGAGTGTGACAGCAGTTCCTGCAAGAGGAAGGCATTTATGCTATGGACTGGCCCGCCCGTTCCCCAGACCTGAATCCAATTGAGCACATCTGGGACATCATGTCTCACTCCATCCACCAACGCCACGTTGCACCACAGACTGTCCAGGAGTTGGTGGATGCTTTAGTCCAGGTCTGGGAGGAGATCCCTCAGGAGACCATCCGCCACCTCATCAGGAGCATGCCCAGGCGTTGTAGGGAGGTCATACAGGCACGTGGAGGCCACACACACTACTGAGCCTCATTTTGACTTGTTTTAAGGACATCACATCAAAGTTGGATCAGCCTGTAGTGTGGTTTTCCACTTTAATTTTTAGGGTGACTCCAAATCCAGACCTCCATGGGTTGATACATTTGATTTCCATTGATAATTTTTGTGTGATTATTTAAGTATTTAATAAGATTATTTCATTCATTCAGATCTAGGATGTGTTGTTTAAGTGTTCCCTTTATTTTTTTGAGCAGTGTATACAGTGGGGGAAAAAAGTATTTAGTCAGCCACCAATTGTGCAAGTTCTCCCACTTAAAAAGATGAGTGGCCTCTAATTTTCATCATAGGTACATGTCAACTATGACAGACAAAATGAGAAAAAAAATCCAGAAAATCACATTGTAGGATTTTTAATGAATTTATTTGCAAATTATGGTGGAAAATAAGTATTTGGTCAATAACAAAAGTTTCTCAATACTTTGTTATATGACACAGGTCTTTGTTGGCAATGACACAGGTCAAACGTTTTCTGTAAGTCTTCACAAGGTTTTCACACACTGTTGCTGGTATTTTGGCCCATTCCTCCATGCAGATCTCCTCTAGAGCAGTGATGTTTTGGGGCTGTCGCTGGGCAACACGGACTTTCAACTCCCTCCAAAGATTTTCTATGGGGTTGAGATCTGGAGACTGGCTAGGCCACTCCAGGACCCTGAAATGCTTCTTGCGAAGCCACTCCTTCGTTGCCCGGGCGGTGTGTTTGGGATCATTGTCATGCTGAAAGACCCAGCCACGTTTCATCTTCAATGCCCTTGCTGATGGAAGGAGGTTTTCACTCAAAATCACACGATACATGGCCCCATTCATTCTTTCCTTTACACGGATCAGTCGTCCTGGTCCCTTTGCAGAAAAACAGCCCCAAAGCATGATGTTTCCACCCCCATGCTTCACAGTAGGTATGGTGTTCTTTGGATGCAACTCAGCATTCTTTGTCCTCCAAACACGACAAGTTCTATTTTGGTTTCATCTGACCATATGACATATGACATTCTCCCAATCCTCTTCTGGATCATCCAAATGCACTCTAGCAAACTTCAGACGGGCATGGACATGTACTGGCTTAAGCAGGGGGACACGTCTGGCACTGCAGGATTTGAGTCCCTGGTGGCGTAGTGTGTTACTGATGGTAGACTTTGTTACTTTGGTCCCAGCTCTCTGCAGGTCATTCACTAGGTCCCCCCGTGTGGTTCTGGGATTTTTGCTCACCGTTCTTGTGATCATTTTGACCCCACGGGGTGAGATCTTGCGTGGAGCCCCAGATCGAGGGAGATTATCAGTGGTCTTGTATGTCTTCCATTTCCTAATAATTGCTCCCACAGTTGATTTCTTCAAACCAAGCTGCTTACCTATTGCAGATTCAGTCTTCCCAGCCTGGTGCAGGTCTACAATTTTGTTTCTGGTGTCCTTTGACAGCTCTTTGGTCTTGGCCATAGTGGAGTTTGGAGTGTGACTGTTTGAGGTTGTGGACAGGTGTCTTTTATACTGATAACAAGTTCAAACAGGTGCCATTAATACAGGTAACGAGTGGAGGACAGAGGAGCCTCTTAAAGAAGAAGTTACAGGTCTGTGAGAGCCAGAAATCTTGCTTGTTTGTAGGTGACCAAATACTTATTTTCCACCATAATTTGCAAATAAATTCATTAAAAATCCTACAATGTGATTTTCTCGATTTTTTTTCCTCAATTTGTCTGTCATAGTTGACGTGTACCTATGATGAAAATGACAGGCCTCTCTCATCTTTTTAAAATGGGAGAACTTGCACAATTGGTGGCTGACTAAATACTTTTTTTCCCACTGTATATATGCGAGAAAAAAATAACATATGGGGGATTGGAAGTGATACAGACAATTACATTGATGGAAGTTACAATCTATCTGCAATATTAAAGCTGATCTACCCCCTAAAAAATATATATATAAATATATATATAAAAATATATATATTTCTCTCCACCCTAAGGCAAAATGTGTAGAATTGCAGGAAATGTGTTATCAAATTCCAAAATCTTCTCTCCGTCCCATGGCAAAATGTGTAGAATTGCATGAAATGAACTCTAAAACTTACACATTTTCTCTTGGGGGGAGGGGCGTGTTGGCACCGCAACTGCAGCCCCTCATGATGAGTTCAGATTTATTGTGGCCCCCACCCCATCAAAGTTGCCCATCCCTGACCTAGCCTATACGGGCAACTTACAGCCTATTTGGGGATAATGGAAATGCTATGACACAGTCTCTGGTGACAGACTGTTGGCCAGCACAGACTTGTTTCTGGGTTCCTGCCGAGATTAACATGCAAACTGCTGGCCATTCATATGATATGGTAACCAAAACAACTATGATTCAGCATGTCAGAGCCTCTAAAGCAATGGTCCAATTACTGGAAGTTATTTGGTACCACATAATCACCATAATGCTTTAGCAGCAGTTAAGAATCTTTCAAGCAGTTTTTCAGGAAATCCAAAGTGACTTGTGGCTAGATCTGTGATAACAATTGGCCTAAAAGCAACATATAACCTCCCACCTATTAATCTTCATTCGGAAAGGGACAACACGCCCTCCACAACTCAACTGTGACAGCCTTTATTCAAGCCTGCTGACACTAAGGTGATTGTCTGTCCCCTCAGAAGCTAATAAGTATTGGTACTGCCAGTCATAACTCATGATTAGTCATAACTAACAGTGGATGTGGTGCCGTTCTCCATTTTATCTCACTAGTTTCTCCATGCTCTCCTTTCCTTCCTCCTTCAGTATCAGTCTATATTAATGTTACTGTTGCATTAAAACAAAAAATTGTCTGTCTTCAATTTACACTGAACAAAAATATAAACGCAACAATTTCAAAGATTTTACTGAGTTACAGTTCATGTAAGGAAATCAGTCAATTGAAATAAATTAATTAGGCCCTAATCTATGGATTTCACATGACTGGGAATACGCATATGCATCTGTTGGCCACAGATACCTTAAAAACAAAAGGTAGGGGCGTGGATCAGAAAACCAGTCAGCTGGTGATATGATCACCTATAAACTTCAATGCCACTTTGATGACTGTAATTTCTTTCTGAGGGTAATGAAACATACTGGCACTTATTCTGGACTGCATACTAAGAACCACTGAACTCATCAATCTCAGGTCAACTTGATATTACATTTAGCCATGCAATGATCATCCACAATGTAAGTGAGACTAGGACTGAGAACCTCTCGCTTTGGAATAAAAACAATTAGGGTTTACTGTCTGGTGTTACCTATTAAAGGAAGTATGTTTTAAACACCTACACAAATATAATACTGTAAAACATTATCATTAATTGACTACGATATGCATTATATTCTCTTACCCTGTTGAGCTGGCCGTTGCATAATAGAACATCAGTGAGCTGTTTCAGGGAATCTTCCATGCCTGTCACAAAAAGCAGGGAGGGCTGTCTGTGGGAGAGCCAGTGATCCACTGCCTGGGCCACCACCCGGCACGCCTGCAGGAGCAGTGAGTGTGGGGGCAGGAGTCTGACATCCCTACTAGCAGACACCACACAGGACAGCAGCTGGCACACCGAGTCTGCCACCACCGACCTGTCCTTGTCCAGGCTAAACCCTCCAGCCTCCACACTCATTGCCTCCCCCTCCAACCTGTTCAGCCCACACAGGCTCTGGAGAAACTGCATGTGGAGCAGCATGGCCTTCCCCCGAGAGCCTGCCTCACACAGGCTAGAGAATGGGATCTGGGGGGGTGTGGTGTCGACAGTTGGGAAGGCTGGCTGGGCACTGGGTTCTGCAGAGTCTTGAGTGGGCAGAAGTGTCTCTGTGTTGTTCTCCATCCCATAGCCGGAGTCCATGTCTGAGTTGAGCAGGTCTTTCACCAAGCCCGGCCCCATGAGGTCCTGAGAGAGAAGGTCCTTGAAGTCATCTCCTGCAGGTTGCACCAAGTAGGACATGCGCTTAATCACTATGCACATCTCATTGTCAGCTTCATTATACATTATGTCACTGAATTAAGCATTAGGCCCTATATCTAAAACATCCTTAATTTTCACACAATTAGCTTTGTCATTAAACCCCATTCAATCATGTCTCTCTCGCCTTTTAAGTAATTCACCATCACCTTGTGTAATTTCATATAGGCCTAATTCTTACGTGTTTTGCACATCAACGGGCCTTGTTTCCAAAGCAACCTTGTGTGTCCATGATGCTCAACTTCATTAATGAGCGAGATGCTCATTGGCCACAATGGCCTTCAGTTCAATAATACACCCGGCTGATAACTAGGGTATGAAAACTAGGCTCCACTCCTCATGTAGACATTGTAATCCAATAACCATCCATGCCAGACATGCTGAGCAGTCCTTTACTAACTGAAAATGAGCTACATTTAAATGAGCATGAATCCTGCTGTTCATCAATTGAACAAAATAATAAAACTGGGAGGCTATTTACTGTGACAGTACAAAACTGCAGCCCTATCCAGAGCCACAGATATATCTAATTCTAAATGCATTGCTATGGGCCTATCCAGCAGACCTAAAGTACAATGGGCCTACTGAGTATACTGTATTCACGTGATTGACCAATAGGAGACTAATTATTATTAAATAAAAATGTGTCATTTAGCAGACGCTCTTATCTAGAGGGACTTACAGGAGCAATTAGGGTTAAGTGCCTTGCTCAAGGGCACATCGACAGATTTTTCACCTAGTCGGCTCGGGGATTAGAACTGCGACCTTTCGGTTACTGGCACAACGCTCTTAACCACTAAGCTACCTGCCGCCCTAATAAAGGAAATGTCTAACATGGGGTATATGCTATTAGTCACACTTTAAAGGAGTGGGGGTTAGCTAGCTACAAACCAGCAGAGGATGAATGAGACCCACCACCAGCTTCTGTTCCACTGGTGTTCTTTGGCTTTGAGAGCATCTGGGTGAGAAGGAGTTCTTGACGCATTCTGAGCACTTCCTCCTGCAGCTTCTGGGCTTTGGTCTTCCAGGCCTCAGTCTGGCTACTCAGCGTGTTGGCCAAATGTTCAGCGTGCCTCCGACCACTTCTCCCGGGAGGTTTACTCTTTATTATGGCAACGGCCACGACAAGTTTAGCTTTTCTAAGACCCCATTCCGCGGTGTCTGTCCCTGAAAGCAAGGGAAAACAATAATGTTGTTGTGTTAATTTGCTAGCTAACTATGCATCTTCTAATCTCGTTCGACACCAGACACTCCCACCTATGCGCAATTAGCCATCTTCCACGACAATACTGGCGCTAACCGTTAGCCCAATGTTCGCAAGAAGTAGCTTAACTAGCTAGCCCATCAATGTCACGATAATTGGCTACCTAACAATGGAGAATGGTAAACAAACTTTGCGTTAAAGCAAACAAACAACGTCACACTAACAAGCTAGCTAACTTTCGTTAGCTAGCCAAAGTTAGCCACGCAATTTTACCATTGGTAGGAGGACTTCGCTCCATTTTGTGATCCATCATTCAAGCCGAGTTCATCAACACCTGAGGCAAATTACCCCAAGTTATTGGTATTTTACTAACTTCATATAGCTAGCTAACTTGACTATTAACCCCAGTTACTCTTATTCTCGTTGTACTGTAAAAATATCAGATGTGATGCCTACATCAACGAGCACGTTAGCTGGCTAGCTTGGCCATTGTTACTGGTAGGTAGCCTCTCGCGCATGATGATCGCTGTCAATCATATGAAAGCGCGCGTGCATGAGAATGACCAAACCTGCAATTTGTTTTACTGAACATGTTCAGTACTTTCAAATTCTTAATTGATGTATTTAGATGCCTAGTGCCCTAGACTTGTCTCCTGTAGCTCAGTTGGTAGAGCATGGTGCTTGCAACGCCAGGGTTGTGGGTTCGTTTCCCGGGGGGGGCAGTATGAAAATGTATGCACTCACTAATTGTAAGTCGCTCTGTATAAGAGCGTCTGCTAAATGACGTAAATGTATTCTGATGTGACGTTCTTAATGGCTATCTCTTCTCTTCTAGGGTGACCAGGTGTCCTCGATTGTGCGGGACAGTCCTGCCCTTTGTCCCGCAATCAAACACCACTAATTTAGAAAAAAAAAAGATAATTGGTCCGGTATTTCAGTCAGACATTCAGACCTCTCTTGCAGTCACGTTGCGCGTATTAAAATATATATCATAATGATGTGGTAGCTTAAGCCTACTGGTGATATTAAACACTTCTCCAATCATTGTTGAGATCTGAGACGACACGTAGGCCAACGTCATAGGCCTATGGTCAACCAATCATATTTCTCAAGTCCTTTCAGGCTAAATTCCAGCTAAAGTTGGAGAGGACAGTTAGGCCTAGCTAACGTGCTTTTGATGAAGAGCTACAAAAGTAAATAAATAGCCCAATTAAACTGAAAGATATAAGGTAAATTAGTCAAACTTGTGAGGTTCTACATGCTCATTAGTTGCTCATTCAACATATTTGCTGCTACTTCACTCAATCTCGTTTTAAATACTCCTTTCCTAACTGTTTTGCATTCCCGAAGACCAACCAGAAATGTTTCCTTGGCCAAATATTCCCAGGTCTCTCGTTTCTGCATCACCAAGTTTTGTGCAAGGCAAAAGAGTAGGCTAGGGTCGCATCAATTGCTTGTTCGGTTCAGCGGACTGCAGAGGTGTAGTGCTACCATAGCGCCCCGCCACTTCTCACAATGGTGCTCGTTTAGTAAAGTTAGATCAAAGCTGAATCAATGTCTTGGAAGATCACATAATGATTAATTAGTATTCTACATAACACTTATATAAAAAAGTATAACATTACTGTTACACCAAAAACAGCACCTAATTTCTTATTAGATTTAAGGATGGTTAGCTGAATAGTAAAAATATATATATATAATGCGGCCAAAACTCAACAGAGCTGGCCACTTGGCAGAATGTGCTTTGATTAAAACATAATATCGGAAGGCTATTTGCTACTAGTTTGTTAACACCATCTGCTCTAATTGTCTCACGAAACAGTAATTCAAGAAGATCTAAATGCATATTCCCATGAAACTGATTGAGGTCAAATTATTGGCATGCAGAAGCAGTTTGGACATTTCACTTGTAAAACGTGAAGAATTATCATTCACTATTGACAGTGATGATGCCATGGCATATTTTGAAATTAGGTGTGCCTAACTTAGTTCTTGAGGGTATTAAAAATAGAAAATGTTCTTAAACCATATGTGTGAGCATAGGCAGAAGTTGCAATTGGAGGATGCATTTTATTAATATCGTATAATGATTTGCAATAGGCTACATTTTTTCGGTACCATCTTTGAGAAATGACAGAGGTGGGACCAAGTCACTATTATTCGAGTCACAAGCAAGTCTCAAGTCACAAGGCCCGAGTCTCAAGTCGAGTCCCAAGTCGAACAAACAGGTCAAGACTCGAGTCAAGTCCAAGTCATGCTTTCTAAGAGCAAGTCAAGTCGAGTCACAAGTTTAAGTCAAGTCTCAAGTCAAGTAAAAACAATCTATACATGCAAGGACTTGTTCAACTACAAATCTTTGTCTATTTATTGAGGCTACCAGACAGCCCTCTTCATTTTTTTGTCTACAACACATTTTGATTAGCCCATGTAATTGTAAATTAGGGACCTTGTAGCAGTCGTACGGGCATGAAATCAGCAGAAGGCAAGGCAGGTTGACGTTCTCATAGTGTAGATGTATTTATAGGTCTTGGTGATCCAATGGTAAAAGCGCCATATCATGCTAAATATACAAGTAGATTTACCAAATATACACGGGCAATAGCCCAAAAGAAATAGCCTCTGTATCAGGCTTAATCTGTCCTATCTGAACGGACCCAGGTAGAGGGCATGACAGAACAGCCTCACCTTGAGAAACCAAATCGAATCTGTCTAACAGGAGCTCAAACAGGTAGGCCTGCAGAATATAAGCACTTGGCCCCCAGGACCATACAATTACCCTATTGGCAAAGATAACCAATACACGGGTTCTACAATGTAAAGGCAATTTCCACCTCCATTATTACATTGGTACATTCGTCTTACTCTGACGTAATGATTATTACTTATATTTCAATACCATGCATACATGGAACAATAATGTTCGCTTATTCAACGTTCTGACTCCAAAACGTGGAGCGCAGGCCATGTAGCCTATTTCTATGCGCACTGAGGCGCGCGCGCTCCTTATACACAACAACAATTACAGAGACATACGACACAGACGCAGAGAACTCTGACATAACCCGGGAAATATAAACAAAGGAAACCATACATTGAATTAAATAAACATAACTTCTACCTCATGAGTCTTACGAATGTGCATGCGCACTATAAACATCGCGCCCACTCAGAGCAGGGTAACAAATGGTTGGCTAAATGGAAATGTATCGTAGGCCTATCAAACATGAAACATAAATGTCTCTGTAGGCCTATCAGACATGGAACAGAAATGTCTACGTGTTGCAATAAACGGTACAGTGATGGAATGATGAAACGCTAGCAATTATTGTAGTAATAGATGGAACATATATTTACTTCATAGGGTCTATGCATTTAAACATGTTGAAAGCAACAGCAAACATTTCAACAAGAGCAAAAAAAAGCACCTTCCACTGGTGGGAGTTCGGAGAGCGCATCTTCGCCACAGTAATCATTCATTTTAACAACAAATTCCAAATGCAAGCTTCATAAGTAAATTATCAATTTCAAGTAATTGTTACATACCAAAAGATCAGTAGGCCTATGCTAGTCATTGTTGCCCCATTGCTGGTGAGCTTGCAAAGGAAACAGTTCATATTCTTGATCACCAATTCTTTTGGGAGCTGCATATTTAATTATTATGGCAATCCTCTCTTCCTACAATTTGACGTTTGTGCTGCATCGGATCCTATAGCTGTACAGCAAATCAGCAACCTGTTCGCTAGCGCACCCGACCTGTGTTGATTGACAGTTTGCTGGTCCAATCAGAGTGCCGAGTGTGCGTTTCACTAGACAATCTGTTGCAGGTTTTTTTGCAAGGGCGATGTTACGGAAACTGTCTCTGGCTGCATGTAGAGTAATCCACGTAGACTCCGTGCCACAAAATGAGTGACAAAACGTTACAAAACCTGGCCAGATAGTTTTTAATCATGTAGGCTACACAGTCCCGCGAAATCCTCCTGTTGTCCCGCATTTGGGTATTTTAAATGTGGTCACCCTACTCTTGACTGACAAATCCTTCTCATGGACAGAGGAAAGCAGCAAGGACACTGTCACTGTCAAACTAGACAATGATGGAACAAGACCGTGGCCAACTACAGGTAGGCCTTTTACTGTCAAATACATTAACTTTGTAATCAAGTGAAGTAATCAAAGATGGCCTTCTCAGTAACACCATAGGCCTACTGTTTTTTGTCTCGAGTCTTGGGGAGAATAATTTTGTCCCAGTCACAATGATGGTCTAATTTAGACTAAATTGATCTGATGAAAGAAACTCATTGATTTGATCAAATAAATTAAATCAGTGATATTCAGGATTCTCATCACAAAGAAACGATTCTAGGTCATGTTTCAAACATTCAATCTAGCTTTGATAAATACGAATGATAATCACTATCTTTATGAATGATATAGCCTATTTTAAAACAGATTCAATTGATTATTATTAATAATAATGTATTTCACTTGTATAGCACTTTTCATTACAGAAAATAATCTCAAAGCCCATAAAAAGCAAAATAAACAAAAAAAACATTTAAATTGAGATGGTAGAGAGACTTGCTTCGGATGAAAGGCTGGGAGTTGAGGCAGTTAGGATTGGAAAAGCATAGCTACGGCAGTGGAGGCATTGATGGTACAGCCAGGAAGAAACAAAGACAGTCTGACAAACAGGCCCTAAATGAGTACTTAAGGAAGATGTTAATGATAATATACAGTCACAATACATCAGTCATAATTAGCATTTAGGCTCACCTCAATACCACAATCAGCTTTCGTGTTGCAGAGGCAAATTCTACATGATTGCAAAGTGTCTCTGTCAATGGAAATCCAATAAGCAACCGCTTGACCTTATTTTTCTCACTAGCAGATAAGGATGATTATTCTCTTCAGCAGATTTTGATAGAAAGTTACCATGCTTGAAAGAGAATGATGCCCAGATCTAATTTAATTGAAAATGACTGCCTGATATAGATTCCCATATAGATTCCCACTTAAAAGTTACGTTTATTTAGAGTGAAGGCATAAAATGGAGTAAATTCCAAGGAGCTTAATAAACTATAAAATACCCAATTGATGTAGAGACATCTTCAACTTCTTTACACAAAGAGAACTCAAACCTTTTCAATATGCAGTGCACAATTGATTTCCCCTATTATAGTGACTTGAGGGATTGTGAGGATATAACTAATTTGAATGCTAATAGAGATCGTCTTCTTTTATATATGCACCAACATATTAATCATTTACAAAGTTAATCACGAAGTTCACAAAGCCCATCTCAGTCTCAACACTCTATTTTCATCTTATGGACATACAAAAAGACAGACAGAGAAAGGCTATACAGTGAGGGAAAAAAGTATTTGATCCCCTGCTGATTTTGTACGTTTGCCCACTGACAAAGACATGATCAGTCTATAATTTTAATGGTAGGACTAGTTGAACAGTGAGAGACAGAATAACAACAACAAAATCCAGAAAAACGCATGTCAAAAATGTTATAAATTGATTTGCATTTTAATGAGGGAAATAAGTATTTGACCCCTCTGCAAAACATGACTTAGTACTTGGTGGCAAAACCCTTGTTGGCAATCACAGACGTCAGACGTTTCTTGTAGTTGGCCACCAGGTTTGCACACATCTCAGGAGGGATTTTGTTTCACTTCTCTTTGCAGATCTTCTCCAAGTCATTAAGGTTTCGAGGCTGACGTTTGGCAACTCGAACCTTCAGCTCCCTCCACAGATTTTCTACGGGATTGAGGTCTGGAGACTGGCAGGCCACTCCAGGACCTTAATGTGCTTCTTCTTGAGCCACTCCTTTGTTGCCTTGGCCGTGTGTTTTGGGTCATTGTCATGCTGGAATACCCATCCATGACCCATTTTCAATGCCCTGGCTGAAGGAAGGAGGTTCTCACCCAAGATTTGACGGTACATGGCCCCGTCCATCGTCCCTTTGATGCGGTGAAGTTGTCCTGTCCCCTTAGCAGAAAAACTCCCCCAAAGCATAATGTTTTCACCTCCATGTTTGACGGTGGGGATGGTGTTCTTGGGGTCATAGGCAGCATTCCTCCTCCTCCAAACACTGCGAGTTGAGTTGATGCCAAAGAGCTCGATTTTGGTCTCATCTGACCACAACACTTTCACCCAGTTCTCCTCTGAATCATTCAGATGTTCATTGGCAAACTTCAGACGGCCCTGTATATGTGCTTTCTTGAGCAGGGGGACCTTGCGGGAGCTGCAGGATTTCAGTCCTTCACGGCGTAGTGTGTTACCAATTGTTTTCTTGGTGACTATGGTCCCAGCTGCCTTGAGATCATTGACAAGATCCTCCTGTGTAGTTCTGGGCTGATTCCTCACCGTTCTCATGATCATTGCAACTCCACGAGGTGAGATCTTGCATGGAGCCCCAGGCCGAGGGAGATTGACAGGTCTTTTGTGTTTCTTCCATTTGCGAATAATCGCACCAACTGTTGTCACCTTCTCACCAAGCTGCTTGGCGATGGTCTTGTAGCCCATTCCAGCCTTGTGTAGGTCTACAATCTTGTCCCTGACATCCTTGGAGAGGTCTTTGGTCTTGGCCATGGTGGAGAGTTTGGAATCTGATTGATTGATTGCTTCTGTGGACAGGTGTCTTTTATACAGGTAACAAGCTGAGATTAGGAGCACTCCCTTTAAGAGTGTGCTCCTAATCTCAGCTCGTTACCTGTATAAAAGACACCTGGGAGCCAGAAATCTTTCTGATTGAGAGGGGGTCAAATACTTATTTCCCTCATTAAAATGCAAATCAATTTATAACATTTTTGACATGCGTTTTTCTGGATTTTTTTGTTGTTATTCTGTCTCTCACTGTTCAAATAAACCTACCATTAAAATTATAGACTGATCATTTCTTTGTCAGTGGGCAAACGTACAAAATCAGCAGGGGATCAAATACTTTTTTCCCTCACTGTATGCCATACACAAAGACATAGAGTTGAATTCTGAAGTTTACATACGCCTTAGCCAAATACATTTAAACTCAGTTTTTCACAATTCCTGACATTTAATCCTAGTAAAAATTCCCTGTTTTAGGTCAGTTAGGATCACCACTTTATTTTAAGAATGTGAACTGTCAGAATAATAGTAGGGAGAATGATTTATTTCAGCTTTTATTTCTTTCATCACATTCCCAGTGGGTCAGAAGTTTACATACACTCAATTAGTATTTGGTAGCATTGCCTTTAAATTGTTTAATTTGGGTCAAACGTTTCGGATAGCCTTCCACAAGCTTCCCACAATAAGTTGGGTGCATTTTGGCCCATTCCTCCTGACAGAGCTGGTGTAACTGAGTCAGGTTTGTAGGCCTTGCTCGCACACGCTTTTTCAGTTCTGCCCACAAATGTTCTATAGGGTTGAGGTCAGGGCTTTGTGATGGCCACTCCAATACCTTGACTTTGTTGTCCTTAAGCCATTTTGCCACAACTTTGGAAGTATGTTTGTGGTCATTGTCCATTTGGAAGACCCATTTGCGACTAAGCTTTAACTTCCTGACTGATGTCTTGAGATGTTGCTTCAATATATCCACATAATTTTCCTTCCTCATGATGCCATCTATTTTGTGAAGTGCACCAGTTCCTCCTGCAGCAAAGCACCCCCACAGCATGATGCTGCCACCCCCGTGCTTCACGGTTGGGATGGTGTTCGGCTTGCAAGCGTCCCCCTTTTTCCTCGAAACATAACAATGGTCATTATGGCCAAACAGTTCTATTTTTATTTCATCAGACCAGAGGATATTTCTCCAAAAAGGACGATCTTTGTCCCTATGTGCAGTTGCAAACCGTAGTCTGGTTTTTTATGGCGGTTTTGGAGCAGTGGCTTCTTCCTTGCTGAGCGGCCTTTCAGTTTATGTCGATATAGGACTCGTTTTACTGTGGGATATGGATACTTTTGTACCGGTTTCCTCCAGCATCTTCACAAGGTCCTTTGCTGTTGTTCTGGGATTGATTTGCACTTTTCGCACTAAAGTACGTTCATCTCTAGGAGACAGAACACGTCTCCTTCCTGAGCGGTATGATGGCTGCGTGGTCCCATGGTGTTTATACTTGCGTACTATTGTTTGTACAGATGAACGTGGTACCTTCAGGCGTTTTGAAATTGCTCCCAATGATGAACCAGACTTGTGGAGGTCTACAATTTTTTTTCTGAGGTCTTGGCTGATTTCTTTTGATTTTCCCATGATGTCAAGCAAAGAGGCACTGAGTTTGAAGGTAGGCCTTGAAATACATCCACAGGTACACCTCCAATTGACTCAAATGATGTCAATTAGCCTATCAGAACCTTGACATCATTTTCTGGAATTTTCCAAGCTGTTTAAAGGCACAGTCAACTTACATTTAACATTTTATCAGACGCTCTAATCCAGAGCGATTTACAGTTAGTGAGTGTATACATTTTCATACTGGTCCCCTGTGGGAATCGAACCCACAACCCTGGCGTTGCAAGCGCCATGCTCTACCAACTGAGCTACATTGGACACTTAGTGTATGTAAACTTCTGACCCACTGGAATTGTGATACAGTGAATTATAAGTGAAATAATCTGTCTGTAAACAATTGTTGTAAAAATTAATTGTGTCATGCACAAAGTAGATGTCCTAACCGACTTGCCAAAACTATAGTTTGTTAACATGAAATTTGTGGAGTGGTTGAAAAACGAGTTTTAATGACTCCAACCTAAGTGTTTGTAAACTTCCGACTTCAACTGTACAAAAAGACAGGCAGACTGGCTATGCCATTATGGTTTTACATTGATTGATCATAGGATACATCGTTAGATACATAGGCCTGACTGGACGACTAATTATGCATCCAGCAGCTTCTAAACAAGTAAGCCTAATGCAGACATGTAGATCTAATCTCCAGGCCATCAGACTCCACCACTAGCCGGCCTCCGCCCATTACACTGCCCTGAACTTTAGTCACTGTTACTAGCCGGCTACCACCCGGTACTAAACCCTGCACCTTAGAGACTACTGCCCTATGTACATAGTCATTGAACACTGGTCACTTTAATACATACTGTTTTACCCACTTCATATGTATATACTGTATTCTAGTCAAGGCTTATATAACTACTGCTGTACACACCTTTTCTATGAATATACTGTCCATAAAGTCTATACACACCATTATATACATATATATTTATATTCCGGATGCTCTTCCTCATATTTCTTAATTACTTTATTTAAATGTTTTATATTTGTGTGTATTGTTTTGTATTGTTAGGTAGCCTATTACTGCACTGTTGGAGCTAGAAACACAAGCAGTTTGCTGCACCTGCGATAACATCTTCAAAATATGTGTACACGACCAATTTGACCAATTTGATTTGATTTTGATTTGACATTGGCATTCATTATACACGTACAACACCTATATTTTTCATTTTTTAGAACAGAGCACAACCAGTATCGTAAAGGCCTAGTCTAAGTATAGACTATAATAATATCACCAACAACATATCCGAGTATAATCATCACAAAGCGTGGCTTTCCCCGTTGAACTGATGACATTGTAACAAACTCCCGAAGAGGAGCTGTCCAAGGGTCCTTGTAGCGGACCGCCGAAGTGGAGCTCTCCAAGGTGCTGATTGACACTTTCCTGGCGTTGCACTGCATCTCAATCAATGGTATGTGGCCGAATGCATTTGTAAATGTAAGATGTATGTTTTATTATGTTATTAGTTAGGCCTATTTCAGATACCATAACAATATCTGCATGTTCAAATAGTTTAATATGCAAATCATAGCCCTTTTCTTGCTATGATAAATACTAAACCCAAGGGCATTATGACCCGGTGTATGAAACTTGCTCAGCCTGGAGAGACAGAGAGAGAAGGAGGGCCAGTGTGATATCTGTAGTGTTCTGCCAGCTCAAGCGTTCTCTATAAAACCAAGTGTGAAGCCTCGCCTGCGCCCAACTTCTGAAGTGCCGCAGATCCAGCACAGTGCCTAGGAGAGCGGATTAACAGACTCAAAGAACAACAATAAAGAAAGCAAACTACTACAGATCATTATCATTCTTTAAATATTTGTATCAATATTGTGATAGGCCTACATAATTAACAAATGCACGTTTAATTGGGCAAACTAACGACTATCAATAATATATATAATGGGAATGTTCTCATATCTACATTTCATTGAAAAGCTGAATGTATAACAAACTAAGTAAATTAAAGGCAAAGGATATTTCAAGAAGAAGGGTTCACATTTTTTTCGTGTGATTGTTGGATAATCAATGTGAGTCTGATGGACACCGAAGGGGATGGAGCTGCGCATAACCTGGAAAAGATGACAATAAATGCGACGTTTACGTTGGATAAGCAGTCCTAGTGCTCCCTTTTTGAAGGGTTTTCCTTCAAAGCTCAATGACATCTGTCAAAAGAGTGTCGAAGGATGGAGCCCGCCAGTCAGTTGGAGCCAACTTCTTTTATTTATGGAGAGTTCTGGAATATGTCAACCAATGATACCAATGTAAATTTTACGACTAAAGGAGAGGAGGAGGATAGTTTGGCTTTCCAAGCCGGTTTAGCAGTTACATTATCTCTGATAACTTTTGCAACAACATTATCAAATGCATTCGTTATTGCTACTATTTATCAATCCAGAAAACTGCATACGCCTGCAAACTTTCTGATAGCATCGCTCGCGCTGACAGACCTTCTGGTGTCGGTATTGGTGATGCCAATCAGCGCACTATACACGGTGAGTCAAACATGGACTTTGGGACAAGTTATGTGCGACATATGGTTGTCTTCAGACATTACGTGTTGCACCGCATCCATTCTTCACCTGTGCGTAATTGCGCTGGACCGTTACTGGGCAATAACAGACGCGGTTGAGTACACCAAGAAGCGCACACCAGCGCGCGCAGCGGGGATGATCGCCACTGCCTGGGTGATTGCCATCTCCATCTCACTGCCGCCCTTCTTCTGGCGTCAGGTGAAAACGGAGGAGGTTACCACTTGCAATGTGAACACTGATCACATTTTCTACACTATTTATTCCACTTTTGGAGCCTTCTATATTCCCACTTTGTTACTCATAGCGCTTTACGGTAGGATCTACGTGGAAGCCCGAAAGAGAATCTTGAAACAGTCGTCTAATAAACCGGGGAAAAGACTCACTTCTGCCCATTTGATAACAAACTCGCCAGGTACAAATTCTGTGGCATCCACCACCTCTCTAAATTACGGGACGAACGAAACCTCTTCTTGCGAGGCTAATAGCTCACCTGCCAATGTGAACCATGTGAAAGTCACTGTATCCGACGCACTCCTGGAGAAGAAGAGGATCTCTGCTGCCAGGGAAAGAAAGGCGACAAAAACTTTAGGGATAATTCTCGGAGCTTACATCATATGCTGGCTACCATTTTTCATTTACACTTTAGTGGTTTCAGTCTGTGCGTCATGTTTCTATCCAGAATTATTTGACATATTTACTTGGTTGGGTTATCTTAACTCTTTAATAAACCCCATCATTTACACCATGTCCAATGAGGATTTCAAAAAGGCTTTCCACAAACTAATACGCTTTAGATGTTGCAGGTCCTGAAAATAAGTTACCTACCAGACAAAGGGTGCCAAACCCATTTAATTGTACTCAGCTATATCAGCAGCATCACAAACTGCAGCTCTCCAATAATTACAACATGTTAGCTAACTCAGTCTTAATCAACCTGCAAACATGTGCAGTATTGTATCTTGCATGCTTTCAAAAGCCCAGGAACATTATATTATACAAAAGCCTATCTACATGGCCTGCAGGCATGTTTGGAAACTTGCTTATTTTGCTAAACAAAAATGTATTACTGCAATCATTGAACAATCTATTCAGAATTAGGCTATATACAGTCTGCTGCCTTCCTTATGATTGTCAGTTAGTCATGAGATTACCACCCACCCAGACTATACAATTCATATTCCAACCCTAAACCAACAGTAACTATTTTTTGCATTATTGGTATCAAAGGTTAATATATGTTGGATATCAGTAGCTCTTTGACTTGGAGAAACAGTGGGAACATGGAGGCTTGATATAACGTTTAATATTTCAACATTCATGGAATGACCGCTGTATGACAGATTTAGGATACGCCCCAAATGGTACCCTGTTCCCTACATTGTGCAGTACTTTTGACCTGGTCAAAAGTAGTACACACTGTAGGGAATAGAGTGCCATTCAGGACACATACTTACTGTAGGCTAACTCATGTGGGAACGATAAGCACAAATAGGTTCTGAGCCATCTGGGAGGGCCCCTCCCCCTTAGGAAAATAATAGTCAGTCACATCACAAATCTTGGTGCCTACAGATACCCTTTTCCGTTCCATTTCTTGTATTTTTTCCATTGTTCCAACTCTTTAATGAGATTAGCATGGATTTTATGATAAAACACCATCACTCATTTAATCTCATGGTCAATGTAAAAATAATCGTTGGACTATTATTTTATTGTGAGTAATGTTGTTTACTTCAAACTGGACTATCAGCTGACCTCTTGTTTTATCAAACAAGCCTCAATCAATGTATTTATATCCGTATGCATTGTAACATGTATGTGTGTATTTGTTTATTTGTGTAATTTTTGTTATATTTTGCTATGGAGCTGCTTAAATTGTCTGTGAGTTCACTCTGCTGCAACCTTCTGGGTATTACAAAATACTGCTGTTGGTAGAATTATACCAATCAAACTCAAATGACAGACAAGAATACAGACACCTAACACATTTCTTCACCTACAGTACCATTTCTCATATTGATAATGTTTCAAAGATGTCTCAGCTTTCCCTTTACATTCCAGGCTGCATGTGTTACGTACTAGATCAAATTACAGAATTTACAGAAATAATAAGATGTTGAAAAGCCATTGATATTTGATTGGTAAACATCACACTTTGAGGAATACAACCATAGTAAACTACAGAGATGCAATAGTAACAGCCAAGTACTCATGTAATGGAAGTTCTATTTGATCCAAATTAGCTATTGCTGTACAATAAAGCTTCTCTGCTCATAAGCAATGCCCTGTAATTGCATTGACTCTGTGAGTAGAGGTCCATCCCAGTGGAGTACAAATCACTTCTGCTATTGTGAAATACAATAAATAAAATGTTCAATGGAATCTATTTAAGGGTATGGCCATTTTCCTTGGAAAAAACAAGATGGTAGAAGAATGGTAATAGTGAGTTTGCACTTGAAACATCAGATGGAAATGCAAATAAAAAGTCAAAAGTATTAGATAACATAGCAGGTTATAATTCAGAACAGACTGTGGTAAAAATTATAATGCTGGTCAACTGCTATATTCCAGCCAAACGCTTGTAGAGGTGTAATATTGTTAAATCATGATGTGGAAATAGTAATAACATTTGTTTGCCGTATCATTTTCTCATAATTGTGGAGAGGAGATAAAGCCATCTTCTGAACGCTGTAACAAAACAGATCAACTTAAAGGGCTAGTAGAGTGTGTTATGGCATAAGCCAGGTGTGAACATTATCCTTGAACACTGAACAACCATTTGACTGGTATGTTAATGAGTTAATAATTGAACACGACTTTAAAGACCATTTGAATTATTGAACATCACTGCTGAAAATGCTCCAGATAAAATGAGGTTCACTATCAGTGTTGCTTTTAAAATATTTCCCTTCTCATCACTTCAAGGCACTTCTCACAGCTCAGTATTGCAAATGCTAATTGTTAAAAATAATATAGGCTATCATTAATTCATGTGAAAGTTAGAGACCGGATGTGTGGATGATGGTGCATCCTATTTTTTTGCCAGAAGCTGCCCACTGTGTGTGTGTGTGTGTGTATAGGAGAATGAACATACGCTGTGGGCACCTTCCAAATGTACCAATTTAGAATCGTACTGGGATTTTGGATGGATGGTGCCTTCTGTACATTAGATTCAGTTTACTCATACTGTATTATGATATGAAAAATGTCATTTTCCCTGTTGTGGTATATTTTGCTCTCAGGTAAAAACCTCTTGGCACACTCTATGGCAACAATATTATTCTTACCCAGTCTAAAATTAATATCCTGCTCTGCCTCTGAGATCGATTAGGCCAACTTTGACACATTTAAAAGTCTGCACTCTGATTACTGTTTCCATGGTTCCTCGCATCGTTTTATCAAGCAGGAACAGAGGCTTTTTTGCAACAAAAAAAACATTATGTTTAGCTATTGCCAAAAAAAACATATTGACCGAAAAGGTACGCACCAAATGCATTTTTCTTCATCTGTACTTTTGTTATGTGAATTTTGTGTAGATAAACCTCCTTTGAGGAGAGGAATCTGGATAAATTCAAATACAAAAGGCATCTAATTTTAATGTTTCTCTGGGTGGTGTGGAATGAGAAAAAGTATTGAGATATTGAAGGTTACTTGTTTGATATAAAGTTGATATGAACAGAGTGAGATGAATCGAGACAAATTGCTGGTTAACATACTGTATTTGATCTGAAGTTGATATGAAGAGGGTGATATTAATTGCTTCTCCAGATTCAAACCCTGCCAGGAAGTTATCAGTCTCTGCCTTTAGTGCCTATTTCTCCTGCATGGTCTACAGATGACTCAGTTTAGCGGGCTGTGATAGGGGTGAATGGTGGCTTGAGGAGTGTCGTTTCCAGCTCTATAGTACGCCGATTGAATGGGAGCGAGACTGCCTCCACATCAAACAAACAAAACACAGCAAAATCTTTTTGAAGAGCTCACCGATTCAATTCACCTTTATCACTGCCAATATAGATAGAGAGAGAGAAAAAAAACCCCACTGAAAATGTCCCACCGAAAAACTAGTTGGGGAAATCATACTATCCAAACAATCTAATTTGTCGTAAGAGGCTAAAACAATCAATGCCAGATACACTGCAACAGACCAAGTCAGTGGCTTTGTGGTTAGTGTCCGCCCTGAGATTGGAAGGTTGGGAGTTCGATCCGGCCGAGTCCTACCAAATACTGTAAAAATGGGACCCGATGCGTCTCTGTTTGGCACTCAGCATTAAGGAAATAGATTGGGGCTAAGGCCCTGCGACAGACTACCGTCCTGCCCAGAGGGTGTAATTGTATATTAAACTGTCTCATGCTACTGAAACCGGCTCCTGCTCCTATGAGTTTTTCTGGCTCGCACAAGCCAGCCAATGCTACTTTTACTTTAGACTACAAAAGACACTGAAGGTCTGACTGCAGAGATAGACGTGAAAATGGCTTGATGTACTGTAGCTAGGTCCCGCTCCATAATATCCCTCACAATTACATAACTTCCCCATTCATCTGTCACAGCAGATTATCCTGTTAGAAATAGAACAGGAATCTCAGTGGTGTGATTATTTCTCTGGCCCACATGCCAAGCCTCTTCTGCCGTAGTGACAGACAGACAAGATTCAAACCCCAGTCACAGAAGCTCATGCAGGCGCGCGCAGCCCATCTATCACCTGTGCGACGAGCTCGATCTCTTCAGCTTCGCTGTCATCCAGCACTCAGTGCCTGTAAGAGATGTCTTCATCCTCTCGGATCAGCAAGAGTCAAGCTAACTCCATTTAGATCATCAGCTCCACTGTTAGCCTACAGTATATCAACATTCATTAGCAGTACACCACCTCTACTGTCTGTATTTATTGACACAGCATGGTTGTTTACCATAAAGCAATGTATTTTCCCCCCAACTCATCACAAGTTCTAATTGCAGCTCTACATAAAGCTCTACATAATAACCAGGGAAATAACCACCTGACAGAGCAACAACACCTTCCAACTCTGCCGCTCCATCTTGGGCTCTGAGTCACCACACAGGTACATTGCTCACAGCAGAAAGAATCTCTCCTCTCTGCTTGAGTGTTCCTATGCCACTGCTGCGCTGCATGGTGGACTGGGCTATTTCCTGCCACAGCACAAACAATAGCGCTCTGAGGAAGCCAGGGAGAGGTTGGCTGAAGGGAGAGGGGCGAGGATGGGACGAGGTAGAGAAAGAGTACGCTGGGCTGACAGGATGCTGACTGGATTTCTCTCCTCAGATCCCCATGCCTGTTTTGTCTTAGGAGGGCCCCCGGGTCGTTGTAATGAGACCCTCGCCAGCAGCGTCGTGTCGATCCATCTGGCAAACAGAGCCCAAGCCCCTTCTATATCTGGCACCGCCACTCTGTGTGCATCCCAAATGGCACCCTATTCCCTACAAAAAAGTAGTGCACTATATAGGGAATAGGGTGCTATTTGGGACTATTTGGGATGCAGACTCTCTCCATCCCACACTGCCTCTCTGATCCATGGATCAGTTAGAAGAGGCTGCCAACTCCCCACTTTCCAGCTCGGCCAAAACTTCCATAATTTCTCACAATTTACGAGGACTGTTTAAAAGTACTGATGGGAGAGTTTTGGAGGGCTTGTTGTAATGCCATCATAGGGAGGAATCCCCAGACGTAAAGGCTTAATGAAGCCTATTCTTTTATGTGGAGTTGATCAAAGGACAAAAAAGCAAGTTCAGGCTGACGGTAATAGCAAGGCCAATGTGATGGTTTATTTACATCCTGCAACCTATCAGACCATTTTTGTTCCCAGATATGCCAGCCGGCTGGAAGGCAGCCTGACATAGGGACATGGGTTGCATCCCAAATAGCACCCTATTCCCACACAGTGCACTACTTTTGACCAGAGTCCAATCCCCAAAACAGCAGAACCGTTGCCAGACAACAAACTATGTGTATGGTAGATGTGCACCATTTAAGAGCTTTAAGTTATTCAGCAATGTCATCTGTATGACACTATGTGTAGCATGAAGGTGAAACTATGTGTAGGCTATAGCAGGCACACCTTACTGAAATAGCATCTCAGAAAACCGCAGTAAGCTCATTTCCCATGTTACTCAGCTCCCAGTGACCTCGCTGAGGCAAGATGAATCTGCCATCTTGGTAAATGAAATATAATCTACCCATCCACACTGTGCCGTAATTACACCACTGAGATAGCTTCTGAGACTTATGAGTAGGCTAATTCTCATGTGACGCATAGCCCAGTGCCCTCGCTGAGGCAAGATGAGCTGTCATCTGGTACATGACAATATTCTACCTGTGAACCCAGCCAACCACCTCCAGCTATATATATACAGTCAGTGTTATATAGCAGATTGCAATGCCGCAAGAGAAAAGCAACATAGCTACTGGACAGTCATGACAAAATTAGCAATTACTGCAGGAACTCATCTAGGCTTCCAGAATCTCAGAACATTTAATCAAATTAGACGTTCATAAGCAGCAGAGGATCATCGGCCCATGATCTTGAGGGGGAAGCTGGGACCGATTGCGAAGCAGCACCCATGCTGGAGTGATATGTCTATAGCTCAGAGCTAGCCCACAGCGCTAGCAAAGGAACCGGAGCCATGATGATTTCCAGTATCTTGTCATTGTTGTCAGCATCAATGTTGAACAGAGGTTTGCCAGGTGCCGTCCGTGATCTGCATGCAGGTAGCATAACATGAAAGAGAGGATGAAAAGCTGTGTTAATTGTAGTGATTAAAACCAATGATCCATTGCTAGTCTTAAATCCTGGAGTGTATGAAAATACCATTAACATGTGTGTCCATGAAACGACTAGAACATGGAACATTTGGTGGATTTAAAATGAAGAACCCCTAAAAGCCATCAAACAGGCCGACTCTGGAAAAGTGTCTGTGTAAACCGAACACCATTGCATTAACCTGAAACTCAAACTTGTGCTACTGAGAGAGGAGAGATACTCTTTGATATACATGTTGGTCGCTGCTCTGTAGGCCATGAAACGCAACAAAATGTGGAACGATTCAAGGGGTGTGAATACTTTCTGAAGGCACTGTATCATTTATTTACTCATCAAAACCCAGCCCTTTTCTGCCATCACCAGTTATTGCACTAATAATTCCTGCAGTGAAAATAACTAAATATTTCTGGCACATCCCTGGACCTATAGCGCTACCGCCAGTGATAAGATTAATCATTGCGTTAGCTTTGTTAAAATAGAGCCCATAGTATGATGGAGGGCTAAGATTCAACACTCAGAGATTAATATTGCAAAACATATCTAATCTAAACCACCAGCTGGGTTGGGGTCAATTAGGAATTTCAGAGTTTAATTCAATTCAAACAATACATTTGAATTGGCGACACCACACAGGAAGCAACATTTTTCTAGAATTTGAAATTGAAGGAAGTATAATTTCATTCAAAGCAATTTAAACCAATTCAACTGAGACGTGAAACATGAAAGTCTCATTCATTTGACAATTATTTTATCACAAGGATATGCCACTTATTAAGGGTTTGAATTGATGTATTACTTTATTATATATAGCCCACAACATGATCTTAGAATATTTCCAAACCACTGTAATTATTTAAAATTGTTTTAGGAGAATGAGTTTTAAAAATGAAATGTTTCAACCTTATGCGACATGGTATTGTTCACTATACATGATATATATATATTTTTTAATGATGTGTAAAATAAACAAGCCATTTCAATATCATTTAATTCAAATATACTTCCTTTAATTCAAATTCAATTCAAATTCTGCTTCCTGTGGGGTGTGGCCAATTCAAATTCAAGAATTTAATTGGAATTAAAGACGAATATGCAACTCAATTCAGAATTTACCCCAACCCTGATCACCAGACACTTCCTCGATCTAAAATATAATCTAATTCTGTCTGAAAGTAGCTGAAATTGGCCTTTACTATTACATTTGACGGAGCTTCAACAACTCAGACAGCTTTTCAGTCTCGACATTTACTCAGACATCAATTACAAATAATATAAGAATACAAATAAGATACATTAAATGTCAAAGAATTTTCATACTATTTTGGTTATACAAATCTCTCTCACGTACTTCTCTGTATCCACAAGATATGATTGTTTCTCCATTTTGAAGTGTCTCTCCATTTTAAAGATCATAGTTACACATCTATATAGGGACTTTGAAGGTGATGAACCGCTTGTCTTCAGCAAAAATAAATTGCGAATTGGTCTTCCAAATTGTATCCCCAAGCTGTTATATATAGGGAGATTTTTAGAGATGAACAGTAATCCTTTTTCTTACTTTGAGAAATAAAAGTCTAATGGGTGGTTAATGCTCCGGAGTGGCAGCAGCCCAGTATTTCATAGCTGTGGGCTGGAAAAAGGTGGATCCATCGTCCATCATCCCAAATTGCACTCTATTCCCTTTATAGTGCACTTCCTTTGACCAGGGACCATATAGCTCGGTCAAAAGTAGTGCACTATACACTGAGTATACAAAACATTAGGAACACTTTACTGATATTGAGTTGCACTTAAAGGCACTTAAATATGTTGTCTTGCTCATTCACCCTCTGAATGGCACACATACACAATCGATGTCTCAATTTTCTCAAGGTTTAAATATCCTTATTTAACCTGTCTCCTCCCCTTCATTGATTGAAGTGGATTTAACAAGTGACATCAATAAGGGATCATAGCTTTCACCTGGATTCACCTGGTCAAACACTTTCAACACCTTGTAGAGTCCATGCCCCAACATGTTTAGAATGTCAAGATACAAGATACAGCAGGCAGCGTCTTGTTGAGACCATGTCGTGAAGCAGATTCTCCCCAGACACATTTTTACATACAGTTACAGTCGGAAGTTTACATACACCTTAGCCAAATACATTTAAACTCAGTTTTTCACAATTCCTGACATTTAATCCTCTTAGGTCAGTTAGGATCCACTTTATTTTAAGAATGTGAAATGTCAGAATAATAGTAGAGAGAATAATTTATTTCAGCTTTTATTTCTTTCATCACATTCCCAGTGGGTCAGAAGTTTACATACACTCAATTAGTATTTGGTAGCATTGCCTTTAAATTGTTTAACTTAGGTCAAACGTTTCGGGTAGCCTTCCACAAGCTTCCCACAATAAGTTGGGTGAATTCTGACCCATTCCTCCTGACAGAGCTGGTGTAACTGAGTCAGGTTTGTAGGCCTCCTTGCTCGCACATGCTTTTTCAGTTCTGCCCACAAATGTTCTATAGGATTGAGGTCAGGGCTTTGTGATGGCCACTCCAATACCTTGACTTTGTTGTCCTTAAGCCATTTTGCCACAACTTTGGAAGTATGCTTGGGGTCATTGTCCATTTGGAAGACCCATTTGTGACCAAGCTTTAACTTCCTGACTGATGTCTTGAGATGTTGTTTCAATATATCCACATAATTTTCCTTCCTCATGATGCCATCTACTTTGTGAAGTGCACCAGTCCCTCCTGCAGCAAAGCACCCCCACAGCATGATGCTGCCACCCCCGTGCTTCACAGTTGGGATGTTGTTCTTCGGCTTGCAAGCACCCCCTTTTTCCTCCAAACATTACGATGGTCATTATGGCCAAACAGTTCTATTTTTGTTTCATCAGACCAGAGGACATTTCTCCAAAAAGTACAATCTTTGTCCCTATGTGCAGTTGCAAACCGTAGTCTGGCTTTTTTATGGCGGTTTTGGAGCAGTGGCTTCTTCCTTGCTGAGCGGCCTTTCAGGTTATGTCGATATAGGACTCATTTGACTGTGGATATAGATACTTTTGTACCTGTTTCCTCCAGCATCTTCACAAGGTCCTTTGCTGTTGTTCTGGGATTGATTTGCACTTTTCGCACCAAAGTACGTTCATCTCTAGGAGACAGAACGCGTCTCCTTCCTGAGTGGTATGACGGCTTTTTGGTCCCATGGTGTTTATACTTGCATACTATTGTTTGTACAGATGAACGTAGTACCTTCAGGCGTTTGGAAATTGCTCCCAAGGATGAACCAGACTTGTGGAGGTCTACAATTTTCTTTCTGAGGTCTTGGCTGATTTCTTTTGTTTTTCCCATGATGTCAAGCAAAGAGGCACTGAGTTTGAAGGTAGGCCTTGAAATACATCCACAGGTACACCTCCAATTGACTCAAATGATGTCAATTAGACTATCAGAAGCTTCTAAAGCCATGACATCATTTTCTGGAATTTTCCAAGCTGTTTAAAGGCACAGTCAACTTAGTGTATGTAAACTTCTGTCCCACTGGAATTGTGATACAGTGAATTATAAGTGAAATAATCTGTCTGTAAACAATTGTTGGAAAAATTAGTTGTGTCATGTCAAAGTAGATGTCCTAACCGACTTGCCAAAACGATAGTTTGTTAACAAGAAATTTGTGGAGTGGTTGAAAAACGAGTTTTAATGACTCCAACCTAAGTGTATGTAAACTTCCGACTTCAACTGTATTTTATCCAATACATGCTCAATTATACACATACAGAGAATGTTAGTGCAAAAGAGATTGTATACCTGTTGTTTAATATGAACACTGTACCTCCCCATATCAATAATTTATTTGACAGATCACACTTTGACATTAATACATTTTAGCACCCCTATTATAGATGAATGCATAGTGTCATAACCGTCTCAAGACGTCTTCACCGACATATCTTAAAGGGGAATTTCACCCTGGCTCTGCTACGGCATATAGTCATTAATATATTAACAACATTACGTTTTTGTCATAAACATCAACATTATCCAAACCACAAGCTAAAACGAGCACATTTTCATTTCACTGTTAAATCGGGAAGTTTCGACTTCCTGTGAATTCGTCTGCTCATAGTGAACCACAAAGTCCAGTATTCATAGCGAATGCAGATACCGCCTCGCTAGCAGTGGTGAAAATTGTCATACTTGAGTAAAAGTAAAGATACCTTAATAGAAAATGACTCCAGTAAAAGCGGAAGTCACCCAGTAAAATATTACTTGAGAAAAAGTCAAGTATTTCGTTTTAAATATACTTTAGTGTCAAAGTAAATGTAATTGCTAAAATATACTTACAGTACCAGTCAAAAGTTTGAACACACCTACTCATTCAAGGGTTTTTCTTTATTTTTACTATTTTCTGCATTGTAGAATAATAGTGAAGACATCAAAACTATGAAATAACACATATGGAATCATGTAGTAACCAAGAAAGTGTTAAACAAATCTTAATAGATTTTAGATTTTAGATTATTCAAAGTAGCCACCCTTTGCCTTGATGACAGCTTTGCACATTCTTGGCATTCTCTCAACCAGCTTTTGATTACTACATGATTCCAAATGTGTTATTTCATAGTTTTGATGTCTTCACTATTATAGTAAAAATAAAGAAAAACCCTGGAATGAGTAGGTGTGTCCACACTTTTGACTGGTACTGTAAGTATCAAAAGTAAAAGTATGAATAATTTCAAATTCCTTATATTTGTCAGAGTGGTGTGTGTAGATGAGTGGAAGGAATCAAGCGCAGGATCCAGGATGACTTCAATAGACTTTATAGTACGTTCAACACGTGAACAAAATAGTCGCCAACCCAACCGGGTGGCGCAAAACAATTACGCACAAAACACAATGCGTAAAACACCAGAAAAGCGCACGCAGTGCGAACTCTCGGGACAAGCCAACAACGAGAGAAAATACCCTAACGAGGCAGTCTGACACAAAACAATCACGCATAACACCTGACCCAAACACACGAACTAAATAAGGGAAACAATTAAGACACAAATAAGGGACAGGTGTTATGAAACAGACAAAACCAACAGAACATGAAACATAGAACGGTGGCAGCTAGTACTCCGGAGACGACGACCGCCGAAGCCTGCCCGAACAAGGAAGAGGAGCAGCCTCGGCCGAAACCGTGACAGTACCCCCCCCTTGACGCGCGGCTCCAGCCGTGCGCCGACCCGGAGCTCGGGGACGACCCGGACGACGCGGAGCAGGGCGCGCAGGATGACCCCGATGGAAATCGGTCAGTAGGGACTGGTCTAAGACGTCCCTCCTTGGCACCCAGCACCGCTCCTCCGGGCCGTACCCCTCCCACTCCACGAGATATTGAAGACCCCCCATCCGGCGTCTAGAATCCAGGATGGACCTCACGGTGTACGCCGGAGCCCCCTCGATGTCCAACGGGGGCGGAGGAGTCTCCTCAATCTCAAAGTCCTGGAGTGGACCAGCTACCACCGGCCTGAGGAGAGACACATGGAACGAGGGGTTAATATTTTTGTAATCAACAGGTAGTTCTAACCTATAACTCACCTCGTTCAATCTCCTCAGGACTTTAAATGGCCCCACAAACCGCCGACCCAGCTTCCGGCAGGGCAGGCGGAGGGGCAGGTTTCTGGTTGAGAGCCAGACTCGATCTCCAGGTGCGTACACTGGCCCCTCACTGCGGTGTAGGTCGGCGCTCGTCTTCTGTCGACGTATGGCACGCTGCAGATGGACGTGTGCAGCGTCCCACGTCTCCTCCGAGCGCCGCACCCACTCATCCACAGCGGGGGCCTCGATCTGGCTCTCATGCCATGGTGCCAGAACCGGCTGGTACCCTAATACACACTGAAAAGGGGTTAGTTGGGTGGAGGAGTGGCGAAGAGAGTTCTGTGCCATCTCGGCCCAGGGCACATATCTCGCCCACTCCTCCGGCCGGCCCTGACAGTATGACCTCAGAAACCTACCCACATCCTGGTTGACACGTTCAACCTGCCCATTACTCTCCGGGTGGTACCCCGAGGTAAGGCTTACCGAAACCCCCAACCGTTCCATAAATGCTCTCCACACCCTAGAGGTGAACTGGGGGCCTCGGTCAGACACTATATCCTCGGGTACCCCGTAATGCCGGAAGACATGGGTGAACAGAGCCTCAGCGGTCTGTAGGGCAGTGGGTAGACCCGGCATGGGAAGGAGACGACAGGCCTTAGAGAACCGATCCACAACGACCAGGATGGTAGTATTCCCCTGTGAGGGGGGGAGGTCGGTAACAAAATCCACCGAGAGGTGGGACCAGGGTCGTTGTGGAATAGGCAGGGGTTGTAACTTACCCCTGGGCAAATGTCTGGGCGCCTTACACTGGGCACACACCGAACAGGAGGAGACATAAATCCTCACATCCCTAGCTAACGTTGGCCACCAGTACTTCGTGCTAAGGCAGTGCACTGTCCGGCCGATACCCGGATGGCCAGAGGAGGGGGACGTATGAGCCCAACAAATGAGGCGATCGCGTACCTCGAGCGGAACGTACGTCCGACCCACAGGACACTGTGGAGGACTCGGGTCGGTGCGTAACGCCCGCTCGATCTCACCATCAACCTCCCACACCACCGGAGCAACCAGACAAGACTCCGGTAGTATGGGCGTGGACTCAACTGACCTCTCCTCTGCGTCATACCGCCGAGACAGCGCATCTGCCTTCCCGTTCTGGGACCCAGGGATGTATGTGATCTTAAACACAAACCGGGCTAGGAACATAGTCCAACGAGCCTGGCGAGGATTCAGTCTCCTAGCTGCCCGGATGTACTCCAGGTTACGATGGTCAGTTAGAATGAGGAAAGGGTGTTGAGCCCCCTCGAGCCAATGCCGCCACACCTTTAGGGCCTGTACCACGGCTAACAGCTCCCTGTCTCCTACGTCATAATTCCGCTCCGCCGGACTGAGCTTCTTAGAGTAGAACGCACAGGGACGGAGTTTAGGTGGAGTGCCAGAACGCTGGGAAAGAACGGCCCCTATCCCGGCCTCTGACGCGTCCACCTCTACTTGGAACGGTAAAGAAGGATCCGGATGCGCCAACACCGGCGCCGAGGTAAACAGGTCCTTTAGTCTCCCAAATGCCCTGTCCGCCTCAGCTGACCACCGCAAGCGCACCGGACCCCCCTTTAACAGAGACGTTATGGGAGCTGCCACCTGTCCAAAACCCCGGATAAACCTCCGGTAATAATTCGCAAAACCCAAGAACCGTTGCACCTCCTTCACAGTGGTTGGGGTCTGCCAATTACGCACAGCTGACGCCCGGTCTACCTCCATCTTCACCCCTGACGCAGACAACTGGTAACCCAGAAAGGAGACCGACTTCTGGAAAAACAGACATTTCTCTGCCTTGACATATAGGTCATGCTCCAACAGCCTCCTCAATACTCGGCGCACCAGGGCTACATGCTCAGCACGGGTAGGACTATACACCAGAATGTCGTCGATGTACACAACTACTCCCTGTCCCTGCATGTCCCGGAAAATCTCATCGACGAAGGATTGGAAGACTGAGGGAGCATTCATCAACCCATATGGCATGACTAGATACTCGTAGTGTCCGGAAGTCGTGCTAAACGCTGTCTTCCATTCATCGCCCGCTCGAATGCGTACCAAGTTATATGCGCTCCTAAGATCCAATTTTGTAAAGAACTGCGCACCGTGCAGTGACTCCGTCATAGTCGCAATCAGAGGAAGTGGATAGCTGTACTTCACTGTGATCTGATTGAGACCGCGGTAATCAATACACGGGCGCAGACCTCCATCCTTTTTCTTTACAAAAAAGAAACTTGAGGAAGCGGGTGAAACGGAGGGCCGTATGTATCCCTGTCTCAGAGACTCAGAGATGTATGTCTCCATAGCCTTTCTCTCCTCTTGAGACAAGGGATACACATGGCTCCGCGGGAGAGCTGCTCCTGACTGGAGATCTATCGCACAATCCCCCCGTCTATGAGGCGGCAGCTGCGCCGCCCGAGTCTTACTGAACGCCAGTGCCAAATCCTCATACTCGGGGGGAATCTGCAGTGCTGGCATTAGATTCGGACTCTCCACCGAGGTCGCCCCTATGGAAACACCCAGACACCGCCCCTCACATTGAGCAGACCACCCTTTAAGAGCTTTCTCTCGCCACCTAATAATAGGGTCATGAGTCATCAACCAGGGAAGACCCAGCACTACCGGATACGCAGGAGAGTCAATCAGATAGAGCTGAATTCTCTCCTCATGACCCTCCTGCGCCGTCATCTGAATGGGTGCTGTGACTTCCCTAATCAACCCAGACCCTAACGGACGGCTATCTAGGGCATGGACGGGGAAAGGTTTATCCACTGGAAGGAGGGGAATCCCTAACTCTATACAGAACTGGCGATCTACAAAATTCCCAGCTGCGCCTGAATCTACCAGCGCCTTATGCTGGGAACGAGGTGCAACCTGTGGGAAACAAACAGGCAAGGTTAGGTGCACGACAGAAAGCTCTGGGTAAGCAGGGCGCCTACTCACCTGGGGGGACCCCCCAATGCGTGACCTGCCATCTCCCTCACTGGAGGACCCGCCCCAACACCTAGCCGCGGTGTGTCCTCCACGACCACAGTTGGTGCAAGGGCCAGGTCCCCTCGGGCTCCTCCTCCTCCGTTCCCTAGCGCCAGCACCTCCGAGCTCCATAGGGCTCGGCTCGGAGGTGCTGGAGAGTGGAATGGGCGAACCCCCCCCTCCGGGACGCCCACGGGTGGCGAGCAGGGTATCCAGCCGGATGGCCATGTCGACCAGCTGGTCGAACGTCAACGACGTGTCCCTGCACGCCAACTCTCGCTGGACGTCCTCCCGGAGGCTGCAGCGGAAATGGTCGATAAGGGCCCGCTCATTCCACCCTGCATCAGCCGCTAGGGTCCGGAACTCTAAGGCAAAGTCCTGGGCGCTCCTCATCCCCTGTCGGAGGTAGAACAGACGTTCCCCCGCCGCCTTCCCTTCCGGTGGATGGTCGAACACAGCACGGAAGCGGCGGGAGAACTCCGCATAGTTCGTAGTAGCGGCGTCCATTCTCCTCCACTCGGCGTTGGCCCACTCCAACGCCTTGCCGGTGAGACAGGAGATGAGGGCTGAGACGCTCTCGTGTCCCGAGGGCGCCGGGTGGACGGTGGCGAGGTAGAGCTCCACCTGCAGCAGGAATCCTTGACACCCGGCAGTGGAGCCGTCGTACGCCCTCGGGAGCGAGAGCCGAATCCTACTAGGTTCCGGAGATGAGACGGGGGGGCTGGCCGATGGGGCTGGTTCGGTTCCTGGAGGTGTGGGAACCCCGCTGGTCTCCCATCGGTGCAGAGTATTCATCACCCCCTCCAGGGCATGACAGACCTGGTTGATGCGGTCCTCCTGACCACGAAGACGTTCAGCCATCTCGGCCGTCGGCGCGGTCGCTCCTGCTGATTCCATGGGTAGATGCGTGATTCTGTCAGAGTGGTGTGTGTAGATGAGTGGAAGGAATCAAGCGCAGGATCCAGGATGACTTCAATAGACTTTATAGTACGTTCAACACGTGAACAAAATAGTCGCCAACCCAACCGGGTGGCGCAAAACAATTACGCACAAAACACAATGCGTAAAACACCAGAAAAGCGCACGCAGTGCGAACTCTCGGGACAAGCCAACAACGAGAGAAAATACCCTAACGAGGCAGTCTGACACAAAACAATCACGCATAACACCTGACCCAAACACACGAACTAAATAAGGGAAACAATTAAGACACAAATAAGGGACAGGTGTTATGAAACAGACAAAACCAACAGAACATGAAACATAGAACGGTGGCAGCTAGTACTCCGGAGACGACGACCGCCGAAGCCTGCCCGAACAAGGAAGAGGAGCAGCCTCGGCCGAAACCGTGACAATATTAAGCAAACCAGACGGTACAATTTGCATTTTGTTAAAAAAAAAATATGAATACACTCAGACATCATTTACAAAGGAAGCATGTGTGTTTAGTGAGTCTGTCAGATCAGAGCCAATAGGGATGAGCAGGGATGTTCCCTTGATAAGTGTATGATTTGGACAATTTTCCTGTCCTGCTGAGCATTCAAAATGTAACGAGTACTTTTGGGTGTCAGCGAAAATGTATGGAGTAAAAAGTACATTTCTTTAGTAATGCAGTGAAGTAAAAGTAAAAGTTGTCCAAAATATAAATAGTAAAGTAAAGTACAATACCCCAAAAAACTACTTTAAAGTACTTTTACTTCGAACGACCAACTCACAGTGATCTCAGAACTTCTCTGGGCAGTTTTTTGGGGAAAACATTTGTTTTTCACTAACGTTTGTCATCATGCCTGTGTGGTGTTCTGTCTGGCTGTGCTAATTGCAAACAAGCGCGTAAATTAGTTATCTTTCACCATTCTACCTACCAGAGATTTACCCCAATGCTGCCAGTGGTTTACGGCTATCAAGAATGATGCTTACAGTGACCAAAGATTATCAGAGGGATTTCCAGGCTGAACGGAATGGGAATCCATTTAGATGACATCTGAGAAGTGATACGATACCATAGTTTTCTCCCTTCACAACAAAACGGGAGATTCTCGATTAGAGGTAAGGTAACGTTAGCTGGACTAGGTAAATCAGCTACATTAGTTAACATTACAGTCCTGCTGTATTGAACTCTGAAAGCCATCAGCAAACTCATTTTAGCTCAGGGGCCACATGGAGGAAAATCTATTCCCAAGTGGGCCGGACCGGTAAAATCATGGTATATATAACTTAAAAACAACAACTTCAGATTGTTTTCTTTGTTTTAATACTATCAACATGAAACATAAAGCTGGAGCCTGGGGACAGTGTGTCCAAAATAGTACAAGCACAACATCACTATTAATCATAAAACACCTGAAGTTTATTTGAAAATTCTAAAGAAAAAGAACACACAAACACACAATGCCTCAGTGATTCACATAACTGTTTCACAGATCACAGAACTATATCAGGGTGTCATTTCTCAGGCAGAAATGTAGATACAAATAATGAAATCCTGTTCCCCAAACAAGTGCAAGAACCACAGAGTCAAGAATAGGTTAAATATACAAATAAAATAAAAACAATTAAAAACAATAGCACATCACCATAAAAACATATAAACATAAAGCTGGAGCCTGAGGACAGTGTGTCCAAAAGCACAACATCACTATTAATCATAAAACACCTCAAGTTATTTGAAATTCTGAGGACAAACAACACACAAACACACAATGCCTCAGTGATTCACAGAAGTATATCACAGATCACAGAACTATATCAGGGTGTCTCATGCAGCACTTTAAGTGGGGTTGCATAGTTTATTTGACTTCTGATACCTGGCATATTTTAGCTTTCACCAGCGCATCAATATCAGGCGTCACATCCTGAGTGGCAGCCAACTTCAGGATGTGATTCAAGTGCTTGTGCGTGAGCCTTGAGCGCAGCTTTGTTTTATTCATGACGTTATCCATCTTTAATGACTTGCAACACAAAGCCTCCTGGTGCAAAATACAGTGAAAAGTCCAAAAATCACGTCCTCCATTTGCAGATTGCACTTTCTCTCTGAACTTTGTCACAACGCCTGCTTTTTTTCCCGATAATTGAGGGCGCACCATCTGTAGCCAGGCTGACAGCGCGGGACCAGTCCACTCCGACCCTGTTCAGCGCGTCGATGAGTGCAGTGAAAATATCAGCTGCTGTCGTTGTATCTGTCATCGGCACCAACTCCACGAACTCCTCGGTGACGGTCAATGTGTCATCAACTCCGCGGATGAAAATGGCCAGTTCAACATCTGTAATGTCCGTGCTTTCATCAATTGCAACCGAAAACGCAATAAATGACTTTACTTTTTGCTTCAACTGGCTGTCCAAATCCACTGAAAGATCGGAAATCCTGTCTGCAACTGTGTTTCTTGTCAGGCTGATATTTGCAAAAGCCTGGTGCTTTTCAGGGCACACAATCTCTGCTGCCTTCATCATGCATGTTTTTACAAATTCACCCTCACTAAATGGTTTTGAAGCCACTGCGATTTCATTAGCAATGAGGTAGCTAGCTTTCACTGCAGCGTCACTGATGTCTCGGCTGTGAGTAAACACAGACTGCTGTTTCTTCAGACCCACCAACAGTTCATTCACCTTCTCTCTTCTCCGCTGTCCTTGAAAGTTGTCATATTTGTCGGCATGAAGACTCACATAGTGGCGACGAAGGTTATATTCTTTCAGCACTGCAACATGCTGTGAACACACCAAACATACAGCTTTCCCATTCAATTCCGTGAATAAATAGAAGGATGACAATTTTTCTTGGAACACTCTGCACTCTGCGTCCACTTTTCTCTTTTTTGACAGAGACATATTGGGGCAATGAGGGTGCCAAAGCACATAATGTTAAAAGTAGAAGCCGTAATAAATATCGCGGGCAAAACAAAGTAGCTCATCCGGACTGGCTGCACTTGCTTGACCTATTTGCTCTGCCCCGGTATAAACAGTTTGCTTGCTTAACACAATTGCTATTGCGCCATCCAGTGGACACAATTGGAACAGCAATTTCTTTTATTGAAAAATTGCAGCTCATTTTTATACTTTACAAAATCATCTCGCGGGCCGGATTAAACACGTTTGCGGGCCTGATCCGGCCCGCGGGCCGGACGTTTGACACCCCTGATCTAAGGCATGTACAGGAAAGGGCACATCAACAGGAACAATAGGGAACCCTAATCTAAGTGCAAAGGAACGGTCAATAAAGTTCCCAGCTGCGCCTGAATCTACTAGCGCCTTATGCTGGGAATGCGGGGGAAACTCAGGAAACTCTATACAGACACACATGTGCGCAACAGGGAGCTCTGGGTGAGTCAGGTGCCTACTCACCTGGGATGATCCGCCAGTGCCCTGCCTGCTGCCTCGACTCCCTGGGGAACCTCCCCAGCACCAACCAGCAGTGTGCCCTCTGCGGCCACAGGTGGTGCAGGAAACGGCCCCCCCTCCGGTCACCCTTAGAGCAGCACCTCCGAGCTCCATAGGTGTAGACTCTGAGGTGCTGGGGAATGGAACGGACGGACCCCAATCCGAGCGTCCGCGGGTGGCCAACAGGTTATCCAGCCGGATGGATAAATCCACCAGTTGGTCGAGGGTAAGGGTGGTGTCCCTGCAGGCCAGCTCCCGACGAACGTCCTCCCGTAGACTACACCGGTAATGGTCGATCAGGGCCCTCTCATTCCATCCCGCGCTGGCAGCCAGGGTCCTGAAGTCCAGTGCGAAGTCCTGTGCGCTCCTCTTCCCCTGTCTGAGATGGAACAAGCGTTCCCCCGCCGCTCTTCCCTCAGGCGGATGATCGAAGACCGCCTCGTAGCAAACCAACGTTGCGTCTATCCCTCCCCATTCGGCGTTGGCCCACTCCAGCGCTTTCCCCGACAAACAGGAGATGAGGGTGGACACTCTCTCGTATTCTGAGGGATCCGGGTGGACGGTCGCCAGGTAGAGCGCCACCTGGAGCAGGAACCCCTGGCACCCGGCAGCCGTCCCCTCATAGGCCTTCGGGAGCATGCATAATGATGGGGCGCATGTGTGTGTAATGATGGGTTACCAGGACCTGTGGTGAGTAAACTGGCGACGTCGAGCACCGGAGCGGGAAAGCGGAAGTAAACGTGACATCTCTATTGCTCCTGCAAACAAGGGGGGAGGCCGATGACATCACATCAGACCATCAAAGCAACTCCTTGAATGGCCTACTCCATGAAGTTTGCACTTGTGTCTAAAAAACACTATTTTGCTCAAAAAATATATATGTTTTACCCTTAAGTGTGTGAACAGTACTGTATTTATACGTGGGATATTGTTTTTCAACAGGAAAAGTAAAAGGTAGACTCAGCGAGATGGCGTAAATGCACAGAGTAAACAGTAGTAGTGGGTCAATTTCCGCAACAACCAGGAGCATTGAAGCGTGAGGCTATACTTCTGCAGTTTTGGTCCCGTAGCTATCACGTTGTAGCAGCGTGAAGATGCACAGATACTCTGTGTGACTGTGAGAGCAAAGTCTTGCATCGTGCTCATCTCAATGGGTGCGTTCCTCTGCTCAGATGTTGCTGACGCCTGTCAGATTTTATAACACCTGGAGGATAGGTATTTTACGTATATATAAATATAACTAAAACTGAACATAATTCATGGGGATTTTTTTTTTAAAATTTATTTTGGTTAGTTTTGGAGTCAAAGATAATAGTTTCAGTATAGTTGTGGTTTTTCAAACAGGTTTGTTCATTATTTTATTTCAGTTTACTAAATAGTTTTTTCATGATTAGTTTTAGTTTCAGTTTTAGCTTACTATAAAACCTTGGTTAAGACGTCTCAAGACATGTCTTAAGATGTCTGAAGACATGATGATGGCTGGCTATGACTTTGATATATATAGCCTAGTAGGCTAATTTTGACTAATGAAGGACACTCTTAGTAATTTTTTTAAAACGTTGCCTCATTTTGGATGTGAGCATGTATGCTAAACAGTCTGATGATCCTTTTGAGACCATCAGACCAGCATAGGAGAAAGGGATAATTAAACATTCAGCTGGCTCATCTCGCCTCAGAAAGAGGCTTTTATACTATAGTGGCTCATGAATTGACAACATAATTATCAGTGTTTTCATATGGAGAAGCATCAATGATCCATTGACATGAAATCATGAGTCACAGCTGCCTAATAACAAACAACAATGTTAATCACTTTCTCTGCGGATGATTAAATTACTTTTAAATTATAACTAGATAGCTTATTGATGTGAATCAAGAAAATACATTACCTATTTTGCTGGGTGGACATAAGACAGGGCAGTACCCTACTGCCAGAAGAGGAGGCCATATGAATAAGTTACCTACGTCACACTCAAACTTGAACATTTATGAGCTCTCAGGATTTTATGGGGCTTCAAGGACATTTACGCTCCCTAATAGTTTATCTCAGATGGTCTTTGAAACTAACTATAGGCCTACAGCCAATAACTAAGGATAGTTCTGCCTTTATAGTTTAGTTGCCAAGGTATAGACTATACCATACCAGCTCCCACAGACTCCAAAACAATCTGTACACAATATTTTCAGTTTAGGGAAGCGTGATGAAGACAATCTAGAGTTATGCTACATGGTACATGGTATTGGTCACCATACATGATGTTAAAATAAAACATATTATGGTAATATGCATAATAAATAAAACATTTGAATTTCATTGAATTAAATTATACTTCCTTTAATTCAAATTCAATTCAAATTCTGCTTCCTGTGGGGTGCGGCAATTCAAATTCAAGAATTGAATTGGAATGAAAGAGCAATATGCAACTCAATTCAGAACTGACCCCAACCCTGATCACCAGATTCCCACCAGACTAAAATATAATCTCATTCTGTCTGAAAGTAGCTGAATGTGGCCTTTGCTATTACGCCGCCCAATGTGAAATTTCCTCTGACCTCAACATTTGACGGAGCTTCAACAACTCAGATAGCTTTTCAGTCTCGACATTTACTCAGACAACAATTACAAATAATATGAGAATACAAATAAGATATATTAAATGTCAAAGAATTTTCATACTATTTTGGTTATACAAATCTCTCATGTACATCTCTGTATCCACAAGATATGATTGTCTCTCCATTTTGAAGTGTCTCTCCATTTTAAAGATCATAGTTGCAAATCTACGTAGGGACTTTGAACGTGATTAACCGCTTGCCTTCATCTAAAAGAAATTGCGAATTGGTCTTCCCAATTGTTTCTCCAAGCTGTTATATGTTGGGAGATTTTTAGAGATGTACAGTACTCATTTTCTTACTTTGAGAAATAAATGTCTCATGGGTGGTTAATGCTCCGGAGTGGCAGCAGCCCAGTATTTCATAGCTGTGGGCCGGGAATAAAGAGTGGATCCATCGCCCAGTGTGCTCCGGCTGAGTCCCAAATTGCACCCTATTCCCTTTATAGTGCACTTCCTTTGACCATGGCCCATAGGGCTCAGTCAAAAGTAGTGCACTCTATAGGGACTATTGTGCCATTTGGGATGCGTATTCTGGCTGCATCATTTTTATCTCTTCTCCTGCTTCATTCAAGAGAACCATCAGAATAACCACCATTGGGTCAATGTCTGAGCAGAGGAATGCGACCAACATCCGCGGTGCTGCTTGTGGAAATTTCATCTTGCTGAGTCTACCTATTAAATTAAAGTAAATCTCAATGTCATCCACCAGATTCAGAAGCTTGAAAACCCCATTAGAAAAAGAAAAAAAGATTTTTGCACAACATTTTGGAGAAAAAAAACAAAAACTGAACATAATTCATGATGAGTTTTAATTTATTTTAGTTCGTTTTGGAGTCAAAGATAATAGTTTCAGTACATGTTTAGTTTTTGAAAAGGGTTTGTTCATTATTTTATTTCAGTTTACTAAATTGTTTTATCATGATTAGTTTTAGTTTCAGTTTACTATAATAACCTTGGTTAAGATGTCTCAAGACATGGTGATGGCTGGCTATGACTGTGATTTATAGCCTAGTAGGCCAATTTGGACTAATTAAGGACAGTTAGTAATTGCCTCTTTTTGGCTGTGAGCATGTATGCCAAACAGTCTGATGAGCCTTTTGAGACCATCAGACCAGCATAGGAGAAAGGGATAATCAACCATTCAGCTGGCTCATCACGCCTCAGAAAGAGGCTTTTATACTATGGGGGCTCAAGAATTGACAACATAATTATCAGTGTTCTCATATGGAGAAGCATCAATGATCGATTGACGCAAAATCACGAGTCACGGCTGCCATAATAACAATCACTTTCTCTGCGGATGGCTAAGGGGAAATATTAAACAACTTTTAAATGATAAATCCATTGTGGTCATCCTGACATGTACTGTACAGTGTGTCCTATTCACATTGGCCTCCTGGGTGATGTACAGTATTTGAGAAGTTTTTGCGTGAGAATTGCTTTGCCTTGTTTTAATCAAACTGATGCTATTTGTCCAACAGCTACTAGAAATACATCAATTACTTCACATCTGTATGGTTGCATCCCAAATGGTACCCTATTCTTTATATAGTGCACTACCTTTTACCAGGGCCCATATAGCTCTGGTCAAAAGTAGTGCACTATATAGGGAATAGGGTGCCAATTATCACCTTTCTCTCTCTCTGTATTTATATGTCAACTTATCTTTGTTCTCTCACTTGCTGTTTTTCAGCAACAGACGACTTCTCTCTCTGACTCGCTTTTTGCAGCAGAAGCACTCAATCGAGTCACCCACTCTGTCTTTGTTCAGGCACATTGACATGCTTTTGCCTAACGTGGCTAGCCGTGTAGGCCATCACTCTTCGGAGAACACTTTTTCTGTGGGGGAATTATTGCTCTATTTCAATTAGCCTACCTACTTTTCTTTTCACTATATACGCTGAAGTTGCATTATCCATGACCATGGTCGGCGAGCTGTGAACGGCAGGCCTATTCAAACAAGTGAGAATGTTTTCCTTAACTCACGGGGCGGACTTCCGGTTATCCGGATGTTTCAATCTTGGTTTGCCGACCCTCCTAATACAATTGCTGGGGAGTTCGCGTCGCCCAGCCCCAGTCAAGGGTGCACTAGGCACTCAGCAAGCCGAAGTCGACACTTAAAGCTTAAGCTTACCGTATGCCAGTCAAAACAGTTTGCGGATATATTATGACAAAAGTTTGTGATATTCGGCAGCGTTTGGCAGTATTTGAGGAAATAGTCAGAATTAGTATGCAAGGCACAGACGTTCGCTTCGCCTAGCCGAGTTCTGCTAGGAGCAAACCGAACCTAGTATGCGGACATCTTTAGTATCTCTGTACTTTTGTTTTTGATTACTGTATCGCATGTCGCGTTGTCCACTTTTTCACTCAATCATGCTGCATGTCTAGTGGCCATCTGACTTGATACATTTAATTAATCTCAGCTGATCCAGATGGATTTAGCTTTGTGATGTTTAAGCATACACCGAACAGTGTGTTGGAAGCAGTGTTAGGGTTGTATAATAAGGTGTGGAGGATTGGGGTGATACCTGCTGGGTGGAAACGTGTGGTGGTGTTGGCGTTTGTAAAACCAGGTTAAGATCCTGCCAGGGCGGGCAGTTATAGGCCTATCGTGTTACATTTTTACATTTGAGTCATTTAGCAGACGCTCTTATCCAGAGCGACTTACAGTTAGTGAGTGAATAAATTTTTTCATACTGGCCCCCGTGGGAATCAAACCCACAACCCTGGCGTTGCAAGCGCCATGCTCTACCAACTGAGCTACACAGGGCCGGTATGTTGACATCCAAGTTGATGGAAAAGATGATAGTGAGTAGGATTATTTATTTCTTGGAAGTTAGGGGTTTGATGAGCGTGGCACAGTGTGGGTTCAGGAGAGAGAGAGGTCTGCCATGGATGCCCTGGTGACAGTACAGAGATAGCCAAGGCCCTGACAAAAAAAGAGGTGATGAGTGTTGTGTATTTTGACATTGAGAAAGCTTACGATACCATGTGGAGGGAAGGGTTGTTGATCAAGTTGAGTGCATTGGGGGACGTCTGTATAACTCGATCGGGTCATACGGGTGAGGGTGGGGTCAGAATTGTCAATGTGGTTTGAAGTGGACAATGGTACTCCTCAGGGAAGTGTGGTTAGTCCCGTGTTGTTCACCCTGATGAGAGATGACATATTTAAGGAGGTGGGACAGGGAGTGGGTGTGGCCTTGTATGCTGATGATGGGGCTGTATGGACAAGAGGTGGGAATGTGAAATATGTGATGAGGAAGATGCAAGAAGCTGTGGGAGTTGTGGAAGATTGGTCTCTAACATGTGGGTTTAGGATGTCTGTGGCCAAGTCCTGCTTTGTGGTGTTTTCTAGGAGGAAGGTTAAAGATGTTAGGCTGCAAATATACGGTCAGAATATAGGTAGGGTGTCTGAGTTTAAGTATTTACGTATGTAGTTTGATGAGAGGCTTATGCAGAAGAGACACGTTGAGTATATTCAAATTAAGTGTAGGAAGGTGCTAAACATGTCGTTTCTCTTTGCTTATTTGAGCTGTTCTTGCCATAATATAGACTTGGTCTTTTACCAAATAGGGCTATCTTCTGTATCCCCCCCAACCCCCCACCCACCTTGTCACAACACAACTGATTGGCTCAAACACATTAAGAAGGAAAGAAATTCCACAAATTAACTTTTAACAAGGCACACCTGTTAATTGAAATGCATTCCAGGTGACTACCTCATGAAGCTGGTTGAGAAAATGCCAAGAGTGTGCAAAGCTGTCATCAAGGCAAAGGGTGGCTATTTGAAGAATCTCAAATATAAAATATATTTTGATTTGTTTAACACTTTTTTGGTTACTACATGATTCCATATGTGTTCTTTCATAGTTTTGAAGTCTTTACTACTTTTCTACAATGTAGAAAATAGTAAAAATAAAGAAAAACCCTTGAATGAGTAGGTGTGTCCAAACTTTTGACGGGTACTGTATGTATCAGGCATTGATCAGGTCATCTTTGGATTATGGGTGCTTTGTATATGGATCGGCAGCCAAAATGGTACTACAGCACCTGGACAGGATACAGTCAAGGGCCCTGTGATTGTGTGTGGGTGCCTTCAGGACGACACCTGTTGAGACATTGTAGGTGGATAGTGGGGAACTGCCATTGATTTAGCGTACTGGGCGAGGTTGAAAGGGAGTTCAGAAGGACATCCTGTGGTCACGGCAACTGGGGAATGCTGGGAGATAGGAGTAGGTAAGCAGAGGGCGTACGGGTGGACAATTGGGCAGAAAGTGGTAGAATATGGACTGGGCGAGAGAGAGATAGGGCCGGCAATTGCATTGGGGAACGTTCCCCCATGACTGTTTCCGAAACCAAGTGTAGATGTGGATATGATTGAGGGTAGGAGAGAATGGGGTGAGGATGTGAGACGTTTTGTGGAGAGATGTATAGATAATCGGTTTTATTTGTTTTTTAAGGATATATACAGATGGTTCAAAGGATCCAGTCAATGGTAGGTTGGGGGCAGGGGTGTATATCCCAGATTTCAATGTTAGAGTATGTAAGCGGTTAACTGATTATGTGTCAGTGTATGCGGCCGAATTGATGTCCATGATTATAGGTTTGAGATGAGTGGAGGAGGTGAAACCTCTGAGTGGTGATCTGCTCTGATTCGGCTGCAGTGTTGAGTAGTGTGGAGATGGGCAGGTCGGATAGGGGAGACTTGTTTGTGGAGATGATGGTGCTGTTAATGGGATTGGAGAGGATGGGAGTGGTGGTAAGCTTTTGCTGGGTTCCCGCCCATGTGGGTGTGGAGGGTAATGAGAAGGCTGATGTGGTGGCTAAGAGTGCGGTGAGGAGAAAAATCATACTGGCCCCCCGTGGGAATCGAACCCACAACTCTGGCGTTGCAAACGCCATGCTCTACCAACTGAGATACATCCCTGCCGGCCATTCCCTCCCCCTACCCTGGGCCAATTGTGCGCCGCCTCATGGGTCTCCCGGTCGCGGCCGGCTACGACAGAGCCTGGATTCGAACCAGGATGTTCTAGTGGCACAGCTAGCAGTGCCTTAGACCACTGCGCCACTCGGAGTATATCCTCAAGGTCTGTATGCATAATCATCCAGATTTTACATTTTAACATTGGCCTACATGTATAGGCTTCATTGTTGTCTACTTGGGTGGTGCTTCTCAATATCACTGTTATTTCATCCAATTATTATTCTGTGAGAATTATTATTGCCTAACTCATCTCTCTAGGGTTTTTGTCATCAACAAAGTGTTTATCTGCAAACAATAACTTTTCTATGTTACGTCAGTCCTTGCACCCACAGTTTCATCTTGAATCATGGTTATATTCTCCAGCCCTCCCAGTAGCGTAACAAGTGGCAGGGCTGTCATTGAATGGAATATATCAATTAAGGATTGCGGCTGTCACCTGCAGTTTATTGCCCTGCTAGTTTTTATGCTTTTTGCTGTCATTCTAAGAAATGGTGTTCTTCGTTACAGGATATGCTTCAGGTTTCAAAGAACCAGGCTACATCTTTCTTGGACTGAATCGGGGGAATGCTTCTCCATGCAAGCTTCAGCCTCTGATTTTGCCCGTCAGGGTGGTTTTACCAGAATTATTGGAAGCAATTGCAGAGGGCGTGATTCTTGGTCATTGGTTGTTCATTGGTTGTCTCGCGGTCATACCTCTGATAATTTACGTAAGTTATGTTAGGTCTGCCGCAACGTCTGCCACAAGCCCTCTAGTCACTAAATGTTATTTCTCTGTATGTCTCTTGTATTGAAGCACGGTCTCCGTAGATAATAGCATAAGTTGGCGGCATGAGGCGCGTGCATGCCTTCCGATCTGGGCAATTTCTTTGTATGTTTAGTATTTATTTTTTGCTCCAAGTGAAATCATGGCTCTTCTCCGCAAGGTTGCATCATGATTAATCTTCACTCACGTGACGAAAGTTAACATTTACATCTGAATTAGGCTACATATCGATGGACTATTTTAGCTCCATGTAGGCTTTTCCATCACACTCCAAACGTGATCTTATTACATATGCACACTGGTTTGGTTCTGGTGCAACAGATAATCTCGGACTGTCTGGGCGATCTCAAGATCTGATTGTGTTGACAGCTCATTTCGGAGTCTGGGTTTTACTATGAATGCTTCCCATCCACGTACTTTGGGGGGATTTTTCAAGCTCAGTAGTTTGCAGGTCATTATCCTTGCATTCCGGTTTAACGGTAATAGTGGGCCTCAGCTCATAGGCCTAGAGACTGCTTCACGTAACACAATGGGTGAATTGCACAATAGCTCCATTCATATTCAATCTGCATTACTTTTCATTGTAATACAACAGTTTTATTCATGATACTAAGCTACTTGCTACTATTCCTTTTCTACATCAAGCACTAGCCCACAGACAAGGCTGTTTCACTCTGCGTTGATGTTTTCTTGAGGCTGTCTTCTTACTGGTTTTCTTTATCATGGTGAGCTTACAACTTCCACTGCGGCTTTCCTTCCTCCTTGCTATGTATGTTTGTTGATCTGGTTTTCCACCCTACTCTTAAACACTAATGGATTTCGGTCACAAAATTGTTTCAGCTCGCATAAACACTCAATTCTATCCTTGTGCTTATACGTTGAAATATCTTCTCGCTCAACCTCTCTCTGCTTCTTCTTATCCTGTTTCTCAGCCCTCCTTAACATCCCTTGTCTAAACCTGGTGTACATATCACCTCTTTACTGCATACAACTGTGTGATCTTCCATCTCGACTTTACACTGGCCACTCATTCTAGAAGGGGGCTGCAACCTCATTCTCCAGCAAGTAGGTGTTGATCATTCTCTACCTATTCTTCATATGTTAGGATCAATTCATCAGACTTTATCATGGCTTCACGGTCATGCATATACAGTGAGGGAAAAAAGTATTTGATCCCCTGCTGATTTTGTACGTTTGCCCACTGACAAAGAAATTATCAGTCTATAATTTTCTTGGTAGGTTTATTTGAACAGTGAGAGACAGAATAACAACAATTAAATCCAGAAAAACACATGTCAAAAATGTTAGAAATTGATTTGCATTTTAATGAGGGAAATAAGTATTTGACCCCCTCTCAATCAGAAAGATTTCTGGCTCCCAGGTGTCTTTTATACAGGTAACGAGCTGAGATTAGGAGCACACTCTTAAAGGGAGTGCTCCTAATCTCAGCTTGTTACCTGTATAAAAGACACCTGTCCACAGAAGCAATCAATCAATCAGATTCCAAACTCTCCACCATGGCCAAGACCAAAGAGCTCTCCAAGGATGTCAGGGACAAGATTGTAGACCTACACAAGGCTGAAATGGGCTACAAGTCGCCAAGCAGCTTGGTGAGAAGGTGACAACAGTTGGTGCGATTATTCGCAAATGGAAGAAACACAAAATAACTGTCAATCTCCCTCGGCCTGGGGCTCCATGCAAGATCTCACCTCGTGGAGTTGCAATGATCATGAGAACGGTGAGGAATCAGCCCAGAACTACACAGGAGGATCTTGTCAATGATCTCAAGGCAGCTGGGACCATAGTCACCAAGAAAACAATTGGTAACACACTACGCCGTGAAGGACTGAAATCCTGCAGCGCCCGCAAGGTCCCCCTGCTCAAGAAAGCAAATATACAGGGCCGTCTGAAGTTTGCCAATGAACATCTGAATGATTCAGAGGAGAATTGGGTGAAAGTGTTGTGGTCAGATGAGACCAAAATCGAGCTCTTTGGCATCAACTCAACTCGCCGTGTTTGGAGGAGGAAGAATGCTGCCTTTGACCCCAAGAACACCATCCCCACCATCAAACATGGAGGTGGAAACATTATGCTTTGGGGGTGTTTTTCTGCTAAGGGGACAGGACAACTTCACCGCATCAAAGGGACGATGGACAGGGCCATGTACCGTCAAATCTTGGGTGAGAACCTCCTTCCCTGAGCCAGGGCATTGAAAATGGGCCGTGGATGGGTATTCCAGCATGACAATGACCCAAAACATACGGCCAAGGCAACAAAGGAGTGGCTCAAGAAGAAGCACATTAAGGTCCTGGAGTGGCCTAGCCAGTCTCCAGACCTTAATCCCATAGAAAATCTGTGGAGGGAGCTGACGGTTCGAGTTGCCATACGTCAGCCTCGAAACCTTAATGACTTGGAGAAGATCTGCAAAGAGGAGTGGAACAAAATCCCTCCTGAGATGTGTGCAAACCTGGTGGCCAACTACAAAAAACGGTTTTTGCCACCAAGTACTAAGTCATGTTTTGCAGAGGGGTCAAATACTTATTTCCCTCATTATAATGCAAATCAATTTCTAACATTTTTGACATGTTTTTCTGGATTTGTTTGTTGTTATTCTGTCTCTCACTGTTCAAATAAACCTACCATTAAAATTATAGACTGATCATGTCTTTGTCAGTGGGCAAACTTACAAAATCAGCAGGGGATCAAATACTTTTTTCCCCTCACTGTAGTTAGTCATGCATATACAGTGGGGAAAAAAAGTATTTAGTCAGCCACCAATTGTGCAAGTTCTCCCACTTAAAAAGATGAGAGAGGCCTGTAATTTTCATCATAGGTACACGTCAACTATGACAGACAAAATTAGAAAAAAAAATCCAGAAAATCACATTGTAGGATTTTATATGAATTTATTTGCAAATTATGGTGGAAAATAAGTATTTGGTCAATAACAAAAGTTTCTCAATACTTTGTTATATACCCTTTGTTGGCAATGACACAGGTCAAATGTTTTCTGTAAGTCTTCACAAGGTTTTCACACACTGTTGCTGGTATTTTGGCCCATTCCTCCATGCAGATCTCCTCTAGAGCAGTGATGTTTTGCGGCTGTCGCTGGGCAACACGGACTTTCAACTCCCTCCAAAGATGTTCTATGGGGTTGAGATCTGGAGACTGGCTAGGCCACTCCAGGACCTTGAAATGCTTCTTACGAAGCCACTCCTTCGTTGCCCGGGCAGTGTGTTTGGGATCATTGTCATGCTGAAAGACCCAGACACGTTTCATCTTCAATGCCCTTGCTGATGGAAGGAGGTTTTCACTCAAAATCTCACGATACATGGCCCCATTCATTCTTTCCTTTACACGGATCAGTCGTCCTGGTCCATTTGCAGAAAAACAGCCCCAAAGCATGATGTTTCCACCCCCATGCTTCACAGTAGGTATGGTGTACTTTGGATGCAACTCAGCATTCTTTGTCCTCCAAACACGACGAGTTGAGTTTTTACCAAAAAGTTATATTTTGGTTTCATATGACATTCTCCCAATCCTCTTCTGGATCATCCAAATGCACTCTAGCAAACTTCAGACGGGCCTGGACATGTACTGGCTTATGCAGGGGGACACGTCTGGCACTGCAGGATTTTAGTCCCTGGCGGCGTAGTGTGTTACTGATGGTAGGCTTTGTTACTTTGGTCCCAGCTCTCTGCAGGTCATTCACTAGGTCCCCCTGTGTGGTTCGGGATTTTTGCTCACCGTTCTTGTGATCATTTTGACCCCACGGGGTGAGATCTTGCGTGGAGCCCCAGATCGAGGGAGATTATCAGTGGTCTTGTATGTCTTCCATTTCCTAATAATTGCTCCCACAGTTGATTTCTTCAAACCAAGCTGCTTACCTATTGCAGATTCAGTCTTCCCAGCCTGGTGCAGGTCTACAATTTTGTTTCTGGTGTCCTTTGACAGCTCTTTGGTCTTGACCATAGTGGAGTTTGGAGTGTGACTGTTTGAGGTTGTGGACAGGTGTCTTTTATACTGATAACAAGTTCAAACAGGTGCCATTAATACAGGTAACGAGTGGAGGACAGAGGAGCCTCTTAAAGAAGAAGTTACAGGTCTGTGAGAGCCAGAAATCTTGCTTGTTTGTAGGTGACCAAATACTTATTTTCCACCATAATTTGCAAATAAATTCATTAAAAATCCTACAATGTGATTTCCTGGATTTTTTTTTCTCAATTTGTCTGTCATAGTTGACGTGTACCTATGATGAAAATGACAGGCCTCTCTCATCTTTTTAAGTGGGAGAACTTGCACAATTGGTGGCTGACTAAATACTTTTTTTCCCCACTGTAGCTAGCTGGTGGTGGTCATTCATTATTGCGTCATTCACATAATTCTAGCATCACAACCACATTGGTGGTTGAGTATCCAATCACACACATTCTCAAATATAACAAATGTAAGGCACTCGCATTGGGCCAGACACTCTCTGGCACAATCCCTATCTGCGTTCGATGCACAGCAAGCTTCTAATTGTATCTATACAAATTGCATTACAGCATGCGTTGGTTGGATTCTCCCTACAAGCAGACCTAGTGTTTCATCTAAACATTTTAGCAAACGTTTGATTCATTTAGTGAGTATCCAATCACACAAATACATATAGTCGTTGGTTTCCATTTCATTATTGTCCTAATTGTAGCAATGCAAGGCACTCAGCAGGCCAGCATTAGGCCGGACACATCTGGCATGTGCCCATATCTTCTCGCTTTATGGCAATCATGATTTGCTTCAACGCTCAGCTATTGGCTCATTTTAACTAACACATATCGCATTACGGAATGTGTGGTTGGGTTCGACGTACATGCAGACGTCTTATTGCAGCCAAACACATTATCCAATGTTTGATTCCGGGGCTGAACGCGCCATGTCATATTGAACAATTCATATTGGCTAATACTTTCCATTACAGCATAATCTCACTTTTGTTCTATTCTTCGCATGTTGTCTTTCACATCTAATTAATCAGTCTTCAATCTTAAGATTCAACTGTTGTTTCGTTGCGTCCTGTTACGTTGTATAATGATTAGAAGACAGGCGCTGGAATACGTATTAGTTTTTTTTTTATTACTCCACCCAACAAAAGGTACGTCATACAAAACGACAGGGACGGAGCCCAAAACAAACACGTGTATATATATATATATATATATATATATATATATATATATATATATATAACACAGGGATGGTTCCCAAACAAATAATGAGGTGTAAACCTCAAAAAAATACACGGGACGAGACCCGTAATAACAAGAGCACAATACACGGTACTCATGGGAAAATAATCGACAAGGACAATGGGGAACAGAGGGCACATATATCCACATACTAATCAGGGGGAATGGGAACCAGGTGTGTGTATTGAGACAAGACAGTCCGGGGTTGGTGGTAATGATCCAGGTCAGTGATGCCTAGAAGACCGGTGACGTAGACCTCCGGAGCTGGTGAACGGAATGAGCAGGGGGATCCTTGACACATCCATTCTTCCTGGTAGTAACTTATATTTTTTTGGGGGGGGGGGTCTCGATGCCAATTGCCCCCCATAGGGCTGGCTACCTGCCAAGAGCGTCTGCTAAATGACCAAAAGGTAAATGTAATATAATTTGGCTCCTAGGATAATTTCTCTGAGAAAATGGCTTGCTTTAACTTCATCCAGTAAGCATAGTATATTCAAGTAACCTTAGCGAAAATAGCTAATTATCAAGGTCAATGTTTTTATTTTAAAAGTAACTCAATTACTTTTACTCTGAGTACTTTTTAACTGCTTAAATGTAAAGTCCCCATATTAGATTTTTAAAATTCAATTCAGTCTGGTATGAGAACGGTAGCCCCTATCTCTAAAAGCAGGGTGTCTGTGGAAAGCTGAGTATCTTGGCTATTGATCAGTGAGTGCCTTAACATTTTAGATGTGACTTACTACCATATATGGGCATATGAATTTATAAGGGAAGGCCGAGCCGATGACCTCATTTCAAGATGGCTGCTTCCTACATTCCGGTTAGCGTTGTGAAGCATAAACGAAATAAACACAGAATAATTTGATACACACCGAAATCCAGGACTCCACAGATCATGGGGATATCTTATTTGTCTGCCTGTGACCTATCATTATTGATCACCAGCCCCGAGAGTCAAAATGTTATTTTACACAACGTTTTCAGCAAACATCTTTCAAGGTAAGCTTCGACTTGGTCTGTGTTTGAGCTATAGCTACATGGGGGGTATCAAATTAATCCTTAGGTTGTGTCGTAGTAAATATAATTTGTCGTAGTAAATATAAAATGTTATAGATTGGTCTGACTAAAATGTTGTGCAAGACCCATTTGTGTTAGGAGCTTGTTTTCAATAAATGCTGTTCCAGGTCAGAGAACAAAGGACAGAGGAGAACACCATATCTTGTCACCAGATGGCCTAGTCTTGCAGGAGTGCGATAACAGGACAACATCCCCACCTCCGGCCACAATCACCAGTTCCTTCTCACGAGTTCCTTTGACACACACAAACATTTCATTTGCACGCACACTCAACTCCCCACGAGTTCTTTGACACACAAACATTTCACTGTGCACGCACACTCAAACTCCACTCCCCTGTCTACTGGTCGGGTGCCAAGGGCAGAGGACTCTGCCGTGCACCAATGGGGCTTCTACTCTGGACAGAGCAGACCCGCCTCCTACGCCTCTGGAACCAATCGAGGGACTAGGAGAAGAATCCCTCCCTTTATGTTACATTGTATAAAGTAATGCTGTAAACTCTGTTTAAACATCCTTCTCAGCTGACACTATTAGCGTGGCATATGATTAGGTCCATGCATGTTAAACTAAACAGTAACAGATATCTCTGTGTTTAATAAACTGCCTTTTGCTTAAGCAAATTCCTCTCTGTCTAGCGTCGTTGGTTTGTACTCCCTCTCCGTATTATGTGTTCACCAACAGCTGGTAGGAACAAATCTAGCCTATTGTCAATGTTATCTGATGATGTATGACTTAATGGCAACATTGAATGTCCACCGAGTGACTATATCTTTGCGCATCAAAAATATGATGTTGCCTGCTTACGCGCTGTAGGCATCCATTACACAGGAGATTGGCTACTAAGGCACCTTGACAGTCTTGTAGCCAATGAGATAAGCTTTCCAGGTATATGCAGTTGACCTGGGTGGGACAAAGCAAGGCCTAGAACCTTTTATGTGTAATGCGAACTATTGCTACCTGGCTCAGAGACTTGGAAACGTCACGTGACCACACCTGACACCACTTACTAAAACATCTGCCCATTTCTAGTTGTTAGGTCTATCAATTCCATCTTTTTTCTGATATTGTTCACATGTTGTGGGAGCCATCTGATGTGTTTCCAGCTCTAGTCATCAATAATTCACTTATAGCTTGTCAATGAAAGATGACTTTCAAAATATATTTTTTTTTTAACGGTTATTTTGTTTTGTGCTTGATTTTGTGTATTCTGAACTATGTAACTCCTATCTATCTTCTGATCATTTCCTCATAATCTCCGAGATGCCTTCTTTCCAAATATACCAAGTTTTTGCCTGTCAGAATCTTGTAATTACACATGAATAGCAGTTACTTTTAGGTATGTCTATTTAGGTGGAAATATACATTTTGCCATTACATTTAAGAGGCTTTAAATAAGCTAAAGTAAGTGTACCTATTAAGCACACTAAAATCTAAGTTTAGACATTTATAACGTATACAGCCCTAATTTGAAAGATTAAAGTCTAATGTGAAGTTGTACGCTATATATATATATATATATACACAAATGTATGTGGACTCCCCTTGAAATTAGTGGATTCGGCGATTTCAGCCAAACCCGTTGCTGACAGGTGTATGAAATCAAGCACACCGCCATGCAATCTCCATAGACAAACATTGGCAGTAGAATGGCCTTACTGAAGAGCTCAGTGACTTTCAATGTGGCACCGTCATAGGATGCTACCTTTCCAACAAGTCAGTTCGTCAAATTTCTGCCCTGCTAGAGCTGCCCCGATCAACTGTAAGTGTTGTTATTGTGAAGTGGAAACGTCTAGGAGCCACAACGGCTAAACCGTGAAGTGGTAGGCCACACAAGCTCACAGAACGGGACCGCCGAGTGCTGAAGCGCATAAAAGTCCTCTGTCCTCGGTTGCAACACTCACTACCGAGTTCCAAACTGCCTCTGGAAGCAACGTCAGCACAATAACTGTCAGGAGCTTTATGAAATGGGTTTCCATGGCCGAGCAGCTGCACACAAGCCTAAGATCACCATACGCAATGCCAATTGTCAGCTGGAGTGGTGTAAAGCTTGCTGCCATTGGACTCTGGAGCAGTGTAAACACGTTCTCTGGAATGATGACTCACGCTTCACCAACTGGCAGTCCGACGGATGAATCTGGGTTTGGCGGATGCCAGAAGAACGCTACCTGCCCCAATGCATAGTGCCAACTGTAACGTTTGGTGGAGGAGGAATAATGGTCTGGGGCTGTTTTTCATTGTTCAGGCAAGGCCCCTTAGTTCCAGTGAAGGGAAATCTTAATGTTAAAGCATACAATTACATTCTAGACGATTTGCTTCCAACTATGTGGCAACAGTTTGGGGAAGGCCCTTTCCTGTTTCAGCATAATGCCTCCGCGCACAAAGCGGGGTCCATACAGAAATGGTTTGTCGAGATTGGTATGGAAGAACTTGACTGGCCTGCACAGAGCCCTGACCTGAACCCCACCGAACACCTTTGGGATGAATTGGAACGCCGACTGTTAGCCAGGCCTAAGATCAGTCCCCGACCTCACTAATGCTCGTGGCTGAATGGAAGCAAGTCCCCACAGCAATGTTCCAACATCTAGTAGAAAGCCTTCCCAGAAGAGTGGAGGCTGTTATAGCAGCAAAGGGGGGACCAACTCCATATTAATTCCCATGATTTTGGAATGAGATGTTCGACAAGCAGATGTCCACATACTTTTGGTCATGTAGTGTTTGACTTTACTTACCATTTTTTAAACGTGAGATAATAATATTTGATTAAATATGTGAAACGTCCAGACTGGGTTTAATGGGTACCGAATATACCCTGTTCCAAATAAGCCCACCTCTTAAATAATCAATTTAAATTAATTTCCAAATGTTTAAACTTACAAACAGACATTTCTTATGTAAATTCAAATTATAATCATCTCCCCTAAAGTTATTAAAATCAACTGATCATTACTATTCATCATGGAAGTAGCATTCATAACAGGAGGTGTCCAATTGTATCTGCAGAGATCAATTTGGGCCCAGGCTTTTGTTCTTGTCAACCTGCATACACCTGATTTAAACTAATGAACTAATCATAGACTTCAATCAAGACTTCATTAGTTGAATCAGGTGTGCTACTGCTTGGTTAGAACAAAAACCTGCACCCGCACCGGCCATCTGTGGATAAGACCATAACGCAAACAACTTTTAATTATCTGAAAGCTGGTTCACGTTTGCTGTAGTATTCTTTGTAAATTAGTTCAACTTTTCTTCCTAATGCCTGTCTGAAGACAGTTTCAAATCTCCCTGTTGTATTACAAAGGTACAGTACATGTGGTGAACCAAAAAATAGAAACACCTGGATGAATGAGGGACAACAATATGACAATGCCCCTGCCCTAATTGCATGAGTAGTAGTCCAATAGTCATCTTCTTGTCCCTCATTTGTTTCCATTTGAATCCACCACTTGTAGGTCTTCTATCCCAGATATCCCTCAACCCTCATCTTTTTCTTCTCTCTCTGCATCAACGACTACCTGTCCACTCCAAACATCTTGGAGAGAGTACAGAGGCTTTTAATTGTTCTTAATCTTGGTAAATGCACCATGGATAGATGCATAATATGCATAATTGTAGTTTGGGTATTGTAATCAATTAAATCTCAAATTGTTTTTTATACTCAGGTTTATTGAATATTAGGGATAAACACACAATCCCCATGTGTTTCAATGCAAACTGGGCTTAAGAGGAGCACACAGGGTTTTAATTGGCACAGCAATGATTTATTGTAAAAACTAAAAATACAGAATAGCTAGGTTTACTTATATTTGGAAACCAATGGTCTGGTGTATAATACACTGAGTATACAAAACCCATGTTTTTTCCATGACAGACTGACCAGGTGAATCCAGGGGAAAGCTATGATTCCTTATTGATGTCACTTGTTAAATCCACTTCAATCAGTGCAGATGAAGGGAGGAGGCATGGATTGTGTATTTGTGCCATTCAGAGGGTGAATAGACAAGACAAAAGATTTAAGTGCCTTTGAACGGGGTATGGTAGTAAGTATGGTTGTAGATGCCAGGCGCACCGGTTTGTGTCAAGAACTGCAACGTTGCTGGGTTTTTCACGCTCAACAGTTTCCCGTGTGTATCAAGAATGGTCCACCAACCAAAGGACATCCAGCCAACTTGACACAAGTGTGGGAAGCATTGGAGTCAACATGGGTCAGCATCCCTGTGGAACGCTTTCAAAACCTTGTAGAGTCCATGCCCCGACGAATTGAGGCTGTTTTATACAATAATAATATATGCCATTTAGCAGACGCTTTTATCCAAATGACTTACAGTCATGCATGCATACATTTTACATATGGGTGGTCCCAGGAATCGAACCCACAACCCTTGCGGTGCAAGCACCAAGCTCTATCAACTGAGCCATACAGGACTATACATGTATACATTTGTTAAGTATTGGGATGACATAAATGACAACTTCATTAACTGTGTGAAAAAACTATTTTTACTAGATATATGCTCAGTCACAATTCAGTGTTTGCATTACAATGAATTTATAAACTATTTTCACTTGGGCTATAACTTGTAGATCTCTTTGAATTGGATAATTTTTGTTTCTGTATGAAATACGTCCACCTTTTCATGGATTAAATCACAAAATAGACAATTCATTGGGTGATTTCATGCAAACACATACATCTATAAACTTTTGGATATAGCATAGTAGCTTTTAAAAGCATTTTTATAATTTGACACAATTCAATTAAACATTACAAATTACAGTTTTTTTTGCCTTTGCAGCTCTGATTGAGTTCCTTTTACACTGGTGTAAAAGTTAATGATGTTTGCATAACATATACACGTAACAAGCTTGGGAAAACCTGAAACTCATTTGCAAGGGCAGAGTGCCACAAGATCATTCGCTATTATACAATGCAGACTAAAATGTTTGTTTCTTTGCTAAAAATATGTTTTTAACAAAAAAATTATTCACAATATAAATCCTGTGTAATAATCAGCGATTACTAAAAGGGTTTGTTGTTTTATTTTTTATTATAGGTTATAAAAAATGCAATCGGATGTCTTTCTGAATTAAAACAAATCTTCAGACTATTGCTATTAAACCATTATGACAAGTCATGCGGCGTGTACTCAAGAGGAGAGCGTTTAGTTTGTTGTGAATATTGCTTTGTGCTCAGTGTAGTCACTCCCTCCTTCCCCTTGTTCTAACAGTTCAAGGTCTATGGCACTTGACAGCTTCCCCCCCAGTTCATTTGATCCAGCGTAGAGCAAAGAGTCCATGTATGAAACACAAAAAGAGATTGAAAATCATGATGTCTAAAAATATGTTATTTTATACACTAAGGCAAAATGTGGTTGTTTTCCGCCACTTAAAAAAATTGTTACAGACAGAAACCCCTTTTCAATCTGAAAGCGTTGTGTGAGTGTTTTCTAGTCACCAATGGCTGCCTTCAGGGAGAAGCCCTTTAGAATCTTACCAACATGAGTGAAAGGGGCCCAGAGACTGGTTTTGAGGGCAAAAATGTACTGTTAATAACTTAAAACATCTAATTGGCTTGGAATAAAAACAGGTATGGCTACAACAACTATATGAACTGGTTGAACATTTTATATTTTATTTGAATCCAAAGATGGAGTGGACTTAATGGGTATGTGGGCTTAATAGGTAGACTTACTCTACTTTCTGTTTTTACTTCGGTAGTTTTTCACACCAGTAGTTTTACTTCTACTTGAGTAAAATGTTATTAAAGTAACAGTACTTCTACTTGAGTACACTCTTAGAAAAAAAGTGACATCTTGAACCTTAAAGGATTCTTCAGCTGTCCCCATAGGAGAACCCTTTCAAGAACCCTTTTTGGTTCCAGATAGAACCCTTTTGGTTCCATGTATAACCCTTTCTACATGAAACCCAAAAGGGTTCTACCTGGAACCAAAAAGGGTTCTCCTATGAGGACAGCTGAAGAACACTTTTGGAACCCTTTTTTCTTAGAGTATAGGATATTTCAGTACTCTTTCCACCCCTGGGTGAAAAAGAGCTAAAGCTTTATTAGCGGAGGTGGAACGGTGGTGTGATCTTACTGTATTCATGTCGAAAAGAGCAGGAGTACTCTATTTTTCATAGCTATTGACAGATTTGTGTCAGCATAAAAAAAAACATTTTAAGAGCAGTTTGTCAGTGAGTGCTGTTTCCTTTTGTCACATTGTATAATGATAGACAGGCGCAGGAATACGTAATAGGGTTTTTTATTTCTCTACCCAACATAAGGTACGTCATGAACAACGACGGGGACGAAGCCCAAAACAAACACTAGAGCGAGGTGTAACCCACTAAATAATACACGGGACGAGACCCATAATAAAAAGTGCACAATTACACGGGATGTAAACCGTAATACAATGTACAGTAACACGAAAGCCGATACAACAGAGCACAGGTACTCACGAGACCAACGGACATGGGACAATAATCGACAAGGACAATGGGGAACAGAGGGCACATATATACACATACTAATCAGGGGGAATGGGAACCAGGTGTGTGTATTGAGACAAGACAGTCCGGGGTTAGTGGTAATGAACCAGGTCAGTGATGCCTAGAAGACCGGTGACGTAGACCTCCGGAGCTGGTGAACGGAATGAGCAGCAGTACCGGGGGGATCCTTGACACCTTTTCTACCAGATACACTGATTACAGTGTGTGTTTCTTTTATTCATCCCTTTTTCAAACTTAGTCAGCTACGTTTATGCGTTAAATAGTTATATATTTGTATTCCTTTTGAATTTCCTCCTGCCATGTGTCTGCAATATGAATTAACATCATAATGGTCCTTATTCTCATAGAGAAATTAGATTTCTCTCAGTATTGACATTTGTAAATGCAAAGGGCCTGACTACATATTTTGTTCTCTCTGATCAGTGTTCTGGTGATGTAAAAAAGGCTTTATAAATACATTTGATCTATCACATTAAAGATTAAGCTATGGCTAGATAAACTAATGTCTTTCAATGTAATCTGAGTACAGAAGCGACCCACCATTTCATCGTTGTGTGTTTTGCACAATATTTTTTGTATACCAAATATTGAATTAATGGCATTCAAATTCAGTCATAGCATACAAAGGTGAGTGTTTGATTGGAACTGATACATTGGGGTTATGAGACAAGTCCATATTGTATCTAACACAAAAAGACTAACCAATGCTTTCTCAAGACATCATGGGTTTCTACTCCCTACCTTTTATAATGCGATATGTCCTCTGGCTTCGTCACAAGGCCACTAATCTCACAATGTCTCTGCAAGGCCTTTTTATTTCTGTTTATTGTTAATATGTTAGCATCATTCAGCTGAAACTGAATAATTCATAACCCCAAATAGGTCTTCAAACACTGAGGGAGAATTTAACTCCATTATATGCTCCCTGTCTGTGCTGTACAATCTAATCAGTGCTCATTGTGATAGTGAAATCTGAGGTTATTATAGGATAATACACAAATGAAGGAGGGGTAACAACATTCATTAGTACTGCAAAATGAGTTCTCACGTCTCTGGCTGCCAGTGAAAGTCAAACTTGACAAGGCCCAAAGAATACGGATGTCTTTTGATCATGGCTCATTTGAGAGAACTTCCATTTGGTAAATGAGAATCTAATCTTTGAAATGTCTGAACATGCTCATCAGATTTCTTTCTTACTTTTTTTCGGACTTTATTTTGATATTGTTGTTTAGGCCTACGCCAGGTGCTCACTCTGGAAACAGCTTTGTTGCCACGGGTGATGTTCGTTCACTGATACTTCTTCCTTACCTCTTTAACTTTGGAATATGAATGTGTTTTTATTGGCATGTAACCAAGTCAATAACATGCAGTCACACTTGAACATGGAAATATGCAGTGCTTGAAAATAATTTGGTTTGCAAAACAATGAAAGTTCCTACAGCGATTATTATTTATTTTTTATCATAATTTTCAAGCTTGACCTGCAGATTTCTACATCATGCACCTGTGAAATGAGCTGCATGCCATGCACTACCTGTGTAACTACTTCATTTGGTACCTTGCTGACTCCAGTTATTAAAATAAACCAGTTACAGATAGTTTATGGCATGCATATTCTGCAGATTTCACAGGCTGACTAGCTTTAGGTACACAAAACATCTGGCTTTCCTGCAGATTCTAAGATACAATAACAGGATCAATCTGCTATGTTTCCACCAGTAAGGTACTGTGGCAGGACAAACAAACTTACTGAAACAACCAAGGAAAGAGCAGATTGACTTGAGGTCCCTCAGCAGTCAGACTTTGACTCAACAGTCTCACCACAACCAGTACCCTGCAGTGGTTTCATGATTGGCAGTCATATGAATGTCTGGAGTTGGGATGACTTTCTGCACCCTTGGCCAATGTTGTGATGAGGTGGAAAGGACAAAGAGATTTTACCTGGCATAGACTTAAAACAAAGAGGTCAGAACATACTGAGAGAGATAGAAAGTAAATGTGAGCTAAATGTACATCTATTTTGTTGGAGATCAAAAGCACAGACAATTGTATCAGTGGAGGCTGCTGATGGGAGGATGGCTCATAATAATGGCTGGAACGGAGCAAATGGAATGGCATGTTTGGTGTATTTGATACTATTCTACTCATTCCGCTCCCTCCTGTGGATTGTATGCTACAGCAATATGCAAGAGAAATATAGAGGTGGAGTGGCTTGAAGTGTTTTGTTCGAAGCCTTCTACTTTGTGATTGGGGTGTTGAAAAGGCTGAAACGGTTGACTGCATGCCCTTTTCTGCAGACATGTCCTGAACAGCCAAGTGGTAGTCTGGCCTCTGAGCTTGTTATGTCCAGTTTAGTTTGTCCTCTAACACTTGCAACAGTTGTGCAATAGGATACACTCTTAGAAAAAAAGGTTCCAAAAGGGTTCTTTGGCTGTCCCCATAGGAGAGAACCCTTTTTGGTTCCAGGTAAAACCCATTTTGTGGAAAGGGTTCTACATGGAACCCAAAACTTTTATACTTGGAACCAAAAAGTTTTTTTTAAAGGGTTCTCCTATGGGGACAGCCGAAAAACCCTTTAAGGTTCTAGATAGCACCTTTTTTTCTAAGAGTGTAGTTGTGGGCCAGGGATTTCTCAGGTGATGTGATGGCCTATATGAAACCATTGATTTGTGATAGGAAGTGTATCTACTCTCTCCCCTGTCATAATTTAAAACTTCAGCTCACTGTACTGCTTCATTGCATCCCTACCAGAGAGGCTGCTATGGTACCTTAATCTCTCTATGGTTCCTTGCCAATTAGTTTCAAGCACTGACTCACTTTGATACATACAATACACGTACAAAATGCCATACAGAATACATTATGACTCACTTCACACTTAATTTCTATAGCCCTGCAACGATTACTCTGGCGGGGGAAAATAAAAAGAAATGAAACAAAGCTTTGATCTCTCCTCACTCCAAATCCAGAGAGCTTCCAGAATTGGCAGCTGACCAGATTGTTGCTGGCTAGTATACCCAATGTTTGTTGTTTACCAAGGACAGTACAAATCCTTATGAATTATCACATAATGTATACCGCTGACAACGATCTGAAGAACCTGCTTTGTTGACTTCTGGACTGCATTCAATTTGATAACCAAATTAATTTATTCAACACTTTCGTGTGTTTGTGTTTATGCTGTGCACGGACAGAGAGGCGAAGGCACAAGTAGCGCATGTAACACCATTTGACCATGATTAGCCATAAGACTTTCATGGTACTGTAGGAATAGTTTAACTCACCAAAGAGGGGATAAACAGGCAGCTGGATGTGCAAAGGCCAGTGTAAATTAGGCCAGTGTAAGGGTGAGTGTGTAGGGTTTACGGTAACCCCTATAGTAGCCTTCTGTTTAGCACACAGCGGAGCAGCGATTACTCTCCGCGACAGCTCCAAAATGCTAAAGATGGATCATGGAGACCAGCAGTCCCATTCTTCTCCCCCATGATCATAGCAGTCACAGGATGAGTTATTAAGGCTTGGAGAACTGCTCCGATTGTGCACTGCTGTAGTAACAGACACAGCCAATCTTGTAGTTGTGTCCCTACATAGTGCACTACTTTTGCACAATATAGGGAATAGGGTGCCATTTGTGACTCAATCTCTGGGCTCTATTTTTGGCTGATGCTAAGGAGGCGCAAGTGTCAAGCGCATGTTGTTTTGCAATTTCGTCATGTAAAATCTGGCACACTGGAATTTCCCACCCCTTACGCCAGGTTTGGCAATTTACCTGTCTAATACATCAGTTTGCTTGCGCTGAAGTGGGAGGGGTGGCAATATTTGAGGTGTGTCCTTAAAAACAAGCACAAAAGTGACAATTTCATGCAGCGCTAAAGGGAAGTTTTAAGACCCACCAAAAGCATAACGGTAACGCAGTCGATAATGGCATGGATTTTGAGAGCGGAAGTGCAGCCTATGACCACAGTGCCCATGGAAGGAGAGATGTGCCTTTTGTGCTGGTGAAGAGTGCCCCTCGTCCGATTACCAAAGACGCGCTCCTCCAAACTATTCAGTTGACTTATAATGCCATATCAACTGCAGATTTTTCTGAGAATGTTCCTTGAACATAGGCAACAATACAATTGACAGGAGCCTAGTATTTTGTATGGAAGTGCAAATGTTATGCATAAAGACATTTAGGCCTACGTGTGCACACAGTGCCATGGAACGAGAAATGCAATTTATGATATCATGCTTCTGACCCCATCCTATTCTGGAAATATTGTTAATCACCAAAGCTTTATTAAAATATGACATTTGGGAGCAACAAAACAGTGAGCGAATGCGATCTGTACGATCCTTCCACAATGTTTATAAAACCTATTTGGGAGTAGTATAATAGTGAGGGGACATTCCCCCCTTCTCTTTATATTGGATCTTTGTCCAGCTCATGTGAAAAGTTTGGATGTGCATAAAAGCCTCCATAGGCTACCTTAATATTATATGACCTCGGGGAGAAATTGTGGTGCGTGTATTTAGACATAGCCTATTTAAAACAAGTTGTTTCGTTTTGATTCAAATTGTATTATAATTATTCACTCTCTTTTTAAGCCTGATCAATAGTTAATTTAATCTTATTGACAACGTTTGGCATGTCCATGGCTCAGACATACAGTAATGCAATTTACAGTAGGCCTCACCTCTATATCAGTGCAAATGTTATGTTTAACAATATATTGCCATATTGAAGCCATGCAATTAGGCTTCTTACAATGTGGACTGAAGAGATGTTCAACATATTTAGCAAAGATGTGATGGGCCTAACTGTACATACATTTTGTTTCTCTAGGCTATAACATAGTCGATGTCTGTGCCCCTGCGGAAATCTAATTAGCATAATACAAAAATCCCCATAGAAATCTGTCAATTTAAGCTAGAGATATCTGTTTTTTTTGCATTGGATGCATCGCACCTGCAGTGAAAGGTGACAGAGCTATAGCGGTGTTTGTCAGACCATGAGACATCCCGAACATCGGTCTTCTCACAAAATCGTTGGTTTGGCCTACAAACTATGGAAAGATGAAAGTCTCACGATCACGATGGTGTTCTCCGTTTTGCCCTACGACCTCCACAAGTGTCTTGGGACTCGTTGGTACACCCGATCTGCAAACTTCTGTATGAAACGTCCGAACAGTTTGGGCTACACAATAATATGACCCTTCTGTGGGAAGGTGAGACTCTCACAAACACGTACATGTTGGTTGTTTTGCCTTACAAGACTCATCTGAAGGTCCCCCGGTACCAGTTGAAAAAATGAATGGAAGTATATATGGAGACTGTTTTAGTGCCAAAAATAAGGGGTCAAACACACTTCAGAACAAACTTCCTTTTTATTTTTTGGGGGGACTATCTGTTGTTCCATGTAGTGAATATGTTATTCAATGTGTTTGTATGGGCTAATAGCAGTAAGGCCAGAAATACTTTTTCATCAAATATTTTGGATATATATTTTTTGGATACTTCAAGGGGTCTTACAATTCTAAATCAAATAGCTAAATGATCCTTGGAATGACTTTCTTCAAACAATTCCATATAGCTTAGTAGCCCTCCCTCGGCCTGCTTATGTGCTCTTAGCAAATGATCTGACCTGCTGTCTAGCTACTATCCAAATTACTAAAAGTGGGTGATCTAAATCTGGATTGGTTAAAATATATTTGTACTGAGCTAAATCTAACTCAGCTGATAAATAAACCAACTCGCCTCAACTTTAAACTCCCTGAAAAATCTACTCTTTTAGATATTATTCTAACAAAAGCCCCTCATAGGTTTATAGCCAATGGGATATTTGCTAATGAGTTCAGTGACGATTGTCCCATTGCCTGCATAAGAGATGTTAAGGATACATTTTAGGAATTTTAATGACCAACATTTTTTGTCTGAGCTGGGGTTGAGTGACTGGTGTGTTGTGTCAACTATCACTGACTCGGATCAGGGCCTTAATTGTTTTATTTCCCTGTTTAACTCTGTTGCAGATAAACATGCACCGTACAAAAAGCTAAGGGTAAAAGACATCTAATCCTAAATTTCGCTTGGGCTAAGGCTAGAATGATTGATTCCACAGCTGATTGGCAGTCCTTCATACATTTGAGAAAAATATGTAAATCTCTGGTTAGAAATGCAAAATCAACATATATATATATTGAATTGTGTATCGGAGAGTGGCGGTAATCCAGCTAATTTCTGGAAAGTGGTCAAATCTTTGAAACAAAAGTCCAAACCATCATTGCTCCAGCAGGTTTTGACAGCCTCTGGTGCCATACTAGACAAAATGGAAATTTGTGGTACTTTTCCCATATGTAAAATAATCATGAAAATCAAATAAGAATCTTGTATGACGAAGATTATTTGTACAGTAATCTAATAAGGATCTGGTAAGATTTTGTATGTTTTCCCTTATACAGTATGTCAGCGGTGTATTTGTATATGTGTTGACTTTAATGCCTTATATGACATACACATTTCCTACAAAGATATGGTATGACATATTTGAGACATAATATGAATTATATGAGTCATCTATGAATATTATAAGAATAGTGTATGTTCTGAGAATGTAACCTCTACAAAATAAATGCATTTCTTATAGGTTTAACGTAGTTTTTGTACAAGTCAACATATAAAAAACCATGACAATTACTATAAAAAAAATACTATATTTGTATATCCATTTTCATTTAAAGGTGTGAGTTTCCATTTAAGGCTGGGCAGCACCTCCTACTGGACAGTTGATTTATCTACAGCTATGCCTTTGGTCTCCCATCTTGGGTTTTAACCAAACCAAGCCCTGCTACCAATGTGCTATCGTTCCAATTACAGTACCAGTTAAAAGATTGGACACACCTACTCATTCAAGGGTTTTTCTTTATTTTTACTGTTTTCTACATTGTAGAATAATAGTGAAGAAATCAAAACGATGAAATAACACATATGGAATCATGTTGTAAAAAAAGTGTTTTATATTTTAGATTCTTCAAAGAAGCCAACCTTTGCCTTGATGACAGCTTTGCACACTCTTGGCATTCTCTCAAACAGCTTCATGAGAAATGCTTTTCCAACAGTCTTGAAGGAGTTCCCACATATGTAGAGCACATGTTGGCTGCTTTTCCTTCACTCTGCGGTCCAACTCATCCCAAACTATCTCAATTGGGTTCAGGTCGGGCAAATAGCCCTTACACAGCCTGGAGGTGTGTTTTGGGTCATTGTCCTGTTGAAAAACAAATGATACTCCCACTAAGCGCAAACCAGATGGGATGGCGTATTGCTGCAGAATGCTGTGGTAGCCATGCTGGTTAAGTGTGCGTGCCTTGAATTCTAAATAAATCACAGACAGTGTCACCAGCAAAGCACCCCCACAACATCACACCTCCTCCTCCATCCTTCATGGTGGGAACCACACATGCAGAGTTCATCCGTTCACCTACTCTGCGTCTCAAGAAGACACGGCAGTTGGAACCAAAATTCTCGAATTTGGACTAATCAGACCAAAGGACAGATTTCCACCGGTCTAATGTCCATTGCTCGTGTTTCTTGGCCCAAGCAAGTCTCTTCTTCTTATTGGTGTCCTTTAGTAGTGGTTTCTTTGCAGCAATTCGACCATGAAGGCCTGATTCACACAGTCTCCTCTGAACAGTAGATGTTGAGATGTGTCTGTTACTTGAACTCTGTGAAGCATTTATTTGGGCTGCAATCTGAGGTGCAGTTAACTCTAATTAACTTATCCTCTGCAGCAGAGGTAACTCTGGGTCTTCCTTTCCTGTGGCGGTCCTCATGAGAGCCAGTTTCATCATAGCACTTGATGGTTGTTGCGACTGCACGTGAAGAAACTTTCAAATTTGTTGAAATTTTCCGGATTGACTGACCTTCATGTCTTAAAGTAATGATGGACTGTCGTTTCTCTTTGCTTATTTGAGCTGTTCTTGCCATAATATGGACTTGGTCTTTTACCAAATAGGGCTATCTTCTGTATACCAACCCTACCTTGTCACAACACAACTGATTGGCTCAAACGCATTAAGAAGGAAAGAAATTCCACAAATTAACTTTTAAGAAGGCACACCTGTTAATTGAAATGCATTCCAGGTGACTACCTCATTAAGCTGGTTGAGAGAATGCCAAGAGTGTGCAAAGCTGTCATCAAGGCAAAGGGTGGCTATTTGAAGAATCTCAAATATAAAATATATTTTGATTTGTTTAAAACTTTATTGGTTACTACATGATTCCATGTGTCTTCACTATTATTCTACAATGTAAAAAAATAGTAAAAAATAAAGAAAAACCCTTGAATGAGTAGGTGTGTCCAGTGTTTTGACTTGTAGTGTGTATAAATATATATATTTATGTTTTTTTTAATTCTATTTACTATTTATATTTTAAGCACTTTTTATTTTGAGATTATCCTTGTATAATGAAAAGCTTTTTACAAATGTAATAAATTAGTTGTATTATTAAGATACTTCGTAAAAATAGGTAGGTTTTCGGAAGATGGGCAGGGACTCTGCTGTCCTAACGTCAGGGGGAAGCTCGTTCCACCATTGGGGTGCCAGGACAGAGAAGAGCTTTGTCTGGGATGAGTGGGAGCTGACCCCCGTACAGGGCCGTAGCTACATATGAAGACATCATTATTTTATTTTTTAACTCAGTCGGGGTCTCAACTTACTGTTGAGAGTTAAAATAGTAGAATACACAAGGTGCAATTTAGATGTTATTTTAGATTGGTAAATGAGTCTAGTTAGCCAGCTATCTAAACGTGTAGTTATCATGGCCGAATTACCGACCAGGCACGCAGGGCTCGTACACCAGGGGGCCCCCATAATTTTGTCACTCTCGCTCAGATATCATAATAACATGGCATAAGTCATGGTAAAATGTGTTGAATTGCAGGAAATTAGCTTTAAAACAGCAAAAATGTCTCCCCGCCCCATAACAAAATGTGTAGAATTGCAGGAAATTTGCTGAAAAACTGCCAAGAAAATTGTCCTGTAAAGCAACATTTGTTTTAACTTTTGTTCATTTAAATACTTTTTCTGCTAACAGATCCCTCTGTACATATTCAATTATATTTTTTAATCCTGGTGCTGACTTAATGTGAGTTAATAAGTAGCGGCTAATTGTATAGCTAATAGGCTACAGTTGAAGTCGGAAGTTTACATACACTTAGGTTGAAGTCATTAAAACTTGTTTTTTCAACCACTCCACACATTTCTTGTTAACAAACTATAGTTTTGGCAAGTCGGTTAGGACATCTACTTTGTGCATGACACAAGTAATTTTTCCAACAATTGTTTACAGACAGATTATTTCACTTATAATTCACTGTATCACAATTCCAGTGGGTCAGAAGTTTACATACACTAAGTTGACTGTGCCTTTAAACAGCTTGGAAAATTCCAGAAAATGATGTCATGGCTTTAGAAGCTTCTGATAGGCTAATTGACATCATTTGAGTCAATTGAAGGTGTACCTGTGGATGTATTTCAAGGCCTACCTTCAAACTCAGTGCCTCTTTGCTTGACATCATGGCAAAATCAAAAGAAATCAGCCAAGACCTCAGGAAAAAAATGGTAGACCTCCAGAAGTCTGGTTCATCCTTGGGAGCAATTTCCAAACGCCTGTAGGTGCCACGTTCATCTATACAAACAATAGTACGCAAGTATAAACACCATGGGACCACGCAGCTGTCATACCGCTCAGGAAGGAGACGTTCTGTCTCCTAGAGATTAACGTACTTTGGTACGAAAAGTGCAAATCAATCCCAGAACAACAGCAAAGGACCTTGTGAAGATGCTGGAGGAAACAGGTACAAAAGTATCTACAGTAAAACAAGTCCTATATCGACATAACCTGAAAGGCGTCTCAGCAAGGAAGAAGCCACTGCTCCAAAACCGCCATAAAAAAGCCAGACTACGGTTTGCAACTGCACATGGGGACAAAGATCGTACTTTTTGGAGAAATGTCCTCTGGTCTGATGAAACAAAAACTGTTTGGCCATAATGACCATCGTTATGTTTGGAGGAAAAAAGGGGTACTTGCAAGCCGAAGAACACCATCCCAACCGTGAAGCACGGGGGTGGCAGCATCATGCTGTGGGGGTGCTTTGCTGCAGGAGGGACTGGTGCACTTCACAAAATAGATGGCATCATGAGGAAGGAAAATTATGTGGATATATTGAAGCAACATCTCAAGACATCAGTCAGGAAGTTACAGCTTGGTCGCAAATGGGTCTTCCAAATGGACAATGACCCCAAGCATACTTCCAAAGTTGTGGCAAAATGGCTTAAGGACAACAAAGTCAAGGTATTGGAGTGGCCATCACAAAGCCCTGACCTCAATCCAATAGAACATTTGTGGGCAGAACTGAAAAAGCGTGTGCGAGCAAGGAGGCCTACAAACCTGACTCAGTTACACCAGCTCTGTCAGGAGGAATGGGCCAAAACCCAACTTATTGTGGGAAGCTTGTGGAAGGCTACCCAAAACGTTTAAAGTGGTGATCCTAACTGACCTAAGAGAGGGAATTTTTACTAGGATTAAATGTCAGGAATTGTGAAAAACTGAGTTTAAATGTATTTGGCTAATGTGTATGTAAACTTCCGACTTCAACTGTATGTGTTTGTAGATCGACTGAGGTGAATGAAGCTACAGCAACCAATGTGATAATGGCTGGGGTCATTTTTGCTTGTTTTTGTTCTCCAAATAGCATTTTAGGAGTTTTTAAACTGTACAGCATTGCAGTAAATTTCTTGGAATAGATCTATGAGTATAAGAACAAAGGAGAGAGTCAGCTTTGGTAGAGTGGAGAGCCTCTGTGACACAGAGGAGAGCGGTCCCAGTTGAGTGAGCCGCCTTGAAGCTTGACTGGTTAGTGTCAAGGAGATTGTTCTGAGAGATATAACAAAAGAGGTGGTAAAAAAAACGGACCAGGATTTGGCTTAATCTGTGTCCAGGAAACCACCCTTGAGAATTATGAATGTATTTTTTCAATCCGGAAACTATGGATCAACTGGGATCTATTACACTTTTCATTCAAATCAGTACAATCAAGATAAATCCCAAACTAGTGATATGGCAAACTCATTTTTAAGTTTACAGTGGGCAGTCTCCAATACTTGGTCAGTAATGACAGTTTGACTTAGCTTCTTAGTTCACACGTCTTTGTCTCAAGGGCTGTTAGCTCTATTGACCTTCATAAATTCAGAATGGCATCAAGTGTTTTTCAGAAGTTGGGGCGTTAGACTATACATGAGGAACATATCAAAATAATTGCAATATTTGATTTTGGGGTTTTGAATACATAAATACTATTATGTTTTACTTCTTCTGCAAGTTTACATAGTTGCTATGGCAAAATGATATTCTGATGCATCCAATAGTGAAACTGCTGCGAAAGCAAACAGAGTTCACAGAATGGGCAGCCTTCTGAAATAAGATTGATAGTATCTGTACCTCAGAGGGAACTTTAATACTTATTCAATGGGCTTAACTCAGACATTTTCTCTCAAATTTTCAGAGTAAATGTGTTATCATGCATATTCCCATATCACCCATATAACTGCATTTTAAATGTTTTTTGGCGCCTCTGTTCAGAGAAATAACACTTGGGTAAAAAGAGACAGTTATTATTCTAAAAAGCTATCTTTGGCCTTCCTAATGGAGAACTGAAGTGGGGTGAGATTAGACACAGTGCTATGATTTTTCCCTCATTCTCACTTTTTCTACTTGAAAGTCTATCTCCCTATGTCATTACCAATATTTTTATGGCTCAACCCTAGCTCTTTAAAATATAATTGTGCTAATGCATCTATCAGTCAAATCAGCCAATTATAATATTCTATTAGAATATTGACACACTTCCATTATAGCATATTCGTCTAATAGCTGCTATGATAACTGTGGCTCACTCGCTTACTCCACATACTGTAGCAGTGTAATCAGTATGAGGACTGACCAACTCCCAGAGTATGTATTCAGGCTGGCCTGTGTGTGTCTCTGAGTAGTAATATTGTCTGACAGGGACATAGGCCTAGTGCTCCCATTATGCAGACAAAGTGTTAAGCTGATCTGGGTCACACTGTACTCACATCTGTCAGCATGACTGTGGAAGATGGCACACATCCACCTCTGCCCACCATGTTGACCAGAAACTGTTATGTGTCGTCGGTTTCATAACCACAATTCAATAATGATGAGACGGGAGACAGGAATCAGTTCAACCATTTATCTACAACATGCTCATCTCAACACATACAACCCCCATGATGCTCTGCGGCACAACCCCAATACAGAACTCCTCCTCCCCTCCTACATGAACTGTCAGGAGAATCTGTTCTACAAGTCAAAGCGTCTATGTGCCCGCCTATCTCTCGTTGGGTAACGGCGGTCAACCTGACTCTCAACAACGTCTCTAGGCTGTGGCGTTGACACAGGTGTAGCCACGTGAGTATCCTGTGTCGGTCTCGTGAGTCTCGTCAGTTCAACCATTTATCTTGAACATGCTCATCTCAAAATGTCCCATCACAAAGTCAGATGTTCAAAGGAACAGGATCATTGACATTAATGAGAGATCATCTCAGGCCAGACCCTAATTAAATGTATTAAAAGACTGTGTCCATTCATTCAGACATTCTTCATTAGGATTTGAACTGTTGTGTACTTGGTAAATTACGATTAAGTTACAGTTAACCAGCACTGTACCTATTAGGCAACTATTTAGACCCACAGGCAGTACTGCACATGGACACATCCATCCCTGTTGTGTCATTGAGGATGACACAGTATGCTCAATTCAATTAGTTTATTTAGCATGTCATATTGGCTATTGGTGTAATTAGAAAATACACATTCCTTTTTATCAATTGACCTGTAAATGTAGAGCTGCTTTGTTGCATTTAAGCCATTGATAAACACAGACTACTATGTGAATGAAATGTCAGATGATTTGAATTGGGTTTGTTGATGAAAGAAAGGCTTGGTGAAATGTGTTTATCCATATTCACCCCCCTATTGAATACAGTCCTCCCCTGGCCCAGCACTCTGTATTCAGGTACAGTACAGTGAAGTCTGGTACCTCTTTAGGCAGAATGGGAAACAGTGTAGGCATTACTCATTCTAAACTAGCAGTACTAGCTACTGTAACTACAGATGGGCATTACAAATACTGTTGTGTGCAGAATATGGTGTGAATACTACTACACATTTCTCCCCCAAAAATGTAGGCAGAATTTTGCCTCTCACAGGTGGCTCGCCTAAATGTTTCTGGATTAAGATGATAAAACTTGGGTCCTCAAAATGAGGTGCTCATGTGCTGAAGAATTTCAAAGGTAAAGAAATTAGTGATGGGAATTTCAGTACGTCAGCATAACTTTTTCTGCAGGTTTCCTCGTGGTTCTATTTAAAGTCATGTTCTCAGAACATTAAGAAAACGTTCCATAAAAACAAAAAAACATTAGGAACGTTCAAAGAACGTTCTAAGAATGTTATTTAAAAACACATCCGTTCCGTTTTCAGCATCAACAAAACTCTCTCTATCCTCTATCTTGTTGAGTGCATGTTTCCCGGTAGCGGTGCATGGGTAACAAAATGGGGAAACTAAGCCCCCCCCCAAAAAAGGCACATTACAACCTATGTGTTGTGATAATTGCGTTGTTTGCTCTATAACCTGTTAGTTCATATGCCTTGACAACGTGATATATAGGCCTAAGCCGAGACAATAAGACAGTGGGCAGAATAAATTCAACCACACCTTTGTTTCATCACAAAACTGGAGAGCAACATCTGTCTGGTGAAGTCCACAAAACATATTGCATGTAACAAACAGTTACATGACCTACAGCATGGTCCCGCAAGTCACTGCCTCCACTATTCCAGCACCATTTCAACTTCAACATTTTAACATCACCTATGCTTATTCTAATACAGTGCAACTGAAAGATATCAAAAACGATTTCGTCCAATCTACGTCAGCAAAATAGGATATGGCTTTCCATGTTACTGATTTCTGTGTGTGTGTGTGTGTGTGTGTGTGTGTGTGTGTGTGTGTGTGTGTGCGTGCGTGTGTGCAAGTAGAAAAACATGTTGACTCACCCTACTTGTAGAGAAACTCCATGCCATCCCACTCTTTCATGTTGCCTGAACGATCTATGACTCTGTCACACAGTACACACATTTCGTTTTTGTTGTCCTAGGCTACCTGGCTAAAATGCTTGCTCGCTAGCCTAACTTACTTTCATGGGCAACGATGCGCCAGGCCAGCTAGTTAACATTAACCTACTACTTCTAGCTACATGTTGAACTTATATCCTCTCAGACCAGGGGCACAATGTAGGAATTTATGGTTGGATCAGAATCGCCTTTATAATCATTGGCCAGTATGGAGAATTAAGTAAAACCACAAGTCCAAATCTTTAGTTCCATCCATGGCTGATTTAGGAAAGGGGTGCGATTTTAGCTAGCTAGCTAGCCACCGAAGGACAACAACACAATGAGATGCAACAATTCAAGTTTTTTTTCTGCCAATGACATTTGACTTCAGATGTGATGTGATTGGTGTGAAGCCAAATCCAAACTGACTTCCCTTGACACTTTTTTTAAGGGCGCCAGGACCATTCATAGCTGAGCTCACTCAGTTTAGCTCAATGCTGATTGGCTATTATTTTATTTATTTTATCCTGGGTGGCCAAACGCTCGCTGGCTTTCCTTGCATTCAATACTACGGGCAACAACAGTGTCATGTTTCTTTTTGACCAGACAGCATCAGATAGATGGGCTACCCATACTGAGACCGAAGGGAGGGGTGTTTTCTCCGGTGAGATACATTCAGCCTCTTGCAAATTGAAGGACATTTATGAATAGACTAAAATTAACAGATTTGTATGTGTAAAAAAACATGGAACGCTAGCTCCATCCTGGTGGCGCATTGGACTAATTCCATGTATAGACAACAGAAGATCATAGGTTTGAATCTCACTGACTCCGTGCCACAATAAAAAATAAATGGGTTTTCATGATTAATGCCTAAGCAAATGAATTTCCATGTGTCCTATCTGTGCTTGGTGTTCAGAACAGTTAACACAAACTAGGCTAGCAGTGTTATTAAAGGTCTTATTGAAACATGTTCTCAGCATGTTATTTAATTACCTTGAAATAACCTATAATTTAGTTAATAAAACCTCCCAGGAACATTTTAATGGAACCATAGTAAAACGTTCTCAGAACCTCCCTGCAACCTAAAAATGAATGTTCCCAGAAAACATTCAGTTTTACCAGTCAGGAAACTTGTGGCTTCGTTCCCAGAACCAATGGGAATCCAAAAACATATGTTCCCACAACTTCCAAGGAACCAAATGTGCTCGCTAGGCATACTGTAGGGTATGTCAAATCTGGTTATCAGGGTCAGAATCAAAATGGTGCCATTGCTTTCCCCATTGATGTGCCAAAATATAGCATAAATCACCACTAAATGCATTCACAAGCACAGGAATCTAATGATGCGATTCTCAAATGATTTCATGTAGGCCTACAGTACTATAGCTGTATTACCTCAGGGTGATGATGAGACAAAGGGCAGTCATTCAATTACTACAGTCAGACAGATGGCATGGATGGAAGAATGGCTTAATTGACAAACTATAAATCTCCTGTCCCGTGTGGCTCAGTTGGTAGAGCAAACGCCAGTGTTGTGGGTTCGATTCCCACAGGGGAACTAGTATGGAGAAGAAAAATGTATGCAATCACTACTGTAAGTCGCTGGATAAGAGTGTCTGCTAAATGACTAAAATGTATATCTAATCTGAAGCATTTTATCAACCCAGGCGAAAGAAGAAGTAAGGGACATCTGGTTTCCCTCCATGGTGTTTCTGCTGTGAGAAATATAACATCTCGTTGATGTGTGATGTGTCATCAGGTGTGAACAATGACACTCATTCCCCTCAACATTCAATAGGTGCGAATACACCCTATGAAACAGTATACTGGCAGGGCTGAATGGGAAGATACCAAGATAGTTTAATTGGCATGTGCAATGCATCCATTTGGTTAGCAACATGTAGGCAATCATGAATCACTCACTGTAGCCTCTAATCACTGTTATGTAGCACACACTGCACCCTCTGTTGGTCACCATTGCCTCTACAGCTGGGGGATCTTCTCAGTGCTAAGCTGCAGAGGGGTACATGTAATCTTCAGACAGTCAATCAGCCCCTTATAACAGGAGAGAGAGAGAGAGAAGCTAACAGCACTGCTAGAGAAAGTGAACATTTCATTTTGGCCTGAGGTGGTAGGATGTCTGACAGAAATCGTTTGGGTCAATGTAAGCTTTTTGCTTCCTCTTGAAGTATCCCAGTAAGCAAAATTACGTATTTTCAGCGTCTTTGCGACTTTGACGTCACGTGCATTTCAGGCGCTAAATGAAAGGTTAGAAGACATAAAGGTATTAGGGTATTTCAATTACATTTGGAAGGAAGTATTTAAACATTCTTTATTTGAAAACACAAGCAATTTAATATTGTAATGTTTTTTATTTTTTTATTTTTTTATTTAACCAGGTAAGCCAGTTGAGAACAAGTTCTCATTTACAACTGCGACCTGGCCAAGATAAAGCAAAGCAGTGCGATAAAAACAACAACACAGAGTTACATATGGGGTAAACAAAACATAAAGTCAAAAATACAACAGAAAATATATGTACAGTGTGTGCGAATGTAGTAAGTTATGGAGGTAAGGCAGTAATTAGGCCATAGTGCAAAATAGTTACAATTTCGTATAACACTGGAATGATAGATGTGCAAAAGATGATGTGCAAATAGAGATACTGGGGTGCAAATTAGCAAAATAAATAACAATATGGGGATGAGGTAGTTGGGTGGGCTAATTTCAGAAAGGCTGTGTACAGGTGCAGTGATCGGTAAGTTGCTCTGACAACTGGCGCTTAAAGTTAGTGAGGGAGATAAGCGTCTCCAGCTTCAGGGATTTTTGCAGTTCGTTCCAGTCATTGGCAGCAGAGAACTGGAAGGAATGGCGGCCAAAGGGGGTGTTGGCTTTGGGGATGTCCAGTGAGATATACCTGCTGGAGCGCAGACTACGGGTGGGTATTGCTATGGTGACCAGTGAGCTAAGATAAGACAGGGATTTGCCTAGCAGTGATTTATAGATGACCTGGAGCCAGTGGGTTTGGCGATGAATATGTAGTGGGGGCCAGCCAACAAGAGCGTACAGGTCACAATGGTTGGTAGTATATAGGGCTTTGGTGACAAAACGGATGGCACTGTGATAGACTACATCCAATTTGCTGAGTAGGGTGTTGGAGGCTATTTTGTAAATGACATCGCCGAAGTCGAGAATCGGTAGGATAGTCAGTTTTATGAGGGCATGTTTGGCAGCATGAGTGAAGGAGGCTTTGTTGCGAAATAGGAAGCCGATTCTAGATCTAACTTTTGATTGGAGATGCTTAATGTGAGTCTGGAAGGAGAGTTTACAGTCTAACCAGACACCTAGGTATTTGTAGTTGTCCACATACTCTAGGTCAGCAACAACCTCCTTCCCTCAGTAAGAGCATTGAAGATGGGTCGTGGCTGGGTCTTCCAGCATGACAATGACCCGAAACACACAGCCAGGGCAACTAAGGATTGACTCCGTAAGAAGCATCTCAAGGTCCTGGAGTGGCCTAGCCAGTCTCCAGACCTGAACCCAATAGAAAATCTTTGGAGGGAGCTGAAAGTCCGTATTGCCCATCGACAGCCCCGAAACCTGAAGGATCTGGAGAAGGTCTGTATGGAGAAGTGGGCCAAAATCCCTGCTGTGTGTGCAAACCTGGTCAAGACCTACAGGAAACGTATGATCTCTGTAATTGCAAACAAAGGTTTCTGTACCAAATATTAAGTTCTGCTTTTCTGATGTATCAAATACTTATGTCATGCAATAAAATGCAAATTAATTACTTAAAAATCATACAATGTGATTTTCTGGATTTTTGTTTTAGATTCAGTCTCTCACAGTTGAAGTGTACCTATGATAAAAATTACAGACCTCTACATGCTTTGTAAGTAGGAAAACCTGCAAAATCAGCAGTGTATCAAATACTTGTTCTCCCCACTGTATATATATATATATACCACCCAAAAGGACACTTGGCGAGTGGGAGGGCAAATGGGCAGGTGCTCGGGAACAGGTAGACCCCTATCTGTGCACGTGCCTGCACTCATGAGTGCAGAAATGCTCAAACAATTGCTTGAATTACTGCTACCCTAAAGGAGCAGGGTGTAATAGGGCCTACGGTTCTAATGCAACAGTTCTAGGGGCAAAGTTCCACGTCAAATTTCTGTTTAAATTTCATGTCACGGTAACATCATGAAACACGTTGTAACTGTATCAAGGTACAAACTAAGAAAGTAAGCAAACGCAATGGAAATGGTGGGAGTTACCTTTCACTACAGAGCAGATGTTGGTGTTTAATAAGGTTATCTTAGACAGGTTTCCCCTCCCCTTCATATTGAATTTTGCCATCAGGCCATTTGTGAATATCCTGAAACACAAACTCATGGGATACAAGCATGAATATCCAAAAATGGCAAGCAAGCAAATTGAATAACAATCACTACTTACAAGGTAGTGCGAGCAAAAGGTCTATGAAGTAGTCAAGTTTGAGTAAGATAATAACACTGCAAGTGCATGAGCCTACATTGCTGTAGAAGGGGCTGTGCAGAAGGGACCAACTATTTGCTTTAACCCTCAAATTAATAGAAAAGATCAGGAAACTAGATGATTCGATGATCAAGTACCTACCTGTCCAGGATTTTGTTGGTGCAGTTCTTCACATCCCCCCACCAACTTTGGCCAGCTGCAAAATCTGAGGGTAAGAATAATCTATATTAAAACAATGTTGTTCCATTTTATGAACTACCAAAGATGATACATCATACAGGAGTCTCTGCCTTGATTGTGACCAATAATAAGGTTGTGGTAGACACATGCCATTTTTAGTTGTCTTAATGCAAAGAAATCAAACATTACCATAAGCTTTCTGGCATCTGAATTGTTTAGCCTCTTGCTCCAGATACTCCTCCAGAATTTCTAGCCTTCTGACATAAAAGGCTGAGTCGTCTGGCTTTGTGATTCCACCTATCCTCCACAGTTCCTCCAATATTTCCACCAGCTTAATCAGGACGCATTTCTGGAATTCTTTTACAATTTACGTAATTTAGTGGTAGCAGAACCACAGAGATGGTACTCCTGCAACTGGACATTATCGATCACTGTGACGGCTCAAAGTGCATGGCTACCATTTGTCAGCACAACATTTTACAGTTGAGACTAAACACACTACTTCTGCTATGTTCCTTACGACACCATACTTATACCTACATAGCTGACATTTACGTGCATTTCTATGTTCTGTAGTCAGACAGCATCACAAGGAAAAAGTGCAGTCTGTCTCTATAGAACATAGCAGAAGTTGTATTTAGTCTCCATTTAAAAATGTGCTGACATGAGAGCCGTGCACTCAATTATGGCATCTTTGTAGACAGCCATGTAAGCATTAGCACACTCTAAAATAAAAGGTTCCTGGAGGCACATTAGGGCGCAGCTGTCTAAGCTCCCGAGTGGCGCAGCGGTCTAAGGCACTGCATCTCAGTGCTCGAGGCATCACTACAGACCCCCTGGTTCAATTCCAGGCTGTATCACAACCGACCGTGATTGGGAGTCCCATAGGGCAGCGCACAATTGGCCCAGCGTCGTCCGGGTTTGGCCGGTGTAGGCCATCACTGTAAATAAGAATTTGTTCTTAACTGACTTGCCTAGTTAAATAAAGGTTAAATAAAACATTTAAAAAGGTTCCTCAAATAACCTTTTAGGGTGTTAAGGTTCCTGTAGGAACCTTTTAAGACTAATGTATTCTATTATGAATAATAATAATAATATTAACAAAAATAATCCAAATAACATTGAGTGGCCAACTTGTAAAGTCACAAGTTCATTTTATTGACTTTAAAAGTCACATAAATCTCACTTGCAGACATCACATAAATCTCTGGTCTCCCTTATCTCTCTCTACAGCAAAAAGTTTGCCATTCGTACAACATTTGTTGGTAATTTAATTCCCAGAACACATTTCTGAATGTACAGCATAGTGCTTTTCACTGATGCTGCATACTCAAAATTAAAAAGGAAATGGACCCCCATTGCCACTCCCAATCCCATGGAGATGTCCTCCGGCTCTTCAGTGAGTAGCTCCTCTCCATCCAGGAAGAGTAGGATGTGGCTCTCATCCACAAAAGTATTCCCCTCTATTCTTATGGTAGGTGATGGGAACTTTACAAACTGTAAGAAGTAAAAAAAAAATTTAAAAAAATTAAGGTTACTCAAGTCATATTTCAAACAGTAAGTTAACAACTGAGCACAGTACACCTTACACGGTACTACTAACTTTGCATTTATTTATTTGTCTTCTGGGAAATACACACCCTGTCTGTGATGTACAGTCCACTTGGATCTTCTTTGAAGAGGTGGGGGAGGAGCAAAATGGCTGCCGTGATCTTCAGATCTTAACTTGAAGGGTGTGTAATAAAAAGGCTGGATTAGAATCAATAGAATTAGAACGGCTCCATTCTGTTAAGGGTACATTTTACATGCAGTAACATTGATTTGTGAGCCTCTTCCGTGTGTGAGAGAAGTGCCGTCTTGTAGAGATTCAGCAACTCTATGGCCATTCCCCTCCTCTCCGTTTCTGCAATGATTTTGTCAGCCATTGTGCCAAATCTGGACAGAATGTTTCTGTCCATATCCATACTGAATTTGCTTAAAAAGAAAGTCAATTAGTTTATAATGCATCATCAATATATATTGGATTCAGATGACAGTACTTGGCTATGTTACATTAGTTGTGCTTTTTACAATTTCTTTCAATCAGACTTTTTGTCTACTTACAATGGCTGACAAACCGAGTGCTGGGTACTGTTTTAAGATGTCCTTGGTGCCTTGTTGTTTCATAAAAAGTCTCTCTCTTTCAGTCCTTTTCATTTTGTCTTGTAGGGAATTTATGTCCTGTCTCTTTTTTTGGCACTCCACCTGCATCTTTTCAACATGTAACTTCTGACTGAAGGAATCATCACCAGTCTCAATCTGAAAATCTAATATTAATATGATACACTATTGATACATACAGCATCAAACACGATCAAAGTCTATAGAAAAAGGCAAAGTGTCCCGCATTCACAAAGTATCTAAGAGTGCTGATCTAGGATCAGGTCCCCACCTGTCCATACAATCTTATGATCTTAAAAACTGATCTGGGATCAGCGGTTCGACTTTGACACACTGAATATGGGCCATTATTTGTATGCAGTTACCTTGGGTATTTTGGTGTCATCTGGGTTTATTGTTTTCCCTTGCCTCCCTAACCTGTTCTGCATTTCCTGTACTTGTGCAACATGAGCAAGCGGCTGCCATCTTTTAAATTTGTATTATTCTTTATCATGCCGTGCCATGACTCCTTAAAAAATAAAATGTGGAGAGGAGAAATGTCATGACGGATTATTGGGACTGAGGTCAGAGGAGCAGACTAGAGATGGTTTTGTTATGCTGCTGGAAATGTGATGGTTTAACAATGTGAGAAGAAAAATCCAAGCCAGCACATTATGGTCTGGGTAGGCACAATGGTGTAACAAGTTTATTAGTGTGAATTAATGTGAGTAGGAAAACTGAAGAATTCTTACATATCCCTTCCCTCTCTGGTCTCTCAACAAGTGGTACATTTGAATGAGCGCTGTGCACACATCCATGTATTGCCGGGTAGTGGGGTACCTAAACAACATTACATTTAGACTAACAATTATGTTTATAATACAAATTACATTGATTGATGGCGTTGATCATCATCATGTAAAAGTTGAGGATGTGCTATGCTATCAGCTGCAGTGAGTATGACAACAGTACGGAGGAGAGTATGGAAGACAGAGACAGGAGAAGGGCTCAGGGTGACACACACACACAGACAAGCATTATGATTCATAATTGAGGAACTTATATCATTAACATTAAGCTAAGATCAGTATAGTACATAACTATACTCACCAAGTGTAGGTACACATGAAGTCGAACAATACCTGCACAATCTGAGACCTCCACTTCGAGCGCACTTTAGGGCGATGGGGATCATCACCATTTTTTTCACGTTTTTATTTTAATATGGCTGGAAATTCTGGAAGTCTAAACACAGATGGCCAGACTCTTTGGCTGATTAATGTGTCCTGTTGCTGGCCAGTTGATATGTCATGCTGAAGGCCAATTGGTGTATAATTTTTCTGGGCTGTTTGCTGCAGCGGTGAACTAACAATACAGTTGCACAGTTGTTTCGTGCTTTCAGGCTCAGAAAGAAAAAAAAAGAGCTGAGAATTGGGATAGGATCAATGTGACAGAATCAATGATGCAGATAACAGTCATACATTGATTTACCTATTTACAGCTTTTAGATTCTCATTTATTTATTTTTTGATTCAAACTTTTAGAATTGGAACGAGTTGCTCCACCATTCTTTGGTCCAATGACATCAATGTCGCACCATCAATTTGGTGTTCTGTGGGAAAAAAAGATACAAAAGAAAAATAACATGTCAGTGTTCTGGTCAGAGCATATCAGAATAGGAAACGCATATGAAAATGTGAAAACAAAAGTGTGTTGTGCTTATTAAGTTCGTTGAATTTTCACTAACTGCAATCCAGTTGAGGAGTGGAATTGACACTCTTCCCTCTGGGTACCTGTATCCATCTAACCCATGGAAATCAATCTCCTCACCAGGCCTTATAGCAATCCATTGTTGACTGTGTTGAACCATGTATGTGTGGTGATGGCTGTTAGTAGTACTTTCATTTTCATGTATATTCCACACACTTCCATGAACACAGGGATCTCTTCTGAATGAGCAGTGTCGATGACCAGATAGTCTCCTACATTGTATTGCGCGTTGTTCACTGCAATGGACTTTGTCTTGGTGACGCATTTTGCTCTGATGGCTTCTCCGAATCTGGCACTTAATACTGCACAGGCAGAGTTTGGAAGTGCATGCAGTGGGATGTCCCTTGTGTCAGCACATTGTGTTGTTGTGTTGCCAAGGCAGTTGTTGTTGGTTTGCTCCCAGCATTGTCTAAGCTGATGTCTTTTTGCCAGGGTCTTTGTTATATTTCTGAAGTTTCCCACAACTGCTGAGAGCCTCTTGAAATATTGGTGTTTCGCTTCAAATCGCATGGTGGACTGGTGGATCAAAGGTCCATAGGCAAGTAGCAGGCTAGAGTAGTGGATGAGGTAGTGCATCTTTGGGATTGTCTTCCCTGGAAACAGCTCCAGGAAGAGAGCTTGAAATTCAGTGATTTTTTTCTGCCAGATATGGGATCCAAGATCTCCTGGGGCCTAGATGATGTCGGATACCTCTCGGAGCAGGAGGTAGAGATCCCAAGCACTGCCATTTTGTATTTGACTACCAACCATTTGGGGGCGTAAATGGAAAAGTGTCAATTTTTCTGATGCACTTCCGGATAGATGGCCATTCTTCCTTAAGACTCTCTCGGACAGTGACACAGGTTTAGAAGACACATCTTGTTTGCCATAAAACAAGTTCTCAATCTCATAGTTAATCAAATCAAATTGTATTTGTCACATACACGTGTTTAGCAGATGTTATTGCGGGTGTAGCGAAATGCTAGTGCTTATAGCTCCGACAGTGCAGTAATATCTAACAAGGCATTATCTAACAATTTCACAACATATACCCAATACACACAAATCTAGTAAGGAATGGAATTTAAGAAATATACATATATGGACAAGCAATGACAGAGCGGCATGGACTAAGATACAGTAGAATATTATAGAATACAGTATATACATATGAGATGAGTAGTGCAAGATATGTAAACATTATTAAAGTGACTAGTGTTCCATTTCTTAAAGTGGCCAGTGATTTCAATAGGCAGCAGCAGCCTCTAATGTGCTAGTGATGGCTATTTAACAATCTGATGGCCTTGAGATAGAAGCTGTTTTTCATTCTCTCGGTCCCAGCTTTGATGCACCTGTACTGACCTTGCCTTCTGGATGATAGCGGGGTGACCAAGCAGTGGCTTGGGTGGTTGATATCCTTGATGATCTTTTTGGCCTTCCTGTGACATCGGGTGCTGTAGGTGTCTTGGAGGGCGGGTAGTTTGCCCCCGGTAATGCGTTCGGCAGACCGCACCACCCTCTGGAGAGCCCTGCAGTTGCGGGCGGTGCAGTTGCCGTACCAGGCGGTGATACAGCCCGACAGGATGCTCTCAATCTGGGCAAGAGTAATTTGCCTCTCTTGAACCAGTTGTTCCAGCACTAGTCTGAGCACTGTGGGTATGATGCCCTTATGAAGGTCATGCATGACGTCTGGTGGAAACAGATGGGTAATTGGAGATGGCACATGATTCAGATGAGAGAAGCAACAGGCTTTTTTGATGCCATACATCAATGCATTGTCTGGATTTTCTTCCACAGCCTGCAGATTGTACTTGTTGTCTGGGTCACGCATGGTGAATTCCTCTTCAGTGATTTTTGAGCAAATGTCCCCCTTGACAACTTCAAACAAACTTTGACAAATGCGACCAGAGGAAAAGTTTTTGCTCAACCCTGCAACTGCATGTGCGGAGAGATTATCTGTTGATATTGTTGTGATTGTGCCTCGGATGGTTTTGTTTTCACCATTGCATGATAACTTCACACCCTGTGTTTCCAATTCCTGGATGTCACGTATAAAAAGGCTTCAATACTTCTTCGTAAGTGGTGACTTTTTGAATAAGGTGGTGATGTATATATTTCGGAGTTGGGAAGTATCCTTGTGGTCAAGATTTCCTAATCTAAAGTACACTGTGGTCAATTTGTGCTTTTTTACAACCAAGAGGATTGACAACTTCAAATTAATCCACATAGAACTGCAGACAGAGGCTCTGCTGTGTTGGGATTTGATTTATTGTATTTTTTTGTATTTTACCCCCTTTTTCAATCTTGTCTCGTTGCTGCAACTCCCCAACGGGCTTGGGAGGTGAAGGTCGAGTCATGTATCCTCCAAAACATGACACACCAAACCGCGGTTCTTAACAACCTGCCAGCCGCACCAATGTGTCGGAGGAAACACCATTCACCTGATGACCGAGGTCAGCCTGCAGGCCCACCACAAGGAGTCCCTAGAGTGCGATGAGCCAAGTAAAGCCCCCCCCCAGGCCAAACCCTCCCCTAACCCGGACGATGCTGGGCCAATTGCGCGCTGCCCTATGGGACTCCCGATCACAACCGGTTGGGAGACAGCCTGGGATCGAACCCGGGTCTGTAGTGACGCCTCTAGCACTGCGATGCAGTACCTTAGACTGCTGCGCCACTCGAGAGGCCACGGTTGGGATTTGATTTGAACAATTCAATGTCAGTAAAGTCTTCCAGAATTTCATCATTATGTGGCTTTTGGTCTTGATTCAAGGTGGCCCAGACCTCTTCATTACTTGCTATTTTCTGCAGTATGCTGACCAATGGGATGTATTGAAATAACCTTGTTTTATAACATTCTTTGTTGCTCAAGGGTACTTTAATTGGCCTGACCATGCCCAATTATATCACACAGTAATGCTCCAGCATCCACTCAGAGCTTATGCATCTAATGCGTTCCTCAAATACTGCAGAGTTGTTAACCAAGTCCCTGAGATCGTCATCTTCATCTACATTTATTTGCTTATTTGTAAGGTAAAACCTGAGGGTATCAAAAATGGTTCTAACGTCCTCAACAATGCTATTCTGTACCGTAGCTGGGATGCAGTGTTCTTCCCTGATTTTCAAAAACAAAAAGACAGATATTATTTTTGAGACCTTCAATTAGCTGGTCAGTGTTGATATCTGTGGCATGAACATGTTGAGCCTCTGGCAGATTCTCTACATTGCTCACGTTATCTTCAATGGGATCATCATGAGGGCAATTCTCATCTAAATTGCCGCTTAAAAGCTCTCTTTGGTTTTGGTAGATGTTTGACCGATAGGCGCTGAAACATCTATTTGTTTTCCCACACCCATTAAGTCCAGAGGTAATTAGGAAACATGGTTCATGCTGGTGATAGAGGTCAATATGTGTGAGTAGTCTGGACACAGAGACAGTATGTTTGTTGCAAAGTGGACAATTGAATAGAGTTGGCATTCTTCAGACAGATTATGAGCCTTGGAATGATGGGATGGAATCATGGAGATCATTGGTACTCAGCCACTTGCAGACATCATCAAGGGACCAGTCTTCCACAGCCACACTCAAATTCAAGTTGACACTAAAAGCAAAAGTGAAATGTATTAGTTTTGAGGCTAAAACAAAACCTATACCACTCTTTCCAGAAAACCACCTGTCCTCCTAATTTGTTTTTATGGATGTTCCATAACGAAGCAGAGCTTGTCAGGAAAGGTGAAGATGATGAGGCTTCTTGATATAATTGCATGTTAGGGAGCTTTAATCCTCCCTTCTGTCGTTGCTTGTAATCTAGCTAGGTTCATCCTTGCCCTTTTAATAGTCCAAATAAACTGAGTAATAATTTTGTCTATGGTGTTAAAGGTGTAGGCAAGTATGGACAGTGGAAACGTGCTGATGACGTAATTCAGTTTAGGAGCTTTAACCATCTTTATAACATGTGGCCTACCCCACAATGAGATTTGTAGCTTATCCCAGTTCTTAAACTGGAGTTGAATTTTGTTCAAATATACAGAATGGAAAAACATGACCCTTCCTCTTCCCCTAAGAAACAACATCTATTCTCACATACAACAAGACAAAATGACACCAGACATTCACCATTCAGTTAGCACTGGAAAAGACAAAAGGAATTACACAGAACACACAATAATCACACTGTATTGATTAATGAATTGACTATAAATACATTCTTACACCATTCATTTAGTATTGGAAAGACAAAGAAATTACACAGAACACACAATAATCGTACTGGATTGATTGACTCTAAATACATTCATTCACCATTCAGTAATGTAGTCCCGTGTAGCTCAGTTGGTAGAGCATGGCGTTTGCAAAGCCAGGGTTGTGGGTTCGTTTCCCACGGGGGACCAGTATGAAAAAAATTATCATGCACTCACTAACTGTAAGTCGCTCTGGAGAAGAGCGTCTGCTAAATGACGTAAATGTATTTGAAAAGACATCAGACTACCAGAACAAACAATAATCAAACTGTAAATACATTCATTCACCATTCAGTTAGTATTGGAAAAGACACAGAACACACTATAATCACACTGCAAAGACTTTATAGAGGCTAACCTGTTTGTAGATCCATAGTGAGCTTTAAACATGGTCTTGCTTTGGTCTGAAATACAGAGGACAGAACAGGCCGCCCCAATACACAAACCTGAAAGACATCAATTAGACACAAACACAACATAGATGCATTTGATATTGAATGTTTATCTGATCAGTTTTATTTATTCTTCTTTTTGTCAAGTTTAACATAACCTACATTGGGTCATGTGTGATTTTGTGTTTGTCTTTCCTGTTCGTGGAGGTTGATACATTTCTCTATCAGAGCTCACAGCTCCCAAACTTAATTGGACAGGGGCAGGATAAGCCAGGTACTAAAGGGATGGAATTGTATTTAACCTTTGTTTAACTAGGCAAGTCAGTTAAGGACAAATACTTATTTACAAAAACGGTTTACACCGGCCAAACCCGGACGACGCTGGGCCAATTGTGCGCCGCCCTATGGGACTCCCAATCACGGCCGGTTGTGATACAGCCTGCAATCGAACCATGGGGTCTGTAGTGACAACGCAAGCACTGAGATGCAGTGCCTTAGACCACTGCGCCACTCAGGAGCCCAATAAAGGGAGGAGGATGGAAGGAGATGGTGAGAGAGTATATCATGGGTTTAAATGAGGACAAACATTTCTCAATATTGAATCTAGCTAGCTAAAGTTAGCTAACGTTACAGTAACTTTAACTAGCTAGATAACTAACGTTAGCTAAAATGTACAAACACTTATACAACAATTACCAGCTAAAATTACAGGCTATGTAACTTGGCTAGCTGATGAAAAATGATAAGTTCATTACATTATGTATAGTTTTTTTAGTTATTTGATAGTAGTTTGATGAATTATTATCTTAGCTAGCGAATAGCTAATGTTCACTCACATTACATTACATTACATTACATTACATTTACGTCATTTAGCAGACGCTCTTATCCAGAGCGACTTACAAATATAGCCAGTGGGATAACCACTTTTTTTTTGGGGGGGGGGGGTAAGGGGCGGGGGGGGGGGGGGTAGAAGGATTACTTTATCCTATCCCAGGTATTCCTTAAAGAGGTGGGGTTTCAAATGTCTCCGGAAGGTGGTGAGTGACTCCGCTGTCCTGGCGTCGTGAGGGAGCTTGTTCCACCATTGGGGTGCCAGAGCAGCGAACCGTTTTGACTGGGCTGAGCGGGAACTATGCTTCCGCAGAGGTAGGGGAGCCAGCAGGCCAGAGGTGGATGAACGCAGTGCCCTCGTTTGGGTGTAGGGACTGATCAGAGCCTGAAGGTACGGAGGTGCCGTTCCCCTCACAGCTCCGTAGGCAAGCACCATGGTCTTGTAGCAGATGTGAGCTTCAACTGGAAGCCAGTGGAGTGTGCGGAGGAGCGGGGTGACGTGAGAGAACTTGGGAAGGTTGAACACCAGACGGGCTGCGGCATTCTGGATGATTTGTAGGGGTTTAATGGCACAGGCAGGGAGCCCAGCCAACAGCGAGTTGCAGTAATCCAGACGGGAGATGACAAGGACTCACCTTTCACGTCGATCCATTGCAAGTCATCTCTTATCTGTCGTGTCTCTCCAACCATCCTCGCGCTTCCCACTTCCAGTTGTCTTTTACCAACTTTCTCAATTTGAATTATACGCATGAGCGCCCTTTACTCACGAGCGCACTGCTGGTTCCAAACCCTTATGGCCCTGTAATTCATTCAATCAAATCCAGGTGACCATCAACAAAAGGTCAAATTTAGCAATTATGTACTCACTTCGTATTTCCATGGTGGGGGGCTTTCCTCTTTTGTTCTCTATTTTTCTGTTGTTGGGAGCCTAGGATTTCTAAGCAACTTGCCTGTAATTTTCATAACAAATGTTGTGTCGGCTATGATTACATTTGTCTGTTATTGTTGCAAACAATTACTTCAGATGTAGCAGTAGGGCTAGCTAGTAGCATGCAAACAGCATGGTAGCGTCGTTAGCCAGATAAGCATCTACATTCAAATAACTTTGATTGGTGACAATGACATGAAGCTACATTAAGCATACTATTTAGACAAGCATTGAAATATGATTTTAATACAGATGTAATGGTAGATTCATTCATAACAAATATGTTGTATATACAGTTGAAGTCGGAAGTTTACATGCACCTTAGCCAAATACATTTCAACTCAGTTTTTCACAATTCCTGACATTAAATCCTAGTAAAAATGCCCTGTCTTAGGTCAGTTAGGATCACCACTTTATTTTAAGAATGTGAAATGTCAGAATAATAGTAGAGAGAATGGTTTCTTTCAGCTTTTATATATTTCATCACATTCCCAGTGGGTCAGAAGTTCACATACACTCAATTAGTATTTGGTAGCATTGCCTTTAAATTGTTTAACTTGGGTCAAACATTTTGGGTAGCCTTCCATAAGCTGTGTGAAATTTGGCCCATTCCTCCTGACAGAGCTGGTGTAACTTAGTCAGGTTTGTAGGCCTCCTTGCTTTTCAGTTCTGCCCACACATTTTCTATAGGATTGAGGTCAGGGCTTTGTGATGGCCATTCCAATACCTTGACTTTGTTGTCCTTAAGCCATTTTGCCACAACTTTGGAAGTATGCTTGAGGTCATTGTCCATTTGGAAGACCCATTTGCGGCCAAGCATGATGCTGCCACCCCCGTGCTTCACAGTTGGGATGGTGTTCTTCAGCTTGCAAGGCACCCCCTTTTTCCTCCAAACATAACGATGGTCATTATGGCCAAACAGTTTTTGTTTAATCAGACCAGAGGACATTTCTCCAAAAAGTACGATATTTGTCCCCATGTGCAGTTGCAAACCATAGTCTGGCTTTGTTATGGCGGTTTTGGAGCAGTGGCTTCTTCCTTGCTGAGCGGCCTTTCAGGTTATGTCGATATAGGACTCGTTTTAATGTGGATATAGATACTATTGTACCTGTTTCCTCCAGCATCTTCACAAGGTCCTTTGCTGTTGTTCTGGGATTGATTTGCACTTTTCGTACCAAAGTACGTTCATCTCTATGAGACAGAACGCGTCTCCTTCCTGAGCGGTATGATGGCTGCGTGGTCCCATGGTGTTTATACTTGCGTACTATTGTTTGTACAGATGAACGTGGTACCTTCAGGCATTTGGAAATTGCTCCCAAGGATGAACCAGACTTGTGGAGGTTTACAAAACATTTTCTGAGGTCTTGGCTGATTTCTTTTGATTTTCCCATGATGTCAAGCAAAGAGGCACTGCATTTGAAGGTAGGCCTTGAAATACATCCACAGGTACACCTCCAATTGACTCAAATGATGTCAATTAGCCTATCAGAAGCTTCTAAAGCCATGACATCATTTTCTGGAATTTTCCAAGCTGTTTAAAGGCACAGTCAACTTAGTGTATGTAAACTTCTGTCCCACTGGAATTGTGATACAGTGAATTATAAGTGAAATAATCTGTCTGTAAACAATTGTTGGAAAAAGTACTTGTGTCATGCACAAAGTAGATGTCCTAACTGACTTGCCAAAACTATAGTTTGTTAACAAGACATTTGTGAAGTGGTTGAAAAATTAGTTTTAATGACTCCAACGTAAGTGTATGTAAACTTCCGACTTCAACTGTATCTACTTCAGGTTAAACTGGGCTTGCTAGCCAGCTAACCATAACAAGCACTCAGTAAAGCAGTGCGCTCCGGGAGGTGAATGGCACTCTGGGAGGTGAATGGCACTCTGGGAATCGTAGTATGCTGTACACACTAAGTCAAAAAAGAGTAGTGCAAAATATGACTGATAAAAATGACAATTAACACCAATAGGTTATCAACTCAGCATATAGACAGAATAATACGCTGATTATATTTAACGTTAGCTTCTACACAGTTTTATTTTTTACAGTCTACCAGTAGCCTACGCATCGCTACTGTCGACTTTACCCAACACAGTTTAAGTAGAGTAGTAGAAGTAGAAATAACGTTGAATTGAATTAGTTAATTTAGAAAAAGAAAAAGCTTACCCAGTTTAGTGTGTCTTCCGTCTGTCTTGCAGCACAAGTACCAAGCTACTTCTTCTTCTTTCCATATGGTGTTTAACAAGCTATACCTGGGCTGCTGTAGCAACAATTTGTTGAGTATGCCTGTTCATTCAGTAATTTGATTGGATGGGAAAGATGTATTTGCTACTGCAGGAAATCTGGATCTGGGGAGAAATCAATAATTCAGCCTGAAGGTTCATATAAAGGGCATTTCCCCACAACCTTAAACATATCTCCTTTCTACTTAGGCCTAGGTGTAGGCCTATACTCGTTCACTACAGTACTTCCCACAAATCTAAAAGCAGGATCAGTGGAATTATAGGCTAGTAGAAGGAGTTTTCACCATATTGCTTAGACTACCAGTCATGATGTTTCACGGTCATGGCTAATATTTGTAGTGAACGACAAACCCGGGTCGTGGCGTGAAAGGTAAACACCCTACTGGACCAATCATAGAAATCTATATTTGGGCCAGATCAAGGCCAGTCCGCACCGGACTTAATCTGAACCAATCATAGATGTCTTTTTTGGGGTAAAATCAAGGCCGGTCCAGACCTGACCAAATCTGAACCAATCATAGGCATCGTTTTGGGGTCCAAATTAAGATCGGTACGGACTGGACCAAATCTGAACCAATCATTGGTGTATTTTTTGGGACCAAATTAAGGCCGGTACGGAATGGATCAAATCTGAACTAATCATAGACATCTATGTTTCCCAAAGTTGAACAGCACAGTAAAGTTACAGTGCATTAGGAAAATATTCAGACCCCTTGACTTTACAGCCATATTCTAAATTATTATTATTTTTTTATCCTCATCAATCTACACACAATACCCCATAATGACAAAGCAAAAACATGTTTTTAGATTTTTGGGAAATGTATAAAAAATAAAAACTGAAATATCACATTTACATAAGTATTCAGACCCTTTACTCAGTACTTTGTTGAAACACTTTTGGCAGCGATTACAGCCTCGAGTCTTCTTGGGTATGACGCCACAAGCTTGGCACACCTGTGTTTGAGAAGTTTCTCCCATTCCTCTCTGCAGATTCTTCTCGTCAGGTTGGATTGGGAGCGTTGCTGCATAGCTATTTTCAGGTCTCTCCAGAGAAGTTCGATTGGGTGCCAGGTTTTCTCCAGACATGACGCTTGGCATTCAGGCCAAAGAGTTCAATCTTGGTTTCATCAGACCAGAGAATCTTGTTTCTCATGGTCTGAGAGTCCTTTAGGTGCCTTTTTGGCAAACTCCAAGTGGGCTGTCATGTGCCTTTTACTGAGGAGTGGCTTCCGTCTGGCCACTCTATTACCAAGTGCTGCAGTGATGGTTGTCCTTCTGGAAGGTTCTACCATCTCCACAGAGGATCTCTGGAGCTCTGTCAGAGTGACCATCGGTTCTTGGTCACCTCCCTGACCAAGGCCCTTCTCCCTCAATTGCTCAGTTTGGCCGGGCGGCCAGCTCTAGGAAGAGTCTTGGTGGTTCCAAACTTCTTCCATTTACGAATGATGGAGGCCACTGTGTTCTTGGGGACCTTCAATGCTGCAGACATTTTTTGGTACCCTTCCCAAGATCTGTGCCTCGACACAATCCTGTCTCGGAACTCTACAGACAATTCCTTCGACCTCATGGCTTGGTTGTTGCTCTGACATGCACTGTCAAATGCGGAACCTTATATAGACAGGTGTGTGCCTTACCAAATCATGTCCAATCAATTGAATTTACCACAGGTGGACTCCAATCAAGTTGTAGAAACGTCTCAAGGATGATCAATGGAAACAGGATGCACCTGAGCTGATTTTTTAGTCTCATAGCAAAGGTTCTGAATACTTATGTAAATAAGGTATTTCTGTTTTTATTTTTTATAAATTTTTCATTATGGGGTATTGTGTGTAGATTGATGAGGAAAACGTTTATTTAATCAATTTTAGAATAAGGCTGTAATGAAATGTGGAAAAAGTCTACGGGTCTGAATACTTTCCGAATGCACTGTAGTACAGTACAGTAAGTTCAATACAGTACACTAGAGTTTAATAGAGTAGACTACAGTAGAGTACAATACAGTACAGTAGAGGACATTATACTGTACTCTACTGTGCTCTGCTGTACTGTATGGCACTGTACTCTACTGTCCTGAACTATGCTATACTCTGCTTACTGTACTGTACTGTAATCTGTGGTGCTCTACTGTACTGTCCAAATTTATGAAACATAGCCGTCTATGATTGGTTCAGATTTCGTCTAGTCCAGACCTGATCAATTCTGAACCAATCATAGACGTCTGTGTTTGGGCCACATTAACGCCGGTCTGGACTAGACCAGATCTGAACCAATTATAGACATCTATATTCAGGCCAAATATAGGCCAGTCGGGACCAGACGTCTGTGGACGTTGAAATTAAGGCCGGCCCAGACCTGGTCAAATCTGCAACAAACTTAGACATCTATGAGTGGTTCAGATTTGGTCCGGGCCGGACCAAAAATATACGTCCCATGGACGTTGAAATCAAGGCCGTTCCGGACCACACCAAAAAAAAGACCTAAAGAAGACAGCCGGTCTGGACAGGACCAAAAGAAGATGTCCAAAGACATCGCCTGACAGTAAATAATTTGTGGAATAGTAATTTTACAAAAATCATACACTTTATTTTTCTCTGAGGCCTACAAAAATACCTCTTTCTGGGATGGTAATGAGTACATTTACGCACGCACACTCTGTTATGCTGAGTGTTCAAAGGATACATTTTGGAACAAGATTACGTTTTTAGAGACTGAGGGTGAGTCAGATCTTTGTCTGCAAAACCGACAGACAGAGTAATCCAGAGGCAGAACTGAAGTGCCTTGCTTGACAGGATTAGTTAGCAAACTTAGTTTGTTCAAGTTAAACTTTAACCAATAGAACACCACAGACCATAGCCAAATGATTTGCTACACTGTTCTAAAAGGGAAAGAGGAGTATTTCTCCAGGCTACCTGATGTTGGATTTGCGATAGTAAACGTGACGTTATATAGGGTGTTGTTCTAAAGTTCACCCCTGGAGGAGCTCTTTCTTTTCGACTGATGATAAGGATTTGTTCTGTACCAATGATATGTACCTTTACCCCCAACAAATCCCTTTAAAAAAGGCTATAATGCTTATTCCCTCAGAATATGACTCAAGCTTATTCTATATGATAAGGAAAGGCTCAACCAAGCAGATAATATAAAGCAGCCTCTATAACAGCGTTGACATTTTCATCTTGGCAAAGCCCTCAGGCAACATTATTAGCCCCAGGGAGTGTAAACAGTGATGAGACGATGACTCATAATGCTCTTTAAAAGGGTCAGAGGGGGATAACCAAACATAGGTTAGACAGCACTGCCTGATCATCCATGACAATGATTAGGCCTACATATAGATGTTTTCAGTTGTCTTTCTTGTAATAATAGGAATGATTCGGTTCTGGTTCTTTGGCATCTAGAATCTAGATTCATTTAGATTCTAAATGCATGAAACTGGAGTTATCAGAGGTCTTCCCAGTCGAGCTCCATCACTTTGTCTGATGTCAACTTTTATTACAAGGTTCTCTAAAGGAGACAGCCAGGATCCATGCCAGGGTTCCTCCCTCGTCTGCTGGTGTCCGTCCCTAGTCGCCTTCCATCCGGGACACCCCGTCCATCCAAGCTCAGCACGTCAATCAATAAGCATGTTGTCACATGTCATTCCACTACACCTCACAACAGGGCGGACAGAGCGTGTCCTAATGTTTGGCCGCAACAGACCTGTTGCGTCATCTAGACAAGTGAGTGGAAATCCACAATAGGATTACCCTTTCCAGTTGTTTTCCTTCTTGTAACAGGTGCTTGGTCTTCACTCCCAGAGACCTGTGTTTACGCACTTGGATTTTGGAAAGGGAGGGAGGGATTAGGGCTCTCACACACTGATGATGCATCCCACGCAGAGCTAACGGAGGAGTAGGCACTTTGTGCCTTTTGAAGGCTTGTTGGTAGTGCGTTGTGTAGCGCAACTTCATGCACCTACCCGCCGCCACTCCGGCGCACTCTCCCTATTGAAATATATTGAGTTGGGTCAATTTACACTGCGTTGGTCAGTGTGAACGGGACCTTCTATTTACCTGTCAAGGGTTATACTGAGAGGCTTGGGAGGCTACATTGACTGGATTAACCCTGTGATTATACTAGTCATCTGCTCGAAGTAAGATTCGCTTGGTGGCAGAGCTGGAGGAGTTGAACATGTTACCGCAGTCATTAGTTAGTTACAGTACCTTAGGCCAGTGCAATTAAAACACATAACATCATAACAACATAGAGACTCAGTGAATATGGAGAGTTTTGAATGTCTTCACATATGAAAAGCCAATGAGAACATTATTTCCTTGCAAACATTCTGTGTCAGAAGTTATAATTGTTATCAATTGAGCAAAATAAAAAAAGAGCGGCAAGAACGCAAATAACAGCGGCGGTTGGCAACCCCCCCTGCTAGCTGACAGGAGTGCAGGGGGAAATCCACAGTTAAAGCACACACTTTAAACCCTAGAGGAGACACAACACTGTCTGACGTACTGTACAGTACTACTCACAGGGGAACAGAGTGCATTGTCTTGTCAAGAATGTACTGAAAGCTGCTGTAGTTGGGTGCCAAGTAAGCTTAAAGAGGACAGTAGGGATCTGGGTGGCATAGTGAGTAGTTGATGGGGTGAGGAGGTAAGTGGGGGGGGGGGGCAGTCTCAGGTGAGGCTGGGAGTGGACGTGGAGGATGAGGTGGGCAGGAGTGCCAGGAGGTGGCAGGCAGGTCCCTGGTTGACAGATGCTTCCACCAAGAAAGCCCCTAACAGGATGACGCTGTTGGGCCCATGGGGTAAAGACGGATTATGTCTGAGCAGTAGATAAACAGATCATTCCCGAAACAGTGTCTGCTTTTTTAACCCTGTCCCTCTTGTCACACTTCGAGCACGTCCACAATCTCTAGTTGGACCCAGAGAGCTTGCCTAGTTCCATGTCATGTCTGTCAGATGCCACCATCAAATTCTCACCATCTGCCGGGAAGCAAGTCAAAGCCTAAATGACCAGCCTCCTCCATGCGGAATCGATAGACACCCTAATATTAAGTGATCCCAAGGACTGTATTAGCACCACATGAGATAAACACCGCACCTGGACTTTTTTCTTATTCTAACTTTGTAAACAAAACGGTTCCATCATGCCTTGGAAATGTGGACTCATTATTACGCTGTTCCTCTTCACTCTCCAAGTCACTGCAGTTAAAGGTAAGCTTCCAGCTCCATTTTAGTTCACAGACCCATAAACCTTTAGTACCCAAAGGGCACTACACTTACTCCGTTTTTATGGGATCTTGCTGCTTTAGATATCAAATGTTACACCCCTTATACAGTGGGTTAAATCATTTCAGTTTCATATTTAAGATGATTTTACATTATGGACATTGTATGTGGAACTTTACAACGGCAATCTGCAAGATTACTTTAAGGGTAATTGGGTTGAACCAAGCATTAGAATGATCCAAAATGAGTTACTATCTTTACCGCTGGTATATCACTGCTACCATTAAAGCTCTGATGCATACGCCTACTTATTACGCTGATTATACTGATTGAACTACAATATGTTTGCACAAAAAGTTTTGTAGGATACTACTCCCAGTCTTGCATTTGAAACACATGTAAGAGATACTGCACCTTGTAAGGAGTGAATATGGCAGCAAGGAAGCCAGCATATGATGGGGAATATGGCAGGCATGATAGGAATATGGCGGGCAGGATGAGCAGGTTGCAAAATGGTGGCATAACAACAGGTTGTAGGCCTATAGTTCTACAGTACTACATACAGTACTTCCAATCCTGATACTGATGAGTTTTCCTAAGAGGTGAGCGACCTCCCCACATTTGTCACAACCTCTTTGAAATTGTTTGAACTTTCGGCATTGTTTGAACAATTTAGAGCTCATTGTGGTTGCATAACCAGTTGCCACTAACTTGGTGACGTAATAAGGACTTGGAAGATACAACTGTTTTAAGGCTATAGAGACAAAGGGTCAAATTTAACAGCAAGTTAAATAAAGAAAATAACTACAGCTGACAAAGGAATGCCTGTTTATTGTAGTTTGATTGTGCAGTGATCATGGTTATACACTATACCAGCAGAAATGTCTAAATAAGTAGGCCAATAGGTTGTGGACCATGGCAGTACTCATAGCAGTACCCACAACTTGATAACCACACAAAGTGCTCAGTATTATTTGTTGTTATATCAAAAGAGGACAGATGTTTTCTTGTAGGATTAAACACGCACACACACAGAACGAAAGGCTGTTTCAAGGTCTTAGAGAATTGCTCAAACTGTAAATATTTGCAGTAAGGAAAAAATAAATAAAACATGTCATTTTCTGCAATTAAATTAAGCGACTCAATTTCAAATATCCACCCATGACCATGAAGTAACAATCATTTTCAGATTAATTTTGATCCTCATTTTCATGGATCTTTTCTGTCTCTGTATGACATTGAAATCTACTGACAACATTTCAATTAGGACTGTGATGGTCTCTGTTTCCTTGGTGATGAGTGCAAATCTGAAAAGGCCATGTTCCTTCATGGTTAGGGGATGTAAACATTACCCAGCTAGCACATTTGGTTCCTTGGAAGTTGTGGGAACGTATGTTTTTGGTTTCACATTGGTTGTGGGAATGAAGCCATACATTTCCTGACCGGTAAACGTTCTAAGAACAATAGTGAACATTTTGCCTGTTCTGGGAAGCTTATCTTTAGGTGGCAGAGATGTTCTGAGAATGTTTTAGTCTGGTTCCTTGAAGGTTTTCCTGGGAGGTTTTATTAACGCTCTGAGAACGGAAATGATAGGTTATTTTGAGTTTTTTTAATAACTTCCTTAAAACTTTCACAGAATCTTTAATTAAGAGTTTTAATAACACTGCTAGCTTATTTGGGGTAAACTTTTTGAACTCCAAGCACATATGGAAATTCCTTTCTTTATGCAATCATACTTATTTTTTTATTGTGAACCGGCATCAGTGAGATTCAAACCTATAATCTTCTGTTCTCTATCTATGGAATTAGTCCACTGCACCATCAGGATGGAGCTAGCATGCCATGTTTATTTACGCATCCAAATTATAGACTAATATATTCCTTTTAGTCTATTCAAACAGACCCCATTTCAAAAGAAACAAGTACTCATTAAGATCAGGTGTGGCCAATTAGTGTGCGTGGCCAACACACCTGAACACACTTAACAAGATAGAAGATAGAGATAGTTTTGTTGATGCTGAGAACAGAACATATATTTACATTTACATCATTTAGCAGACGCTCTTATCCAGAGTGACTTACAGTTAGTGAATACATATTTTTTTATACTGGCCCCCCGTGGGAATTGAACCCACAACCCTGGCGTTGCAAACGCCATGCTCTATCAACTGAGCTACATCCCTGCCGGCCATTCCCTCCCCTACCCTGGACTACGCTGGGCCAATTGTGCACCGCCCATGAGTCTCCCGGTCGCGGCCGGCTGCGACAGAGCCTGGATTCGAACCAGGATCTCTAGTGGCACAGTTAGCACTGCGATGCAGTGCCTTAGACCACTGCGCCACTCAGGAGCATATATGTTTTTAAATAACATTCTTAGAACATTCTCTGAACTTTAATAACGTTTTCTTGTGTTTTTTATGGAAAGTTTTCTTCACGTTTTGCGAATGGAATGTATTGTTTTAAATAACATGCTTAGAACATTCTCTGAACTCTACTACCTTTCCTTGTGTTTTTTATGGACAGTTTTCTTAACGTCCTCGGGAACAATTTGAGAAAGCTACTTTGAATAGAACCATGAGCAAACCTGTAGGAAACATTATGCTGAAGTACTGATATTCCGACAGAACAAAGTTGTTTCTGAACGCTTTCTAAACTAATTCAGAACATTCCCAATGTCAAACCAGTTGGAGACCGTTCCTAGAACATTACCAAAATGTAATCATGTTTGAACGTTTAGGAAACGTTCGGTTAAAGTAATGAAATACCAAGAAAATATGTATTTTTTGTCAAGTTCCTTAAATGTGCTGAGAATTTTCCAAAGCCAAGCAACTATCCTGCACCATTCCCAGAAAGTTGTGGGAAGGTTGTATGCAAAATAACCATAGGACAACCACGCTCTGACCAAGCTCTAAGAAACATATGGTTCTCAGAACGCTATGTGCTAGCTGGGATACTTTCTGCTGATAAGTGGTTTGAATGATGGCTGTCTTGAATTTCCCTCCACCACCACAGTACAATTCTTCTCTCTCACAGCTGAGAGATCATGCAATTATTTATTTATATCACAAATAGAAACCAGAGACATGGTTGAAAATTGTATGCATTGATAGAATAGAACTGTAATTTATTTCAGGATAGCCATGAGGGAAAAATTTGCTTTTCAACACAGGCTTTTCAAACATTGTACAGTACATTATACAATTTCACACATCTTGAAAATATCATGGTTTGAATGTATTTTTCCTTTTATCTTGTCTTTGCAGAGAGGAATAATCGGGGCTCTTTGCAGAGAGGAGTAATCGGGACAGAAACAGAAGCCATCAAATCTATGCACTTGGTTGAACTTCTGAAAACGACCAAACAAAACTCTGTCAGAACGATATTTGACCTGGAAAAGCATCGGAGGAAGAGGTCCGCGGTCTTTCACTCTGGAGTGAGAGTCTGTCCTCAGGAGACCATCAATGAGGTCATCGCCAGCCATCAAGCCTACTACAGGCTCAGAGGTATGGGCCTCCAATTCATTACAGACAATCATTACAGCTATGTAATCAAATGCCATCATGTTGGCTATTGCAGTGTGATATGTTTAGGATCCAGCTCTTCTGCCCTAGAGAGCATGAGTTGAGGCCCTGAATGCTGCGTAGCGTGTAAAGCCTCAACTCAAACTAAATGGTGAAGGTTGTGGTGTGCACCAGTGATAAATGTCTAAATTAGTATAGATTGTGGACCATAGCAGTACCCATAACAGTACCCATAGCAGTACCTACAACTTGATATCCAGGTGTGCACCAGAGAGAACAAGTCTAGAGAGTGAAGAGAACTGAAGACTGTGGAGCAGCATAGCAACAAAGTAATCCAGAGTTCTTTCTGAGATAAAGTAGGGAGAAAACTCACAGCTTCACCCTGAGGCAGCATGCAATACAAAAGTAGTGCACTATATAGGAAATGGGGTGCCATTTGGGACATATTCGCTGCCTTTCAAAAAAACATGAAAGCACACCTTTGGGAATAGGAATTCATTTTTTCCCCCACAGGTTTAGTAAAGATGATAAAAGAGCAGACTTTTAGCTTTTCAGCAGACATAAGGATTTGTGTCTATTCTACAAAATAGACTATTTCCGTGCTGAAAGTCTCAAAATGGGTGTATTGAAGCATAAGAACAAACTGAATGATTGCAGCAATAGTCTTGAAAATGTCACATTTTAAAGGGTAACCAATCTGGGCCATTCTGAGGGGAGGATGGAGTGGGGAACTTGGCCAAGGACAGATCAGGGAAAGAAATGACTGACTTTAGTTGTTCATCATGAGAACCATCGATGTGTTCTCTTGACAAGATAAAGCCACTGTTCTCCCAGCTTTTATCTCACTACTATTGAAACCTCATGTATCTGAAAACAGGGCCCTGTGTAGCTCAGTTGGTAGAGCATGGCGCTTGCAAAGCCAGGGTTGTGGGTTCGATTCCCACACGGGGCCAGTTTGAAAAAAAATGTCGCTCTGGATAAGAGCGTCTGCTAAATGACAAAAAATGTAAAAAAACATCTGCTTGGTTTAGAGTCATTTTTCCTTTGAGACATCTCTATCACCCCCATGATGAGTTTTTGGCCTGTCTCCCAAATGGCACCATATTCCCTTTACAGTGCACTACTTTTCTTGACCAGGGCCTATAGGGCTGTGGTCAAAGGTAGTGCACTATATAGGGAATAGGGTGCCATTTGGGATGCACCCTTGGACTTTATGTGGATCTGTATCTATTGGTAGAAGTGCTGAGGATCTTTCATTCTCACTGGAAGACTGTTCTGTCTTTGGTCAGTTTGTCAGGAGGCTGTGTGGGAGGCCTTCCGGATCTTCTTTGACCGGATCCCTGGTACTACAGAGTACACAACATGGGTTCACACATGTCAACACGAGTCTCTGTGTCTCGCTGACCTGGCCACTAACTTCAGCAACTCAGAGGAGCACATGAGTATGGTGTACAGGGTGAGGAACCAACAACACATGCCTTCCTTTTATGTTTTGTAACAGTGAGACCAATAATTACTTTAATTATTTGAATGAACATATGCACGTCTTTACTGGGGGTAAAACACATTTAAATGGAAATGGCCAATGGGTGAATTTATGATATCGCGTGGAATCCATTTATTTCAGTACATTTCCTCAGGAAACAACAGCATTGTTTCTTGCACAATAGCCACAGGGAAAGTAATTGTTGGAACTTGTCTTTCCTCTCAGTATTAATTACATACAGTGGGGGGAAAAAGTATTTAGTCAGCCACCAATTGTGCAAGTTCTCCCACTTAAAAAGATGAGAGAGGCCTGTAATTTTCATCATAGGTACACGTCAACTATGACGGACAAAATGAGATTTTTTTTCTCCAGAAAATCACATTGTAGGATTTTTAATGAATTTATTTGCAAATTATGGAGGAAAATAAGTATTTGGTCAATAACAAAAGTTTCTCAATACTTTGTTATATACCCTTTGTTGGCAATGACACAGGTCAAACGTTTTCTGTAAGTTTTCACACACTGTTGCTGGTATTTTGGCCCATTCCTCCATGCAGATCTCCTCTAGAGCAGTGATGTTTTGGGGCTGTCGCTGGGCAACACGGACTTTCAACTCCCTCCAAATATTTTCTATGGGGTTGAGATCTGGAGACTGGCTAGGCCACTCCAGGACCTTGAAATGCTTCTTACGAAGCCACTCCTTCGTTGCCCAGGCGGTGTGTTTGGGATCATTGTCATGCTGAAAGACCCAGCCACGTTTCATCTTCAATGCCCTTGCTGATGGAAGGAGGTTTTCACTCAAAATCTCACGATACATGGCCCCATTCATTCTTTCCTTTACACGGATCAGTCGTCCTGGTCCCTTTGCAGAAAAACAGCCCCAAAGCATGATGTTTCCACCCCCATGCTTCACAGTAGGTATGGTGTTCTTTGGATGCAACTCAGCATTCTTTGTCCTCCAAACACGACGAGTTGAGTTTTTACCAAAAAGTTCTATTTTGGTTTCATCTGACCATATGACATTCTCCCAATCCTCTTCTGGATCATCCAACTGCACTCTAGCAAACTTCAGATGGGCCTGGACATGTACTGGCTTAAGCAGGGGGACATGTCTGGCACTGCAGGATTTGAGTCCCTGGCGGCATAGTGTGTTACTGATGGTAGGCTTTGTTACTTTGGTCCCAGCTGGTTCTGGGATTTTTGCTCACCGTTCTTGTGATCATTTTGACCCCACGGGGTGAGATCTTGCGTGGAGCCCCAGATCAAGGGAGATTATCAGTGGTCTTGTATGTCTTCCATTTCCTAATAATTGCTCCCACAGTTGATTTCTTCAAACCAAGCTGCTTACCTATTGCAGATTCAGTCTTCCCAGCCTGGTGCAGGTCTACAATTTTGTTTCTGGTGTCCTTTGACAGCTCTTTGGTCTTGGCCATAGTGGAGTTTGGAGTGTGACTGTTTGAGGTTGTGGACAGGTGTCTTTTATACTGATAACAAGTTCAAACAGGTGCCATTAATACAGGTAACGAGTGGAGGACAGAGGAGCCTCTTAAAGAAGAAGTTACAGGTCTGTGAGAGCCAGAAATCTTGCTTGTTGGTAGTTGACCAAATACTTATTTTCCACCATTATTTGCAAATAAATTCATTAAAAATCCTACCATGTGATTTTCTGGATTTTTTTTTCTCAATTTGTCTGTCATAGTTGACGTGTACCTATGATGAAAATTACAGGCCTCTCTCATCTTTTTAAGTGGGAGAACTTGCACAATTGGTGGCTGACTAAATACTTTTTTCCCCCACTGTATCAGTCTCTTGAGAGAAGGGGAAACATATCCTTATTATATTGCTCCCATTAACACACAAAACAGCATCATATGAATCTCTAGTCTAGTCAATTTGATTAATTTACATCCATAAGAGTTTATCAAATGCATGTATATTTGCAGACAGCACTCCCAAGTGCATGTTTCAGTGATACTTTATATGCTACACAGTTTTGAAGTGCTATGTTATTGGTTTAAAATCCAGATGATGTGCATGACATGTTATGATTGTGATTTTTCTCCTTTCATAGAGGATGAATCTGCGAGACGAGAGGCAGTCGACTGGGTAAGGCTTAGAGACAAGACAGTATGCCGCCTGCTGATAGTTGTCAATGGTGCTGCTTTCTCACACGCATTGCAGCCCTCTTGAGTCTGGCTTTGAATTTGACCTGCCATATGATTCCCGCACTCCATGTAGTCCATGGCCCAGGGGGGTCGGTCAGGCTTACTTGGGGTGAAGATGTATCATAGTGATTTTCCTGAAGGTCTATGTCCCTAGAGTTGGAAAGTGTGTGATAGCATTGTAACAATGGTAGCTTTCTCTGTGTTAGCACTCTTTCTCATCCCTCCATTACATTACATTTTTCAATTGTGGTAAAGGGGGCCCTGGGGGAAAGGTTGGGAACCCCTGATCTAGGGTACATATCAGAATTACCTGTATAAATTGCTTTAAAAAGGACACATTGATGCATTTTAAACTTTGTTATGATGTAACCAACTTTGAAAGTACTATTGTGTAAAAATAGCCCATATTGTGCCATTGACATTAGAATGTAGGAAGCTTAGCCATAGAATTCTATGTGGTGGGGCAGCTATGTTTTTTAAAATTGTAACTTTGGTGATAGAACCACCAAATTGCACACACACAGCTAGAACAGGGTTTTTAAATGATTTATAGGTACAGGGCCATCACAGGATTCACGTATTAACCCCACAGAAGCCTTTTCCCAATATGGCCGCCAAACAACTCAATGGGGTCTTATTGGATCAATTTGGCATGACCATACCAGCGTTCAACACCATAGTGCCCTCCAAGCTCACCTTTTTTCAATGCTGATTTGAATGGCATTGAGAAAACAGAAAGGTGTGAAATAATTTTGTCGCGAACATCCTTTCTGAATTTAAAAGTAATCCTAGAAGTACAAATATTTTTGCTGGTAACGTAACAGATTACAGTTACAGTTTTTTTGTAATCAATTACATGTAACAGATTGAATGTAATCCATTACTCCCCAACCCTGGCCTCAACAGGCCCAACATTGGATTTTACTACATGTAAGGGGCAGGTCTATAGTCTTCATAATGAAAACAGTTAATAGGATACATTGTATATCATTTTAATCAGCCCACACCAATGAATATTTACATATACATGTCAATTTTTACATGTTTGCAGATGAAATATTGCAATTAAGAATTGATAAATCAGTGATTCAGACAGCTTTTGGGGCATATTATTACCACAATTGTGTGAATATTTTAACATCTTTATAGCTGGCAGACGGTCACACACCTGGCTCATTTGGTTGTGTATTCTACATCACTATGAATACTTTAAGATATTATTGGGCATACTACAATTATATTTCATACAAGTATGTTCATGCGAAATTGATTCAACAAGACCCCATTGAGATGTTTGGCGGCCATATTCGAAAAAGGCTTCTGTGGGGTTAATGTATGAATCCTGTGATGGCCCTGTATCTACAAATATTTTTAAAACCCTGTTCTAGCTGTGTGTGTGCAATTTGGTGGTTCTATCTCCAAAGTTACAACCCAAAAACATAGCTGCCCCACTACATGGAATGATATGGCTGAGCTTCCAAAATTCTAATGTCAATGGCACAATATGGGCTATTTTGAAACAATAGTTGTAGGTGGTGCTTTCAAAGTTGGTTATATTATTTATCATTTGAAAGGTCATTTCATCACCTCTCAGAAACACTTGTCAAATAAAGTTTAAAATGTATAAGGGTTTCTTATTCAAAGCAATTTATACAGGTAATTCTGATATGTACCCTAGTGGTCAAAGTTCTGTTGACCTGAACATTCCCGAAAATGTGTCTAGCTTTCCAATGATATATGATTATAGGGTATACGTGAGCAATAACTTGTTGTGTACTGACATTGTTTGTCATAGGGTAAAATCCCTATGAGAAAAATGAATGGAATGGAAAGAGAAAGAGAAAGCTGCCATTGTTACAGGGACATAGCTGCCATTGTCACCTTCAGGAAAATCACTATGATACATCGTCACCCCAAGTGAGCCCGACGGCCCAAATTGATTGTAACGTAGGCAGCAGCAGCCAGGAGCTCTGAGAAAGAAAGTCCTGAGTGGCGCAGTGGTCTAAGGCACTGAATCGCAGTGCTAGCTGTGCCACTAGAGATCCTGGTTTGTATCCAGGCTCTGTCGCAGCTGGCCACGACCGGGAGACTCATGGGCGGCGCACAATTGGCCTAGTGTCGTCCAGGGTAGGGGAGGGAATGGCCAGCAGGGATGTAAAAAAAAAAAAAAAAAAAGTATGAAAAAAGGTGTGTTCACTAACTGTAAGTCGCTCTGGATAAGAGCGTCTGCTAAATGACTAAAATGTAAATGTAATGACATTTGTATACTTAATTGTAAGTTGTTGTTAATTACCTTAAATTACCATATCATGTGACATAATTACCATACATTACCATCAAGTGCTGCCGGTTGAAGACCATTGTATTCTTAAAACAGGTGGAGAGCTTGTTTATTGCCATGGTAATTATCTTGTAAAGTAATTGAGGGATAAGTGCTTGTTGTCAAATGCTGTTTTTCACAAACCATCAGCTTAGGTGGACTATTATGGACAGAGTTTTTTGTATGTCTTTTTTTTGTATGGCATTTGTTGCTGTTGTTGTTGTTGTTGCTGCTGTTGTTGTACAAAGGACCAGGAAATAACAAAACATTCTCATAATGTACAAACCTGAAAACATTCATCATTCATTATGCATATTCTCTACTCTTTCACCTGCAGAGCGGAAGCAGCCGCAACCACAGCAGCACCAGAGGTCACTGAGATAGCAGGTATGGCAAGAGACCTTATCAAGATGCACATATCAATAGTTAATCAATGATTTTATAAATCTGTCTTGTATACAGTATAATTAAATTGTTTAGGTAAGAACAAAAATAGCACTCTGGTGAATAAACTTAAATGAACAGATTTTTATTCCCACACAAACGTTTCGGGTATGAGCCCTTCTTCACGACAACAATGATCCGTTTAGGTACAGAAGAGACCCAGACTGCTGCACCAGAACCACCCGCTCCTGTGACCAGCGATGCCAGCGTCCCTGACGCTCCTGAGGAAACTGAAGAAGAAGTAGAAGAAGAAACCGCTGCTGAGGAGGTAAACGCCATTGACAGTGCCTTCAGAAAGTATTCACACCCCTTGACCTTTTCCACATTTTGTTGTGTTACAGCCTGAATTTAAAATTGATTAAGTTGAGATGTTGTGTCACTGGCCTACACACAATACCCTATAATGTCAAAGTTGAATAATGTTTTTAGACATTTTTCAAAAAATTACAAATGAAAAGCTGAAATGTCAATAAGTATTCAACCCCTTTGTTATGGCAAGCATAAATAAGTTCAGGAGTAAAAATTTGCTTAACAAGTCACATAATAAGTTGCATGGACTCACTCTGTGTGCAATAAAAGTGTTTAACATGATTTTTGAATAACTACCTCATCTCTGTACCCCACACATTCAATTATCTGTAAGGTCCCTCAGTCGAGCAGTGAATTTCAAACACCGATTCAACCACAAAGACCAGGGAGGTTTTCCAATGTCTCGCAAAGAAGGACACCTATTGGTAGATGGGTAAAAAAAAAAAAAAGCAGACATTGAATATCCCTTTGAGCATGGGGAAGTTATTAATCACACCCAGATATTAATCACACCCAGTCACTACAAAGATACAGGCGTCCTTTCTAACTCAGTTGCCAGAGAGGAAGGAAACCGCTCAGGGATTTCACCATGAGGCCAATGGTGACTTTAAATCAGTTACAGAGTTTAATGGCTGTGATAGAGAAAACTGAGGATGGATCTACAACATTGTTGTTACTCCACAATACTAACCTAAATGACAGAATGAAAAGAAGGAAGCTTGTACAGAATCAAAAATATTCCAAAACATGCATCCTGTTTGCAATAAGGCACTAAAGTAAAACTGCAAAAAATGTGGCAAAGAAATTAACTTTATGTCCTGAATACAAAGCATTATGTTTGGGGAAAATTCAACACAACATATCACTGAGTACCACTCTTATATTTTCAAGCACGGTGGCGGCTGCATCATGTTATGTGTATGCTTGTCATCAGCAAGGACTAGGGAGTTTTTTTGGATTAAAAAAACCGGAATAGAGCTAAGGACAGGCAAAATCCTAGAGGAAAACCTGGTTTGTCTGCTTTCCAACAGACACTGGGAAACAAATTCACCTTCCAGCAGGACAATAACCTAAAACACAAGGCCAAATATAGATTGGAGTTGCTTACCAAGATGACTTTGAATGTTCCTGAGTGGCCTAGTTACAGTTTTGACTTAAATCGGCTTAAAAATCTATGGCAAGATTTAAAAATGGCTGTCTAGCAATGATTTTTTATTTTATTTTTTTACATTTTATTCATTTTTAGCAGACGCTCTTATCCAGAGCGACTTACAGGAGCAATTAGGGTTAAGTGCCTTGCTCAAGGGCACATCGACAGATTTTTCACCTAGTCGGCCTCGGGGATTAGAACCAGCGACTTTTCGGTTACTGGCACAACGCTCTTAACCACTAAGCTAAGAATGTTGTACAATCCAGTTGTGAAAAGCTCTTAGAGACTTACCCAGAAAGACTCACAGCTGTTATCGCTGCCAAAGATGATTCTAACATGTACTGACCCAGGGGTGTGACTACTTATGTAAATTAGGTATTTATGTATTTCATTTTCAATAAATTTGCACAAATTTTGAAAAACATGTTTTCACCTTATCATTATGGGGTATTGTGTGTAGATGGGTGAGAAAAATATATATTTAATCCATTTTGAATTCAGGCTGTAACACAACAAAATGTGGAATAAGTCAAAGGGTATCAATACTTTCTGAAGGCACTGTAGTTTAGGCTAGAAGTTAAGATTGCTAACAGCTTGCAGATTGAAAGGAAAGCTGACAGAATGATTGCTTGTGGTTGCCTAGCCCAGCTGCTGTCTTGTACGTCTCAGACAGAGAGGGTGAGCTGATAGACTTTAGCCATATGGTCTAGTACTACACCTCTTATAAAATACATTATCTGACTGATGGGTCCTATTCATTAGGGCAAACCATTGTAGTTAAGTAATATGTATCATATATGCATTTTATATATACCTTACATATGACCCGTTATAAGACTATGCAATTAATATGATCAAAGTCTATTAAAACTGAATATCTGACTACATAAAGATGATTTAGCAATATGCGAGACTATAGTTGAGTAACAGTAATAAACCATCAAATGTCTGAGAATTGCCTATAAAAGGCAGATATTTAATTAACATTGTAAAACAGAATGAAATCCCATACAAGGCATAAAGCTTAAGTTACAAAACATTAACAAGCATTACAAGGCATTATTCTATGCATAAAGATGTTAGAGTTACAAAGCAAAGCATGAACAAAACAGGCCTATTCAGGCAGAAGCCCGAGCAGCCTACAAGAGAAACCTTTCTGTAGAGTGGATAACAGGAGCAAGAGAGAGAAGTAAATACTTTCATTCCATTTATACCAGATCTGAATTATTTGTGTTCAAAATCCGTTTTTGACAAACCACAGACCAAACCAAAAGATCAGATCGAACCAGCCAACATTCTCTAGGAAGGCGATCACATCTACAGTGAGGGGAAAAAAGTATTTGATCCCCTGCTGATTTTTCACTGCATGGCCCCGGCAGAAATGAAGGGCTCGTCTGGAACGGTTTCATTCCTGCAGTCATATAGGGAATGAAGCTACACATTCAGTATAAAGCAGGATAATGTACAGTGAGGGAAAAAAGTATTTGATCCCCTGCTGATTTTGTACTTTTGCCCACTGACAAAGACATGATTAGTCTATAATTTTAATGGTAGGTTTATTTGAACAGTGAGAGACAGAATAACAACAAAAAAATCCAGAAAAACGCATGTCAAAAATGTTATAAATTGATTTGCATTTTAATGAGGGAAATAAGTATTTGACCCCTCTGCAAAACATGACTTAGTACTTGGTGGAAAAACCCTTGTTGGCAATCACAGAGGTCAGACGTTTCTTGTAGTTGGCCACCAGGTTTGCACACATCTCAGGAGGGATTTTGTCCCACTCCTCTTTGCAGATCTTCTCCAAGTCATTAAGGTTTCGAGGCTGACCTTTGGCAACTCGAACCTTCAGCTCCCTCCACAGATTTTCTATGGGATTAAGGTCTGGAGACTGGCTAGGCCACTCCAGGACCTTAATGTGCTTCTTCTTGAGCCACTCCTTTGTTGCCTTGGCCGTGTGTTTTGGGTCATTGTCATGCTGGAATACCCATCCACGACCCATTTTCAATGCCCTGGCTGAGGGAAGGAGGTTGTCACCAAAGATTTGACGGTACATGGCCCCGTCCATCGTCCCTTTGATGTGGTGAAGTTGTCCTGTCCCCTTAGCAGAAAACCCCCCCCAAAGCATAATGTTTCCACCTCCATGTTTGACGGTGGGGATGGTGTTCTTGGGGTCATAGGCAGTATTCCTCCTCCTCCAAACATGGCGAGTTGAGTTGATGCCAAAGAGCTCCATTTTGGTCTCATCTGACCACAACACTTTCACCCAGTTCTCCTCTGAATCATTCAGATGTTCATTGGCAAACTTCAGATGGGCATGTATATGTGCTTTCTTGAACAGGGGGACCTTGCGGGCGCTGCAGGATTTCAGTCCTTCACGGCGTAGTGTGTTACCAATTGTTTTCTTGGTGACTATGGTCCCAGCTGCCTTGAGATCATTGACAAGATCCTCCCGTGTAATTCTGGGCTGATTCCTCACCGTTCTCATGATCATTGCAACTCCACGAGGTGAGATCTTGCATGGAGCCCCAGGCCGAGGGAGATTGACAGTTATTTTGTGTTTCTTCCATTTGCGAATAATCGCACCAACTGTTGTCACCTTCTCACCCAAGCTGCTTGGCGATGGTCTTGTAGCCCATTCCAGCCTTGTGTAGGTCTACAATCTTGTCCCTGACATCCTTGGAGAGCTCTTTGGTCTTTGCAGTGGTGGAGAGTTTGGAATCTGATTGATTGATTGCTTCTGTGGACAGGTGTCTTTTATACAGATAACAAACTGAGATTAGGAGCACTCCCTTTAAGAGTGTGCTCCTAATCTCAGCTCGTTACCTGTATAAAAGATACCTGGGAGCCAGAAATCTTTCTGATTGAGAGGGGGTCAAATACTTATTTCCCTCATTAAAATGCAAATCAATTTATAACATTTTTGACATGCGTTTTTCTGGATTTTTTTGTTGTTATTCTGTCTCTCACTATTCAAATAAACCTACCATTAAAATTATAGACTGATCATTTCTTTGTCAGTGGGCAAACGTACAAAATCAGCAGGGGATCAAATACTTTTTTCCCTCACTGTATGTTTGATGACCTGAAGGAGTGGTCTGGGTACACTAGAGAGAAGACAGAATTCCTGAGAGGACAAAAGAGATCATTGCATACAGTGTCGTCAGAGTTCACTCTGACCAACTACAAATTACCACAGAGATCATACATCCATATAGATAGCATCAGTGTTCTCTTCAGGGTACACGTTTCAGATAGAGACTAAACAAGCATCACTAACACACATTTCAATAGACTATCCGCTGGATACTGTTTGAGAGAGAGAGGCATTTTGGCCTCTTGACAGGGAAAGGATCGACTGGCCCTTGAGAATTTTCCTTGTGTTCCTGGGCCATATGCCTATCAAAGGCAGATATTTAATTAACATTGTAAAAAAGAATGAAATCCCATACAAGGTATAAAGCTTAAGTTACGAAACATTAACAAGCATTGTTACAGAGAGCACATAGGTTAGGGTCGAGCCTACACCGTGGCATAACGTTTTGCAGGGGAAAAACGAAAACGATTATTTCTTATTGCACGAGTTCAGGTTGTCCCTCCCAATTTCAGTTCTTTCCTTTTGGTGCTTAATGAATAGGGCCCTGTTTTCTTCTCCTGTTTGTAGGACTCTGAGCTGCCCAACATTGTCCCGGAGAACCTTGTGGAGGAGATAGTGGAGTTCAGCATTGACCTGGTGGACCCAGGCTACAGGGAACTACTGGATGACCCTGACTCCCCCCAATATGTTGACCTTTCTCATCACCTGCAAGACCAGGTGAGATAATAACCTTTGCTGTCATTGTCAAGCTAAATAGAATGGAAATGAGTGACAAGGAGTTGGCATGATGGCGCAAACGAACTGATATTCAGGCTAGTCGAGATACTGCACAGTAGAAGACAAGACTTATGGGAGGCCAAGCACTGTAGTCTGTATACCCTCTTTATGTTCATCAGTAAAATGTCCCTAAGACCAATGGGATACACTGTACATGTTTTATCCCATTGAGGTACAGTTTATTTGTTGTCTTTATGTTTTTTTTTAATGTGTTTTTAATGTATGCACAGAGCCGCAAACAAAATGTCCCAATGGAAATAAAGTCATTATCTTAATTTATCAGTGTAACATGATCAACTAACAGATACAGGAACCTGATGCTGTACAGTGTGTTCTGTGACACGTTGCTACAAGTGGTACTGTCCTCATGGGTTGTGGCCCTCTGAAGGGGTTCATGGTAAAGATAATTATAGAATGCCACAGGATCATGAGTCAGAAGCAAAGAAAGCAGATTACTGAGTTGCACTTGGACCGTCAGGGCTGGATTCTCAACCTGAATAAACCAAGGTTCAGTCCCGATCTCCACCCTTCTCCCGAAGTATGCTGTCACGATCGTCGTAGTAATGAGTAGACCAAGGCGCAGCATGAGAAACAAACATGACTTTAATTAGTTAAAGTTTCTAAACAAAACAAAACACGACTCGTGAAGTCCACGGTGACAATGACCGAACACGGAACAAAAACCCACAAACCCAAAGTGAAACACAGACAGTTAAATATGGCTCCCAATCAGAGACAACCAGCAAACAGCTGACACTCGTTGCCTCTGATTGGGAGTCACTCAGTCAAACATAGAAAATGACGAACTAGAACACCCAACATAGAAACAGAACACATAGAATGAACACACCCTGGCTCAACATAATGAGTCCCAGAGCCAGGGTGTGACAGTACCCCCCCCTAAAGGCGCGGACTGCGACCGCACCTCAACTAAACAAAACAGGGGAGGGCTGGGCGGGCATACCTCCTCGGCGGCGGTTCTGGCTCCGGCCTTGACCACCACCCTCCAATACACCCCCCATAGTGCCCCTGGTCCAGTCTGTCGACTCGCACCCCTGGCTTGGTGCGTGGAAGAGGAACGGGCCTTACCAGGCTGACTTCTCGCACCCCTGGCTTAGTGCGAGTGGCAGGAACAGGCCGGACCTGGCTGGCGACGCGCACCGTAGGTTTGGTGCGAGTGGCAGGAACAGGCCGGGTCGGGCTGGCGACGCGCACCGTAGACTTGGTGCGGGTGGCAGGAACAGGCCGGGTCGGGCTGGCGACGCGCACCGTAGACTTGGTGCGGGTGGCAGGAACAGGCCGGACCGGGCTGGCGACGCGCACCGTAGGTTTAGTGCGTGGAGCAGGGACAGGCCGGGCTGGGCTGTCGACGCACACCGTAGGCTTGGTGCGTGGAGCAGGGACAGGCCGGGCTGGGCTGTCGACGCACACCGTAGGCTTGGTGCGGGTGGCAGGAACAGGCCGGGCTGGGCTGTCGACACACACCGTAGGCTTGGTGCGTGGAGCAGGGACAGGCCGGGCTGGGCTGTCGACGCACACCGTAGACTTGGTGCGTGGAGCAGGGACAGGCCGGACCGGGCTGGCGACGCACACCGTAGGCTTGGTGCGTGGAGCAGGGACAGGCCGGGCTGGGCTGCCGACGCACACCGTAGGCTTGGTGCGGGTGGCAGGAACAGGCCGGGTCGGGCTGGCGACGCGCACCGTAGACTTGGTGCGGGTGGCAGGAACAGGCCGGACCGGGCTGGCGACGCGCACCGTAGGTTTAGTGCGTGGAGCAGGGACAGGCCGGGCTGGGCTGTCGACGCACACCGTAGGCTTGGTGCATGGAGCAGGGACAGGCCGGGCTGGGCTGTCGACGCACACTGTAGGCTTGGTGCGTGGAGCAGGGACAGGCCGGACCGGGCTGGCGACGCACACCGTAGGCTTGGTGCGTGGAGCAGGGACAGGCCGAACCGGGCTGTGGAGACGGATAGGAGGCCTGGAGTGAATAGCGGCCACCACCCGTCCTGGCTGAATGCCTACCCTCACACACTCTGTGTGAGGCATCCGCACAGGACGTACAGGGCGGTGTACCCCTGGCCTGGTGGCCTTCTGGATCCGCCCCCTTTTCTCCTCCGTCAGCCCCGTCGTCCATGCCGTGTGCCCCCCCCTAAAAATGTTCTGGGGTTGCCTCACGACCGTCCGATGACGACCCTGATCACGCCGTAGCTCCTCTCTACGGCGCGCCTCCACCGTCTCACTCCATGGCCGGCGATCCATCCCGGCCAGGATTTCCTCCCAGGTCCAGGACCCCTGCCCGTCCAAGATCTGCTCCCACGTCCAGGCTGCCTGCTCCTGGACACGCTGCTTGGTCTTGGTATGGTGGGTTTTTCTGTCACGATCGTCGTAGTAATGAGTAGACCAAGGCGCAGCGTGAGAAACAAACATGACTTTAATTAGTTAAAGTTTCTAAACAAAACAAAACACGACTCGTGAAGTCCACGGTGACAATGACCGAACACGGAACAAAAACCCACAAACCCAAAGTGAAACACAGACAGTTAAATATGGCTCCCAATCAGAGACAACCAGCAAACAGCTGACACTCGTTGCCTCTGATTGGGAGTCACTCAGTCAAACATAGAAAATGACGAACTAGAACACCCAACATAGAAACAGAACACATAGAATGAACACACCCTGGCTCAACATAATGAGTCCCAGAGCCAGGGTGTGACATATGCACTTGCACTTTTTCTCGCATTGGATGTTACAATGGTGGAAATTCAATGGACTCTCAAAGCTGGGCACAGACGTCAATTCAACGTCTATTCCACGTTGGTTCAACATCATTTCATTGAAATGACGTGGAAACAACGTTGATTCAACCAGTGTGTGCCCAGTGGGACGTGTCTGCTAAATGTGAGTAACTAAAGATAGAGATATATGAGTGTCCCTTTCATACATTGCTGATTTACAGTACTTTAGATATCCTCAGATTACATTATGAGAGCTCGTAACCAGTAACATTTGTGCCAACAGAAAATGCCATCATGTGATTCTGTAATAAACAAGTTTTATTCAGTTCATCTTCTTTTTCAACAGATGCTCCATGTTTTTGACAAGCTCCCAGGATTTAAAGAGATCAGTGTTTTGGGAATCAGGTAAGTCTGTGGCAGACAAGAGTAATTACATCTGGTGCCTTCGAGCTTATTTCTAACATTTTGGTGAGCAAATTAAAAAAGCAATAGATTAGGTGAGACAGATGAAAGCCAGGTGAAAGCTGGTAGCCCTGCCAGTAGCGATAAAGCACAGCCTCTGACTGCATTGAGAAATTCCTCTGAGACTCAATTTATTTAATCGGACCTTAACTACATGTTGATTTGGAATGGACACTGGATTCATTTGAATACATAACAAGCTCATTCCCACCTAGCTGAAATACAGTCAAATGCAGAAACAGAAAATATTTTAGTGCCATCCAAGCCATTCTGTCATGCTACAGGTTGTGTTCTTGGCTATGCTGACTGTAACAAGAACCTGATACTTTAGTCATTAGTGTTAACCACATGCATGCCAAAAATACATATTTCCTTTCCTGTGTTGATATTGAAGATCATTATATCTTTACATTCAAATACAAAAGAATACATGTCACGAGTGAAAAGCACATGTTTGTGATGACACCCGACCAGCAATGGAGGATGTTTTATTTCCTTTGTAGATGACAAATCATTATATCACATACTAATGGCCTCTTTTCTTCCCCTCTCCAAATCTTAGCGAGACCCATGAGAGTGATGGGTAATTTAATTACTGTGATGAGAGCCATCTTGAGTGGTAGCTGCAGTTTCCCTCTGTGTGTCTGTGCTTGTCCCTGCCAGTCTGCTGCTCTGCTCAGTGTGTATCTGGATCTAACACAGGGCCCAGGGAGAGAGGGATCAGATAACCTAAGGGTAAATCCATTTGAATTCAATCACTTTTTGACAGCATCCCTTTTGATTTAAACAAAACTTTCTATACATGTTTGTCCATGGAAGAAGTGGTCAGAAAGTGGCTTTTTGGACCTGAATATCAAAACATTCAGGAGATAAAGGTGCTCAAAGTTTACCCCTTTTGCATACCCCAGGATACCATGAGACATCCATGTCTTCATCACTGGAAAATATATCCTACGGTTGAGTAAAAAATAAAAATAAAAACATGAATTATTTAAAAACGCAAAAACTCCGATTTTTTGCATATTTGCATATGTTGTAGTTTAGACCCTACTTTACATCATCTGAGGTTTTTGTGTTGTTCACGCCATTGGTTGAGACACAACATGCTCTTAAATACAGGGTGGGTGTCATTTCAATCATAGAAATAAATAATGAATAGAATGGACCTATCTATCTCTTCAGACCACTGCATTTTAGCTGGTACACCTTTGACATTTAAATTGAATTGAAATGTTAACTTCTAATTACAGCCACAAAGATGGCCCCCATCGAATGTCAACTTAAATGGTCATGTCTATTTTATGATCTATATTTCAATGATTTCAATAGGTTTCCTATGGAGGATTGAGAGTATAATTTAAAACAACAGATATTCCCATTCAAGTCAACCTTCTCTGATGTGTGTGGACCTCCAACCATCTTTGTGGTACCATTTGAAAGTTGAAATTTCAATTTTATTCCCATTTCAGTACATTTATTAGCCAAAACATGACACCCACCATGGATTCAAGAGCATGTTGTGTCTCAACCGATGGTGGGCACAACACAAAAACCTCAGATGATGTAAAATAGGGTCTAAGCTACAACATATGCGAATATGAAAACAATTGTTGAAGCGTTTAGATCAGCTTTAACATTGCAGATAGATTGTGACTTCTATGTATGTAATCGTCTACATAATTTCCAATCCCCCATATATATTTTAGATAATTGATGTTTAAGCTAAAAAAAAAGACATTTATACAAATAAATAAAAATAAATACATAAATAATACAATGGTTTGACAACCCTATTTGTGAGCTTTCTAATGATGTCAACCTCAACCATTTATATTTTCCAGTGATGAAGACATGAATGTCTCATGGTATGGTGAGGTATGCAAAATGGGTCGACTTTGAGCATCTTTATCGCTTGAATGTTTTGGCATTCAGGTCCAAAAAGTCACTTTCTGAGCACTTCTACAAAGCGCAAATATGGATGGAAGGTTTCGTTCAAATCAAAAGGGCTGCTTTAAAAAAGTGATTGAATTCAAATGGATTTACCCGTAAACAAACAGCAACTCGGCAATAGAGAGTAATAGATTAATAGAGAGTAATGGCGTCTTTTTGTAGGCACTAACTCTGCCATGGTTCGTTGAACAAAGCGTATGTCAAAATTGAGTTTTTGTAGTTTTTTTTTATAAAGGCCGAAAAAGAAGGTCTGTGGTAAACAGGCTTAGGAGATCATATACGTTTTGTTCTATGCTATAATCTTCATCAGCTAACATCACTTTTTGTGAATTTTGAAGCATAAAAAAAAAGGCTTCATAATTCATAAAGGTCATGTTAACTGACTGATATTATCTCATAGAACAAAACATATATGATCTCATAAGCCTGTGTTAAACTCAGACCTGATTTTCCCCATTCATTTAACCCATAGGAATGGCTGAACAAACCAGAGGTAAATCATTTCTGGTTTTTAGGACTACAAGCTGGCGAGCTCTATTACTCGGCTGTTTGTGCACTGCAGCCATGATGGGTCAATACATCAACCAGGGACACTGTTGAGAAATGAGTAACAAAATCAGCTGAAACTGGGACTCATGTTTTTCCCCTTCTGTGCCAAAATCCCGAAGTATCCCTTTAGGGTTAACAAGGTTTTCATAGACTTCTTCATCTTAGGATGGAAGGCAAGTAGTAGAGCAATGCAAAGCCCTGTGTGAATAGATTAATTGCTGAGTTCCTCCCTTCCCTAATTTGCGGGCCCTGTGGTGGCCAATGCTGTCACAAGCAATAACATCCATGCCAGTTAGTGGCTCAAGCCCGCTTCACTAATTTGATAAAGGATACACAACTCATTCGACCTTCGCATCTTCAGTATTCACAAAAACAAAAAGGAAAGAAATGGATGTATCAACGTTGATGTATCATTACCATTTCAATCAAAATCCCATTGAACTAATCTGTTTACCCTCCGGCTTCTGCATTGACAGAGCTGAATATTGATACATTTTTGATAGTGTCATTAAAATCTGCAAGAAAAAAGGGGTGGATTTCCATGCTCTGCATTTCAAGTATACTACTTTTCAATTGATCTCGTATCTTGACTCTCCAATTCTTAAACCTGCCAGGGGAATGCTGTGTTTTTAGTTTATTTAGTTAATTGCTTAAAGTGTATATAGATCTGTATAATTCAGTAATCACCAACTACTCTTATTTTCTCTCATACAATATATTCTTCTTTTTCAGACCTGGAGGAGTGACAGTGCACTATTCTCTGGTCTTTCAGACAATTTCAGAGGATGACACAGGGACTCCAGCGTCAGCTGTGCCCAGCCTGCGGGAAATGGTGGCCAAGGCTTTGAGTGAAGAGGCCTCTCTGCCAGTGGATCTACAGTCATTAAACTTTGAACCAGGTAGCCAAATCACTGTGAATAAGCTATGTTATATTTGTGAAATACTTGTTTTGCATTGTTTTTGTACGTCTTTCCACAGTAAAAGTGATTCCACCAACTACAACACCTGTTGAGGAAGCTGTTGAGGAAGTGATTGAAGATGTAAGTACTGGCTTATTAATCTAGACTACCTATGGTAAAATACCTAACTTTGCATCAACACGCTTTTTTTTGTCTTTTTTATCAACAGTCCAGTGAGCCAGCTTTCCACAACGATCTGGAAATATTCACAGATGAGCCAGAGATTGCTGTGGAGAAGCCTCGTCTGGATGTTCCACTTGGCACTGTGGAAAAGGAAAATTCTCTTGTCACCCTCCTGGACTCTACAGATATTCCAGAAGAAGAAGAAGGAGCATCACCAGAGAGAGGTGATGTGCCCTACATCTACAAGGATACTAGTGATGAATTAGTGTACATTGCTGAGAGTGAGTCTGAAGCAACAACTGAACCAGAGGAAGAGGTGCCATTTATCACACACATGATTGAAACCATTCATGCCATTGATGAGGGAACTGGTGAGCTTGTAAGATACTATTTCCCAACGCCTCCTGCTGAGGGATACCCTGAGCCACCTTTTGGTAATTTAGTCCCTACTAATGGGTACCCTGTTTTACCCCATGAGGATTTGGATATTACCTCCGCTCCTGAAATAGAAAGTATAGAAACTGATACGCCAGCTGAACTGTTTCCTAACTTGATATCAGAGGAGGAGGCTGTTGTTGAGAAGGAGACTGAGCCTACTCCAACCACTCAGATTCTGCTCACCACAGCCACAGCCATTGAGGAAGAGGTATCTGACCCTGGATTACCTGTGACGACTCTCTCAGCCATCACAGATCAGCATGCCACTGAAGCAATAGAGGACCTTGAAGTTGAAGAGGATTTTAACCTTCTTCCGATTGAAGAGGTTGAGGAACCAGAACCTGAAAAAGACGTAGTTGTGGAACCAGAACCTGAGGAAGAGGTATTTGAGGAACCAGAGCCTGAGGAAGAAGTAACTGAGGAACCAGAACCTGAAGAAGAGGTAGTTGAAGAACCAGAGCCTGAGGAAGAGGTAGTTGAGGAACCAGATCCCAAGGAAGACATAGTTGAGGAACCAGAACCTGAGGAAGAGGTGGATGAGGTCTTGGTAGTTGAGGTCTCGGAACCTGAGGAAGAGGTATCTGAGGAACCAGAACCTGGGGAAAAGGTAGATGAGGTCTCGGAACCTGAGGAAGAGGTAGTTGAGGTCTTGGAACCTGAGGAAGAAGTAGTTGAACCAGAACCTGAGGAAGCAGTACTTGAGGAACTACAAACTGAGGAAGAGGTAGTTGAGGTCTCGGAACCTGAGAAAGAGGTAGTTGAGGAAATAGAACCTGAGGAAGAGGTAGTTGGGGAACCAGAGCCTGAGGAAGAGGTAGTTAAGCTCGCGGAACCTGAGAAAGAGGTAGTTGAGGAAATAGAACCTGAGGAAGAGGTAGTTGGGGAACCAGAGCCTGGGGAAGAGGTAGTTGAGGAACCAGAACCTGAGGAAGAGGTAGTTGAGGAACAAGAACCTGAGGAAGCGGTAGTTGAGGAACTAGAACCTCAGGAAGAGGTAGTTGAGGAACCAAAGCCTGAGGAAGAGGTAGTTGAGGAACCAGAACCTGAGGAAGAGGTAGTTGAAGAACCAGAACCTGAGGAAGAGGTAGTTGAGGAACCAGAGCCTGAGGAAGAGGTAGTTGAGGAATCAGAACCTGAGGAAGAGGTAGTTAAGCTCGCGGAACCTGAGAAAGAGGTAGTTGAGGAAATAGAACCTGAGGAAGAGGTAGTTGGGGAACCAGAGCCTGGGGAAGAGGTAGTTGAGGAACCAGAACCTGAGGAAGAGGTAGTTGAGGAACAAGAACCTGAGGAAGCGGTAGTTGAGGAACTAGAACCTCAGGAAGAGGTAGTTGAGGAACCAAAGCCTGAGGAAGAGGTAGTTGAGGAACCAGAACCTGAGGAAGAGGTAGTTAAGCTCGCGGAACCTGAGAAAGAGGTAGTTGAGGAAATAGAACCTGAGGAAGAGGTAGTTGGGGAACCAGAACCTGAGGAAGAGGTAGTTGAGGAACAAGAACCTGAGGAAGCGGTAGTTGAGGAACTAGAACCTCAGGAAGAGGTAGTTGAGGAACCAAAGCCTGAGGAAGAGGTAGTTGAGGAACCAGAACCTGAGGAAGAGGTAGTTAAGCTCGCGGAACCTGAGAAAGAGGTAGTTGAGGAAATAGAACCTGAGGAAGAGGTAGTTGGGGAACCAGAGCCTGGGGAAGAGGTAGTTGAGGAACCAGAACCTGAGGAAGAGGTAGTTGAGGAACAAGAACCTGAGGAAGCGGTAGTTGAGGAACTAGAACCTCAGGAAGAGGTAGTTGAGGAACCAAAGCCTGAGGAAGAGGTAGTTGAGGAACCAGAACCTGAGGAAGAGGTAGTTGAAGAACCAGAACCTGAGGAAGAGGTAGTTGAGGAACCAGAGCCTGAGGAAGAGGTAGTTGAGGAACCAGAGCCCAAGGAAGACATAGTTGAGGAACCAGAACCTAAGGAAGAGGTGGATGAGGTCTTGGTAGTTGAGACCTCGGAACCTGAGGAAGAGGTAGCTGAGGAACCAGAACCTGGGGAAAAGGTAGATGAGGTCTCGGAACCTGAGGAAGAGGTAGTTGAGGAACCAAAAGCTGAGGAAGAGGTACTTGAGGAACTACAAACTGAGGAAGAGGTAGTTGAGGTCTCGGAACCTGAGAAAGGGGTACTTGAGGAACCAGAGCCTGAGGAAGAGGTAGTTAAGGAACCAGAGCCTGAGGAAGAGGTAGTTAAGGAACCCGAGCCTGAGGAAGAGGTAGTTGAGGAACCAGAACCTGAGGAAGAGGTAGTTGAGGAACCAGAACTTGAGGAAGAGGTAGTTGAGCTCTCGGAACCTGCGAAAGAGGTACTTGAGGAAATAGAACCTGAGGAAGAGGTAGTTGAGGAACCAGAGGAAGAGGTAGTTGAGCTCTCGGAACCTGAGGAAGAGGTAGTTGATGAACTAGAACCTGAGGAAGCGGTACTTGAGGAACCAGACCCTGAGGAAGAGGTAGTTGAGGAACCAGAACCTGAGGAAGAGGTAGTTGAGGAACTAGAACCTGAGGAAGAGGTAGTTGAGGAACCAGAGCCTGAGGCAGAGGTAGTTGATGAACCAGAACCTGAGGAAGACATAGTTGAGGAACCAGAACCTGAGAAAGAGGTACTTGAGGAAATAGAACCTGAGGAAGAGGTAGTTGAGGAACCAGAGGAAGAGGTAGTTGAGTTCTCGGAACCTGAGGAAGAGGTAGTTGATGAAAAAGAACCTGAGGAAGCGGTACTTGAGGAACCAGACCCTGAGGTAGAGGTAGTTGAGGAACCAGAACCTGAGGAAGAGGTAGTTGAGGAACTAGAACCTGAGGAAGAGGTAGTTGAGGAACCAGAACCTGAGGAAGAGGTAGTTGAGGAACTAGAACCTGAGGAAGAGGTAGTTGAGGAACTAGAACCTGAGGAAGCGGTAGTTGAGGAACCAGAGCCTGAGGAAGAGGTAGTTGAGGAACTAGAACCTGAGGAAAAGGTAGTTGAGGAGCCTGAGGTAGAGGTAGTTGAGGAACCAGAGCCTGAGGAAGACATAGTTGAGGAACCAGAACCTGAGGAAGAGGTAGTTGAGGAACCAGAACCTGAGGAAGAGGTAGTTGAGGAACCAGAACCTGAGGAAGAGGTAGTTGAGGAACCAGAGCCTGAGGAAGAGGTAGTTGAGGAACCAGAACCTGAGGAAGAGGTAGTTGAGGAACTAGAACCTGAGGAAGAGGTAGTTGAGGAACTAGAGCCTGTGGTAGAGGTAGTTGAGGAACCAGAGACTGAGGAAGAGGTAGTTGAAGAACTGGAGCCTGAGGAAGATATTAGTGAGCCACCAGCTGAAGAAATTAAAATCATCCAACCTGTGGATTCTTTAGAGGACACTCTATTTGGAGAGAAAACTGATCCTGTTGAAGAGGACAATATTGTGCCAATAGCAGACCAGTCACCTGAGGAGGACATGGAGGAACTGTTGCCTGAATACCCTGGGTATGTGGACATCTATCCTGAGGAAGCTGTTGATACTCTGGAAGAAACAGGTGAGTAATGCAGGTTATAAAGGCTGTTCTAGTCCAGTAAAGAACAGACAACATGCATAATTAAACATTTAAAGCAATGCATTTCGTCGATAGAGGCGGGCAGTTGCATTACAGCTAATAATTACAGTCCGGCCCAGGAATGAGATATATTAATGGTCTATATTTGGACTGAGTGCTGTGCTGCCTGCTGATGAATGTTTTGTTAAATAGATCAGACAAATATTCACTGCATGGCCCCGGCAGAAATGAAGGGCTCGTCTGGAACGGTTTCATTCCTGCAGTCATATAGGGAATGAAGCTACACATTCAGTATAAAGCAGGATAATGTACAGTGAGGGAAAAAAGTATTTGATCCCCTGCTGATTTTGTACGTTTGCCCACTGACAAAGACATGATTAGTCTATAATTTTAATGGTAGGTTTATTTGAGCAGTGAGAGACAGAATAACAACAAAATATCCAGAAAAACGCATGTCAAAAATGTTATAAATTGATTTGCATTTTAATGAGGGAAATAAGTATTTGACCCCTCTGCAAAACATGACTTAGTACTTGGTGGCAAAACCCTTGTTGGCAATCACAGAGATCAGACGTTTCTTGTAGTTGGCCACCAGGTTTGCACACATCTCAGGAGGGATTTTGTCCCACTCCTCTTTGCAGATCTTCTCCAAGTCATTAAGGTTTTGAGGCTGACCTTTGGCAACTCGAACCTTCAGCTCCCTCCACAGATTTTCTATGGGAATAAGGTCTGGAGACTGGCTAGGCCACTCCAGGACCTTAATGTGCTTCTTCTTGAGCCACTCCTTTGTTGCCTTGGCCATGTGTTTTGGGTCATTGTCATGCTGGAATACCCATCCACGACCCATTTTCAATGCCCTGGCTGAGGGATGGAGGTTCTCACCCAAGATTTGACGGTACATGGCCCCGTCCATCGTCCCTTTGATGCGGTGAAGTTGTCCTGTCCCCATAGCAGAAAAACACCCCCAAAGCATAATGTTTCCACCTCCATGTTTGACGGTGGGGATGGTGTTCTTGGGGTCATAGGCAGCATTCCTCCTCCTCCTCCTCCACGGCGAGTTGAGTTGATGCCAAAGAGCTTCATTTTGGTCTCATCTGACCACAACACTTTCACCCAGTTCTCCTCTGAATCATTCAGATGTTCATTGGCAAACTTCAGACGGGCCTGTATATGTGCTTTCTTGAGCAGGGGGACCTTGCGGGTGCTGCAGGATTTCAGTCTTTCACGGCGTAGTGTGTTACCAATTGTTTTCTTGGTGACTATGGTCCCAGCTGCCTTGAGATCATTGACAAGATCCTCCCGTGTAGTTCTGGGCTGATTCCTCACCGTTCTCATGATCATTGCAACTCCACGAGGTGAGATCCTGCATGGAGCCCCAGGCCGAAAAAGATTGACAGTTCTTTCGTGTTTCTTCCATTTGCGAATAATCGCACCAACTGTTGTCACCTTCTCACCAAGCTGCTTGGCGATGGTCTTGTAGCCCATTCCAGCCTTGTGTAGGTCTACAATCTTGTCCCTGACATCCTTGGAGAGCTCTTTGGTCTTGGCCATGGTGGAGAGTTTGGAATCTGATTGATTGATTGCTTCTGTGGACAGGTGTCTTTTATACAGGTAACAAACTGAGATTAGGAGCACTCCCTTTAAGAGTGTGTTCCTAATCTCAGCTCGTTACCTGTATAAAAGACACCTGGGAGCCAGAAATCGTTCTGATTGAGAGGGGGTCAAATACTTTAAATGCTTTACATTAAAATGTAAATCAATTTATAACATTTTTGACATGCATATTTATGGATTTTTTTGTTGTTATTCTGTCTCTCACTGTTCAAATAAAAATACCATTAAAATTATAGACTGATCATTTCTTTGTCAGTGGGCAAACGTACAAAATCAGCAGAGGATCAAATACTTTTTTCCCTCACTGTATTATGTATTGGACAGTTGGCAGGCATTTGCAGTATGGGTAAAACACACTTGTGATGGTTAGTGACTTATTGAAATATCCTCTCCAATTACAAAGATGACACACCAGAGGTCAGTGAAGTGGAAGAGGCTGCATTGCCAGAGGAGAGTGAAGAGGAGATAGCAGTGACAGCCGAACCCATCCCAGACTATACACCAACACCACCTGCAGAATCTGACACTGTGCCTGTGGTAGATGTAACAGAGTCACCTTCAGAGTTAGAGCATATGGAGGAGGATACTGAGGAGCCTGAGGTGGTTGTTATCGATGAAGAAGCTGAAGAGGAGGTCGTAGAGGTCTCGGAACCTGAGGACGAGCGTGTGCAAGACATTGCAGACGAACTTGACCAAATGGACCTGTTGAGCACAGAGCCCATTGACCTTCCAGAGGCCAGTGGATACCCACTGGCTCCTGAGGAGCACCCCTTCGAGACCACAGCGTCTCCACCACTGAGATACCTGACCACGCCCTCCATGACCACGGCCAGTAAGGGCAGGGAGCTGGTGGTGTTCTTCAGTCTACGGGTCACCAACATGAGGTTCTCAGATGACCTCTTCAACAAGAGCTCTTCAGAATACAGATCCCTCGAGAACACCTTTATGGAACTGGTGAGTGAAAATGAAATATGTTCATAAAGGGGGGAATTCCAACCTGGGTTAAGTGCATGTAAATGGAACATAATCCCCTTATTTCTCTCTACACGTATTCTGACCTTGAACTTAAGCATGAGAATAGTATGCTTTTCATCCGCTAGTCATTTGGGGTGGAGATCAAAGAAATGAAGGTGTGGAGGAAGTGTGTCTACAGATACGCTGTATTCTTTATGCGCGATGAAACAATGAATAAGGTCGAGCAACCTGTCTGTTCCAAGTAGAACAACATCTATAATTGTTTCAATAGAAATAACACCATTCTCCATGCACTGTAATTTACAAATGGAAAAGCACTATCAATGAGAGCTAGGTAAATTAGTAAACTGTTTGGATAAGGGGATTGTAAATAAATCCAAAATCTAATCAAAATCGAAGTTTTTTTTACATGCACCGAATACAACAGGTGTAATCTTACAGTGAAATGCTTTCTTACAAGCCGTTAACCAACAATGCAGTTTTAAGAAAAATAAGTGTTAGGTAAACAATAGATAAGTAAAAAATATAAACAGCAGTAAAATAACAGTAAAATAACAGTAGCGAGGCTATATACAGAAGGTACCGGTACAGAGTCAATGTGCTGGGGCACCGGTTAGTCGAGGTAATTGAGGTAATATGTACATATGTTGGTAGAGTTAAAGTAACTATGGATAGATAATAAACAGAGAGTAGCAGGAGTGTAAAAGAGGGGGTGTGGGGGGGGGGGGGGACACACAATGCAAATAGTCCGGGTTGCCATTTCATTAGCGGTTCAGGAGTCTTATGGCTTGTGGGTAGAAGCTGTTAAGAATCCTTTTGGACCTAGACTTGGCGCTCCGGTACCGCTTGCCGTGCGGTAGCAGAAAGAACAGTCTATGACTAGGGTGGCTGGAGTCTTTGACAATTTTTAGGGCATTCCTCTGACACCGCCTGGTATAGAGGTCCTGAATGGCAGGAAGCTTGGCCCCAGTGATGTACTGGGCTGTACGCACTACCCTCTGTAGTGAATAAATGACAATTGTTTTAGATCTATTTTACCTTATGATCGCTGGAGACAAATGTGAAACCAGTCATATGGCAGCAAACTGAAGCATATCAACATATCACCTTTTCCACAGGGACATTTATGAAATACTGGCCTTATAACCTTGCAGGGATTAAATTTGGCGACCCAAGCTATAGGCTTCTGTAGCCATGAGCAAATGACATTATAACTCCAAACCTACTGAGTTGATTTATGATTTCTATAATATTTTAATTATATGTCCGAAATTATCGGTAGCTTTTCTTTCGTTCGTGTGGTTGTTCCTGAGGATTGCAAGCAATAGGGGATCATATTAGGCTAACGTATTACAAGTGCAATAATTTAGGACATTTAGCCTATTTGAATCGGTATGGAATGCAGACCATACGTAGCAGTTTAAACCTGGAGCTTGGTGAATGGTTCACGACGTCTTGGCTGTTGTCATCACAGTTCCATGATTAGTGAGGATTATTAGGGTAGATTTATAGGACTACTGTTCAACCCCTATCGTACACTTTTCTCACCTTCCAATATTTAATGGATTGAACAATTGAATATGTCAACTTTCAGGATGAATCAAACCACTGTATTTTTGAATCACCAATATATTTTGTGTATAAATACTTTCCTAACCCTAAATAATATACAAGTTCAGAGTATTTTTTTACCTACCAATTGGAGCTGAAAAGGAGATGAATATGCGTGTATTTAAATGGCTTTCTTTCATTGATCCTAATATTCGGAACTGTTCTCTCCATATATTCTAGTGAGTCTGTCGAAAAAATTATAATTAAAGGTACACCAAATTTAAAGGGATGGCTTTAGATAAATGTCCTGAAACCCCTACTGAATGAAAACTCCACGAGAAAATCTATTGGCCAGCAAGTGGGAGGGTTTTCAGCGGTTGAATTACATTTATTCAGCGCGAGCAAGGGAACCACGCCTGTAAAGCCTGTTACACAACTGCATAAGGTAAGTCTGAATACCAACAACTGAGAAGTGCGTAGGAAAGGCGTACAATTCCTAAGTCTGAATCGGGCCTAAAGAGATACGAGTAGTGCACGTCTTTATCGCACTGCAGGGTACCGAACCCAATGTCATATAATGCGAAAAGGATACCACCCACACCCAAGTGAGGAAAGAAATAGAATAGGAAATGAAGCTGAAACCCTTCTTACTATTTAGGCTAAATTAAAGAGCAACAGAGTTACATTTTATGTTTTTTTAAATTTATTTATTTATTTCACCTTTATTTAACCAGGTAAGCCAGTTGAGAACAGGTTCTCATTTATAACTGCGACCTGGCCAAGATAAAGCAAAGTAGTGCAATAAAAACAACACAGAGTTACATATGGGGTAAAAAAACATAAAGTCAGAAATACAACAGAAAATATATATACAGTGTGTGCAAATGTAGCAAGTTATGGAGGTAAGGCAATAAATAGGCTATAGTGCAGAATAATTACAATAGTATTAACACTGGAATGCTAGATGTGCAAGAGATTATGTGCAAATAGAGATACTGGGGTGCAAAAGAGCAAAATAAATAACAATATAGGGATGAGGTTGTTGGGTGGGCTAATTTCAGATGGGCTGTGTACAGGTGCAGTGATCGGTAAGGTGCTCTGACAACTGATGCTTAAAGTTATTGAGGGAGATAAGAGTCTCCAGCTTCAGAGATTTTTGCAATTCGTTCCAGTCATTGGCAGCAGAGAACTGGAAGGAATGGCGGCCAAAGGAGGTGTTGGCTTTGGGAATGACCAGTGAGATATACCTGCTGGAGCGCAGACTACGGGTGGGTGCTGCTATGGTGACCAATGAGCTTAGATAAGGCGGGGATTTGCCTAGCAGTGATTTATAGATGGCCTGGAGCCAGTGGGTTTGACGACGAACATGTAGTGAGGACCAGCCAACAAGAGCGTACAGGTCACAGTGGTGGGTAGTGTATGGGGCTTTGGAGACAAAACGGATGGCACTGTGATAGACTACATCCAATTTGCTGAGTAGAGTGTTGGAGGCTATTTTGTAAATGACATCGCCGAAGTCAAGGATCGGTAGGATAGTCAGTTTTACGAGGGCATGTTTGGCAGCATGAGTGAAGGAGGCTTTGTTGCGAAATAGGAAGCCGATTCTAGATTTAACTTTGGATTGGAGATTCTTTATGTGAGTCTGGAAGTTGAGTTTACAGTCTAACCAGACACCTAGATATTTGTAGTTGTCCACATACTCTAGGTCAGACCCGTCGAGAGTGGTGATTCTAGTCGGGTGGGCGGGTGCTAGCAGCGTTCGATTGAAAAGCATGCATTTAGTTTTACTAGTGTTTAAGAGCAGTTGAAGGCTACTGAAGGATTGTTGTATGGCATTGAAGCTCGTTTGGAGGTTTGTTAACACAGTGTCCAATGAAGGGCCAGATGTATACAAAATGGTGTCGTCTGCGTAGAGGTGGATCTGAGAGTCACCAGCAGCAAGAGCGACATCATTGATATACATGGAGAAAAGTGTCGGCCCAAGAATTGAACCCTGTGGCACCCCCATAGAGACTGCCATAGGTCCAGACAACAGGCCCTCCGATTTGACACACTGAACTCTATCTGAGAAGTAGTTGGTGAACCAGGCGAGGCAGTCATTTGAGAAACCAAGGCTATTTAGTCTGCCAATAAGAATGCGGTGGTTGACAGAGTCGAAAGCCTTGGCCAGGTCGATGAAGACGGCTGCACAGTACTGTCTATTATCAATCGTGGTTATAATATCGTTTAGGACCTTGAGCGTGGCTGAAGTGCACCCGTGACCAGCTCGGAAACCGGATTGCATAGCGGAGAAGGTACGGTGGTATTCGAAATGGTCGATGATCTGTTTGTTAACTTGGCTTTCGAATACTTTCGAAAGGCAGGGCAGGATGGATATAGGTCTGTAGCAGTTTGGATCTAGAGTGTCACCCCCTTTGAAGAGGGGGATGACCGCGGCTGCTTTCCAATCTCTGGGGATCTCAGACGTTATGAAAGAGAGGTTGAACAGACTAGTAATAGGGGTTGCGACAATTTCGGCGGCTAGTTTTAGAAAGAAAGGGTCCAGATTGTCTAGCCCAGCTGATTTGTAGGGGTCCAGATTTTGCAGCGCTTTCAAAACATCAGCTGTCTGAATTTGTGTGAAGGAGAAGCGGGGGGGGCATGGGCAAGTTGCAGCAGAGGGTGCAGAGTTGGTGGCCGGGTTAGTGGTAGCCAGATGGAAAGCATGGCCAGCTGTAGCAAAATGCTTGTTGAAATTCTCGATTATTGTAGATTTATCGGTGGTGATAGTGTTTCCTAGCCTCAGTGCAGTGGGCAGCTGGGAGGAAGTGCTCTTATTCTCCATGGACTTTACAGTGTCCCAAAACTTTTTGGAGTTAGTGCTACAGGATGCAAATTTCTGTTTGAAAAAGTTAGCCTTTGCTTTCCTGACTGCTTGTGTATATTGGTTCCTAACTTCCCTGAAAAGTTGCATATCGCGGGGGCTATTTGATGCTAATGCTGTACGCCACATGATGTTTTTGTGCTGGTCAAGGGCAGTCAAGTCTGAGGAGAACCAGGGGCTATATCGGTTCTTAGTTCTGTATTTTTTGAATGGGGCATGTTTATTTAAGATTGAGAGGAAATTACTTTTAAGGAACAACCAGGCATCCTCTACTGACGGAATGAGATCTATATCCATCCAGGATACCTGGGCCAGGTCAATTAGGAAGGCCTCCTCGCTAAAGTGTTTTAGGGAGCGTTTGACAGTGATGAGGGGTGGTCGTTTGACTGCAGACCCGTTACGGACGCAGGCAATAAGGCAGTGATCGCTGAGATCCTGGTTGAAGACAGCTGAGGTGTATTTAGAGGGTATGTTAGTCAGGATGATATCTATGAGGGTACCCATGTTTAAGGATTTAGGGTTGTACCTGGTAGGTTCGTTGATAATTTGCGTGAGGTTGATGGCATCTAGCTTGGATTGTAGGATGGCTGGGGTATTAAGCATATCCCAATTTAGGTCACCAAGCAGTACAAACTCAGAGGATAAATGGGGGGCAATCAATTCACATATGGTGTCCAGGGCACAGCTGGGGGCTGAGGGGGGTCTGTAGCAAGCGGCAACAGTGAGAGACTTATTTCTGGAAAGGTGGATTTTTAGAAGTAGAAGCTCAAACTGTTTGGGCACAGACCTGGATAGTATGATAGAGCTCTGCAGGCTATCTCTACAGTAGATTGCAACTCCACCCCCTTTGGCAGTTCTATCTAGACGGAAAATGTTATAGTTGGGGATGGAAATTTCAGAATTTTTGGTGGCCTTCCTGAGCCAGGATTCAGACACTGCTAGAACATCAGGGTTGGCAGAGTGTGCTAACGCAGTGAATAACTCAAACTTAGGAAGTAGACTTCTGATATTTATGTGCAAGAAACCAAGACTTTTGCGATTACAGAAGTCATCAAATGATAGCTCCTGGGGAGTAGGAGTGATACTGGGGGCTACAGGGCCTGGGTTAGCCTATACATCACCAGAGGAACAGAGGAGGACTAGAATAAGGATACGGCTAAAGGCTTTAAGAACTGGCCTTCTAGTGCGTTGGGTACATAGAATAAAGGGGACAGATTTCCGGGTGTTATAGAAAAGATTCAGGGCATTATGTACAGACAAGGATATGGAAGGATATGAGTAAAGTGGAGGTAAACCTAAGCGTTGGGTAACAATGAAAGAGATAGTATCTCTAGAGGCATCAATTGAGTCGGTCTCTGAGTGTATGGGCGGAGGGACAAAGGAGCTAACTAAGGCAGGTTTAGCTAGGCTGGGGGGTCTACAGTGATATAGTACAATTAGAAATAACCGAAACAACAATAAACTAACCATGTTTGGGCTGAGGCTAAACATAAACAGGATGTAGTACCGTAAAAAGGAACAGTCCAGCAGATATCAGCTGTATAGCTGAGTTATCATAAGGTCCGGTGGTGAAGCGCTAGTGAGTAAGAGGCCACGGCTAGCGTGTGCTACGTCCGTTTTGTTGTAGCCAGCTGGTAGCGATGAATCCGGAGTTAAAGGTCCAGTGATTCAGTGATTCCGGCGGAAAAACTGATATGTTCTGGGTCGATAACGCGCTGTGCAGACTGGCCGAATATCCGGTGATCAATGTCCAGTGATTAAAAATTAATCCCGCGGAAAAAAATCCAATATTCTGGGTGCAACACCGCTAGCTGTGGCTAATAGCAAGTAGCTAGTTCAGTAGCTAGTTCAGTTTAGTGAGTAAGAGGCCACGGATAACGTGTGCTAACGGGCCAGGGCTAGCAGATGGATGGAATCTTCGTGGTTAACGTCGTAACCACATCAGACGATTTCGTCGGCAGACCAGTCGTGTAGGATCGGCGGGGCTCCGTGTCAACACTAGGTGGTCCCGTCCGGTTGATAGAGAGGTAGATAGCCGGGAGATGGGCCTAGCTCGGGATGATTAGCCAGACCACAGCGTCCGTTTTGTTGTTGTTGTAGCCAGCTGGTAGCGATGAATCCGGAGTTAAAGGTCCAGTGAATCAGTGATTCCGGCAGAAAAACTGATATGTTCTGGGTCGATAACGCGCTGTGCATACTGGCCGAATATCCGGTGATCAATGTCCAGTGATTAAAATTAATCCCGCGGAAAAATCCAATGATCTGGGTGAAACACCGCTAGCTGTGGCTAGTTAGCTGGCTAGCTAGTTTCAACTGGAGATTCTAGATTCTAGATAAAAGGTAAGTCAATAATAGAATCCGTTCCACATTGAGTGAGGCGGGTTGCAGGAAAGTATATTTTGTAGAAGGATGAAAAGTCTGATAGGGAAATATGTACGAAAAATACAAAAAAAAACAGGGTATTTACAGGCTATTTACAGACACACGACAGAAACAGGACTGCACTACTTCGCCATCACTACTTCGCCACTCTTTACATTACTGACTGATGTCTTTCAGATCCCCATCACTAGGCAAAGGAGCTGGCCATTTACATTGACTTATTATCACTGACCAATGACGTAGAAAGGAAGAACTGCTTTTCAGCGATTACAGTCTAATCCGTTAAATGTATTTCACACGTTGGAAAAACTAAATTGGGTAAATTACCATTTACCTAAGCATTTGCTTCACTGTCTGTCTGTAGTGTGTTTAAGTGATTCGATTGAATCGATGAATGTACTTAGCTCTCACTAATGGCGCTCAGCTTCATTATCACTGAAAACAGCCCCCTGACCTGTGCTGGAACAGAACTACTGTAATACCTTTTCTCAACGACTTCATCAAGGGACTGTAAAATTAACTCATAACAAGTAATCTTTTTTTGTGTGTAATATTTACCTCCCCAATTTCGTGATTGCGATCTTGTCTCATCGCTGCAACTCCCCAACGGGCTCGGGAGAGGAGAAGGTCGAGTCATGCGTCCTCTGAAACATGACCCAAGTAGAGCCTTGACTATTCTGACTACAATACAAATCAGTGTTTTACTTTATAGGCGCAATTCAACCCCAACGGACACAGAGAAGCAAAGTAGTTAAATGTTGTTTCAATTTGAATCAGATTCCCAGCTATGCAGGTATGTAGGCAACCTTTAAGGTGTTCCAACTCTTGAGCATATGTATTTTCGAAAGATATGGCATTTCACTCACAATTTGTGCATAATTAACATATAATTGCAGAGTGGGCTATGCTCTCTGTTTGTCTAAAATGGTAGCTTTGAATCCCTTTGACAAAACCAATAAGTGAGAAAAACTATAAAGAACATTGCTGTGCTGACAACAAAAGTCTGATGAACTACCAAGCCCTGATATCTCTACCAGCATCAAAGCTGTCCTAAGTTGCCCTCTAAAGACCAAAAACTTTTCAATGTGCTTCCTGCCAGTAACGGTTCTACATTCAATATTTCCAATTTAAAGAAATAACTAACTGAAGGTGACGTTTTTTTGCCCCCCGGACTTGTCTGATCAATGCTCAGGAGCTGAGCAATTACATACTTTTAAATGGTTTATTCAACTCAGAGGGAAGGTGCTGGCTTAGACCTGGTTGTATTATATTTTCACTTCATGGCTTTGAATAACAGGACACTGCCACACCAGTCAGTAGAGGATTTGAGTATCAGGGCTTTGTTACACTACAATAGTGTATAAAACCCTTGGTAACTACGGACAGTGATTAAATGTCACTTATTAGAAAGTCGTTAAAATAAGTGAAGGCCAATAGTCTCTTTCTATGCCTAAGAGAAAAAAGTGAAACACATTGGAAATGTCAATTGAAAATAATTTGTCCTCAACGCTTTAGTCACTTTTGGGTTTTCTCTCCTGTTTCTGTCCAGCTGCTGCCTTACCTCCAGTCCAATCTAACAGGATTCAAGAAGCTAGAGATTCTTAACTTCAGGAATGGCAGCATTGTAGTCAACAGCAAGATGAAGTTCACCAAGTCAGTGCCATACAACGTGACCCAGGCTGTCCACTGTGTCCTGGAAGACTTCTGCAACGCTGCTGCCATGAGACTCAACATTGAGATTGACAGTCACTCTCTAGACATAGAGCCTGGTATGAGACGAGGCCCTGGTTGTGTCCCAAATGGCACCCTATTCCATTTATAGTGCACTACTTTTGACTAGGGCCCATAGATAGGGAATACAGTGCCATTTCAGACGCAGAACATGTTTCACTGCAGAGTGTTGCACTCATTTCAAGAGGTTTACAGAATATGAAATACATAACAAATATACAGTAGTAACAGTCTAATGAATAAAAACATGTTTTGCACTGAGACTATTACAGCTATAAAGAATAAAGCACTTTTACCGTAAACTATAAGTTGGTGAGAGTGTAAAATCTATTGAATGTTATGGGCCATCAATGCTAGACTTTTCAGTAGCTAAAGTGCTAAACCTTCAAATTCAATGCAGACAGAAAGCTGAGGAAGACCTCATTAAAATCAAATCAAACACTTTTGACTACCTCCCTGAGAAAAAAGATTGTTAAAAAGGGGGAAAAGACAGCTTCACAGCTACTTTGGTATTTCATGAAAACTTCCCCCTTCCTCATCCTTTTTTAACAGCTGATCAAGCAGATCCCTGTAAGTTCTTGGCATGCAACGACTTCTCTCACTGTGTGGTGAACCGATGGTCTCGGGAGGCTGAGTGTCTCTGTGACCCGGGGTACATGACGTTGGACGGCCTGCCCTGTCAGAGCATCTGTGTCCTGCAGCCTGACTACTGCCAGAACGGGGGCCATTGTGAGATAGTACCAGGGCATGGAGCCACTTGCAGGTACCTTAGAATACTTGAACATATAGGAAACATTGCAGTATGTTTCTATACATGAATATCAAGATTTGTATTAAACCATTCATTTTTACTGCTACCAAATATTCATAATATCCATTGTTACAACATGTTGTTCTCCTTGTTTGTTGTTTCCTTAGTGTTGCGAGGAAAGCAACACAACAATATAATACCACATTCAACACTATGCACACACTCTTCATGAACTGTAACATCCATTATGTGCTCTAACCAATTGTCTTTCACCTCTTTAGATGCCCAATAGGTAAAGTCTGGCACTTTAACGGGGAGCGCTGCACTGAGCTGATGGCCGTGCCAGTAGACCCCTTCCTTTTCATAAGCTGCTTTGTGGGCTTCCTGTCCTTTGTTTATGCCGTGATAGCTCTCATGTTATTCATGTACACACAATGTAGACAGACCAGAGAGACAGTGACTTTGGCGTAAGCAAAAAGTATTTTCTTCACTGTGTGGATTTGTATGGTACATGTATTTAGCTGTACTATATGTATTCTTATTTCAACACTCACTATATATACAGACGTTCTGGTTAGAGATAACATCCATTTTGCTTTTAGAGCTGAGAGCTGATCTGGTACTGTAGTCTTAATACTAGTGGACTTGGGTGACGTTATCTTGACACTATAAGCTCACAGCTTGCTGTCGCAGACTTCCAGACAGTGTCATGCTGACACTGGAACCTACAGAAAACATTTCTCTATAATACATTTCTCTTAATATAATTTAGTTCAAACCCGATTAAACATACTCACCTCAGCTACAGAGGTAAAAAGGAACTTCTCATAAAAGGTTTTAATTTTGGGGATTAAATCTTTAGCTGTCACCACCACTCAAATCTTGGTTCTTATTTAACATCCACCTTCAAAGCTAATCATTTTGCCTTTACCGGTATATGCTTCAAGATGTATTTCTGTATAAGGCAACTTATGTTTATTCTTCAAAATATCCTTCACTAACTATGCTACCACTTAACTAATCCCTCTACAGAGTATATGTAAAAACAGCGATAAAGTGCTTACAATGACAAAGTCGTGTTCAAGCAAAGGTTAAAGTGTCAATGGCTTTAGTTCCCCGTCTGATCCGGTTAGTTCCATGTGAAATTGTGCGAGCAGCTTTTCTGCTTGTCTGGGGATTTGGGGGCTTCAACCCTACAAGGAACCAGTTAACCCACCCACACAGACCTGGATTTGCCATCTCCCATTAACACAGTGTACATCCAAAATGGCACCCTATTCCCTATATAGTACTAATCTAGCTCCTAGACCAGACAGCACCACAAACAGTCAACAATAACAGTCTTAGAACATCTAAAGGTTAATACGTTATTTAGCTTTCCTGTAATCTTATTGTAACTAGTTTAAGATTTCTCAGGTCAAAGATAAAGATCCATTTTGTTTCAGCAAATCTATTCATTTAAACAATTTTATTTATTAGACATTTTGCAGGATGAAATCTCGAGCTGCAGCATCTCGTTTTCAAGGGTGTCCCCCCCCCCCAAAAAAAGGTACCACTTTACTTGACACCTAGCGTCATAAGTCATAACCATGTCATAATAATGCTTAATGACAGTGTCAATGTTTATTTTCTACAAGTTATTTTAAATATGAAACAACATGACTTTAAATAATTCATTACAACAAAAAAAGATTTAAGAAACAAACTTTAAAATGAAAGGCAAATTCTTGGCAGGGAAAAAATACATTTGAATAAAATGTGGGTTTTGAAACTTACGTAGGTGTCATAACCAGCCATAAAATAACACAATATATGTCACAACAGGTGTAAATAAATGGGTCATGACAGTGTTATGACCATATTATGACAAGTTAAGTCAGCTGTTATGTCATTATGACACGGTTATGACCATGTCATAACGTGTTGTGACGCTAGGTGTCAAGTAAAGTGTTACCCTACAACTAATACAAACTACTGCTACAACAGTTGTATTGCTTCTTTAAATCAGCACAACAGTTTTCAGCTGTGCTAACATAATTGCAAAAGGGATTTCTAATGATCAATTAGCCTTTTAAAATGATCAACTTGGATTAGCAAACAACGTGCCATTGGAACACAGGACTGATGGTTGCTGATAATGGGCCTCTGTACGCCTATGTAGATATTCCATTAAAAATCAGCCGTTTCCAGCTACAATAGCCATTTACAACATTAATAATGTCTACACTGTATTTCTGATCAATTTAAAGTTATTTTAATGGACAAAAAAATTGCTTTTCTTTCGAAAACAAGGACATTTCTAAGTGACTCCAAACTTTTGAACGGTAGTGTACATAAATACATATTTACAAATATCTTCATGGTGATGTTTCTATTAGTTAAAAACAAACAGCTCTTAACATTTGAAAAAGGGCTTTCTTAAATTCACTGTGATTTTAATGCCCTGATTTATATAGGTAAATCATTCCAGTCAGTTGGTCCTATCTATCTTAAAGATCTTACTCCAACCTCATGATGTACCCTTGGAATTTGGAATTGCTGCTATTGTCGAAAGGAGTAGTATGAGTCTTGTAAAGTTAGGTGTTCCTTAATATATACAGTTCATACATTTAAAAATAAATTGGTACCAATGCAGTCATTTTCTGTTTGGGAGTGATAGACAGTTTGGAGAGTCATACATTGTGCAATGATGCGTCTTATAATGGCATCCAAGAATGAATCTGCAAAGATTGTTATAAATGACATCTAATTCGTAAAGTAAGGTCTTGGTTGTGTTTTGATAGATGATGTCGCCATTGTCTAGGATAGGAAGCAGCAGCTGGGTTACTAAGGTCTTTCTAATGGTTACAGTAAAACAATTCTTATAGTAGATCTATAGTAACCCAAGCTTATAGTTAATTGTTTTTGTAATATTATCAATATGCTTTCCAAAAGATGAGTCTATCCCCAAACCCAGATATTTCAAACAATCAACACTTTCAAGCATTGTTCCATCACATTTAGAAATTGCCTGCTGTGGAGTTTATTCTTTGCCATGTACCAAACAGCATGATTTAGGACTTTGTTTGATTTAAAACCAAATAATTTGCTACAAATCATTTTTGTAAAGTGTTAATATCATCTGGGAGAGTTGCTTGTATCTGCAAAATATTTGAACCCGATGTATTCGGACAAATTAGAGGCAATTCAATTATGAATATAGAGAAGAGGGGTGCCAATACTGAGCCTTGAGGTACACCTCTACTGAGTCCAAGAAGTTGTGATTTGTGTCCTATGAAAACACATTATTTTCTATTGCAAAGATATGCATGGAACCAGTTTAGTGATCTGTTAGTGAAACCAATGTTTTGAAGTTGTCCTATTAAGATAAAATAATCAACTAAATCAAATGCTTTTGATAAAAGAAAACTAGAAGATGGCACCAGTTAGTTTGCCTTGGTCAGAAGAAGAATGTATAACATTAGTAAGTTTCACTAATGCTGTAGATGTAGAACGGTTGGGTCTAAAGCCAGATTGAAATGGTGAAATTAAATTAAAATGTATCTAGTACTGATACATTTGGGAATGTATTAATTCCTCAAAGATTTTTGCTATTGAACAACAATTTAGGCCTACAATAAGGACAGATTCTAAAATGATTGGTCTATAAGCAAAGGTAAAGTACTCTTTGTTTTTGCCAAGAGGATACTGCACCATATTTAACTCAGTCATTCCATGATGACCATCTCACAGGTCTTTATACTGTACACTAGAACCTCCTGACTAATAAGTATTCTTTACAGAAACACCTTGTCGTGCTTCACCCAATGTGACTTTGCCCCTTGGGATAATGTGTAGTGGCAATTGTTTTATTTTTCGCTACTTCCTTTGCTCGTTTTGTCTCAATATCAGTTTTGTTATTATTTTGTAGATACCCAGAAAAGTATACGTCTTCCAGGCCTGACAAATTAAGAAAATAGAGTGTTGAATGACATCAACACCATGTATTGAGGTAAGGACTTGCTAGGTCATTTGTTTTCTCTGGACAACTTTTTGACCTTTATTTGACATTCATTTCTGACCCAGACAGAGAATGCCAAGGCATCAAATTACATTATCGAAACAAGAAAGCTAATCAAACCATGACATCATAATTATTATTCAAACAAATTGGGCTATTATCTTTCCGCTAGTTTACGGGTGAAGCTCAAATTGGTTTAGAGCGGAGTGTATTTCTACAACGGACAGTAAGCCACAGACAGACAGAAAGACTTCACACAGACAAACTAAACCACCCAAAGGGAAAGCTTATCCCATGTTATTCACCTCTTGATGGAGGAGAGGCGGATTCTCAAGCCTGTTTGTGAGCAGAAGCCGTTGTTGCTTTCGGAATGCAGGCTTTGTCAGTAGTCTGGCTTTGTGATTAGTCTGGCCTTCTTTGATCCTCTTTCCGGGTCAGTGTTATATTGTTGTTGAGGAACTGGGTCATATTGAATTAAAGGGTTAAGTTAAAAGAAACAGAATGCAGAATTGAGTTTGGCTGACTTTCATTAAAAAGATCATACAATTCAAAGCATCAGACTTGGGTTTATACAGTATGCCAGTTTGATTAATGATTTACATCTTAGCTTGCATGCACTGTACACTGTCTTTGTGAAAGGTAACACTGGCATCTGTTTTTCTCTTTTTTAGACTTGATGACTGCAGAAGAGACACAGGAAAGTTTATAAAGGATATCTAATCGCGGATGCAGATCACAGACTGTTGTGATTGCAGAAAGACATTGACCTGTTGGCTACTGATGGACAGACAGGCACTCAGCCAGACAACCCCTTCATTTGACCTTTAAAGCCTGTGTTTTACCAGAAAGGATACTCCCCTTTCTGTCAAACAGACATTCAGGCGAACTCTGTGGACAGCTGTACTCAATCATTGTCAGCAGTGGGCAACCAAAGACTCGAGAACGACAGATGAATGTCAAACGGATGTGATCATTTTGCTGCATTTAACAAGGTGCTAAGGCACCCCAGGACAGCTAACCGCTTTTATACATATGTGCTGACATTTATTTTAGTAGTTGGGAATGTGTTTTTAATTTAAAATGCCAGATGAAAAGTTATAAGAAATGTTTTCCTCATAATGAGGTACTTATGTTGCAATGGAGTTTAGTGAATAACACATACTGTACACCTGTGTGGGTGATGTATCATTAACGTCTGTCTCTGTAATACTGTAATGGTGTTTCCTCAGTGTTGTGAAACTACTGTTCTGTACACGTCGGGGAAATTAATTGCTCACCGTCTTCAATAGGGCTTTTTTAACTCTATTTCCTCACAGAACTGTCTGTATTTTTGCTGCTGTAGCATTGAGTAATAGAACGTCAAACATGAGGGGCAAAATCAGTTGAGTGAAAGATGGAATGCGTTTATTTCAACAGTTAGAGATCAGCATTAGAAAGTGACAGTGAAAAGGCAGTATTTGAGGAATGATTGTAACGCGTGGAGAGACACAGAGCATATCGAAGCCAGTCAGTAAATGGTTGTACATTACAAGAGATATTCCAGGAGACCCCACAGTACAGTAGTACACCCTGGTGTTCAAGTCATACATAAATACTTAGATCTAAACTGAAGAAGACATGCCTCAGACACGAGCATGAGTGGATAGATCTCATGCATTCAAACAACCACGATGTCGCCTTTTCGCTTGTGCAGAGCGTCAAAGGGAATGAGAAGCGCTAGAAAACAAACTCCAGACTAACAAATAGCCTTACCTGAAGAGAGTAGTTCTAGTCTCACAAGAGATTGTCTCTAAAACACACAGTACTGTACATGACAAAGGCTGTCCTCCTCCTTGTAGCTTTGTTTGGATGAATTATTGCTTCATTTTAAAGTAGCTCTTTTTCAAGAAACATGAGTCGTGCCCAAACCCTTTGATTTTAGAGTAGAAAGATTTCTTTTGAAAATAAATGTGTACATTCCTGTAGAAACATTCCTCTCTTTGTATCATATGCTTATATAAAATATTCTGTACGTAAGTGTCTATTGAAATATGAGATAAATCCAGGAAAGGGAAGACTAGCTGACTACTGTATGAGCTTGATGTCTTCTTGACCCCACCAACTTCATTCAACATGATTTCACCATTCAGTTCTGCTCCCATATGCACATTTGGTCCAACATTATGACTTGAACGCTATTTGAAATCCTAGAGTATCTCAAGATTTGTATGTTTCACTTCAGGTAATACATAATCTCTTCACATCATAATTAAGTTTAATTAGTACATTATTTTTCTTCTTAAGACAATATTTGGAATATCATAGCCTTGTGTGGACAACATGAAACAATGCATTTCAATTTCAACCATGTGGCTTCAGGAATTCATGGTTGGGGAAAGTGAAAAGGAAATATCTTTCTTCAGCTTTCTTTCGATCTTTCTCTCATTAGCATACCTAAATCACACATATACGAAGAATAAGACAAATAAACAAAAAGGACTGAAGGAACAAATCAACAAACTCAAATTACATTCGGTCTGAAAGCCAGAGGTTAAAAAAAAAGTTACCATTTCAGTATTATCAAATATAATAATTTAAAATTAATGTGAATTTATGTGCAGTTACTGAAAATAATCCTTAGATGAACCTGACGCTCAAGTATAACTGTCTCACATGAGAGAACAGAGAGATCATCATCACCCCACCGCCACCACCCCCAGAATGAGTTCTAGCTCATTTCCACCCATGGATCCAACATCTATTTTGTGCAAGCATTGTCCTGTAATAACTACATGAAAACAAAGTAAAACAGCAAGTATTGGTTTGCGTGAAATCATCAAAAAGCTGTTAAGACTGCAGAGAGACAAAACGATGAGACTTCAGGTTAAACCACCAACACAATAATAAACATCTACGATTTAATACTCTTAAAACTCTTATTTGGAGGCGCAGCTTTGAAACAGTCCCTACTTTTAGCAAATTACCCTGTTAAAGTAGTTTTTTTTTATATATAAGGCCTCGTAGTTAAAGTAGCATGAATATTAAAGAAAAACATCACAATTGCTCAAGAAACAAAACTAGATGTAATAATTACACACTGTCTGATTCCTCTGCATAGGTTCACTGCAAATTCCCCTGCACCCACCAACAAATAATAATCAACAAGACAATTGAAAGCCGGCAAGACCAACAACATGAACAAACAAAAAAGGACAATGAACAAAAAGCAGTTCACTTATGACTTGAGTACCTCCAGTCAAAACATGGTACAGTATGCTTGAATGCCCGCCGTGTTAGGTACAGTATCTAAGTGCATTCTTCCCTTTGCTGTAGTGAGATAGAGACCTGTGGTTTGGGACAGGGTCTTTAGCGCCTAGGCACACATCTAGGATCAGCTTCCTCAATCCTAACCATTAGTGGGGAAAATGAAAAACTGACCCAGGATCAGCGACTAGGGGCAATTTCACCCTACACCCTTTACTTGAGGAGGCTCTGCAGCATGGCTGTGGCGTAGGTTGGGCGGGCCTGCCGGCTCTCGATGGCGCTCCGGAGGTACTGGATGCCCCCGCAGCGCTCCCAGATCTCCTCAAACTGCCGGGGCAGGATCTCAGCTCCCCTCTTCCTCGTCAGGCCTGTCTCCTCCAGGCTCAGCTCACACATCTCCATGTCGTCTTTTCCTACAGACACACAGAGAACACAGCAAAACAACAAGAGTTTTATGAGGCAGTAACAGTATGAATAGTATAGACAGGCACATAAACGCACACACACAAAGAAAATCCCCTATAAGTAAGAGTTCTGTCCCCTCCAGTCAGTGACTGACCTGCCACCAGCAGGATGGGTTGCTTGTCCGGATGCAGCTCCATCTGCCTGGCGATCCAGGGTCCGTCAAAGTGGGCATACCACCAGCCCTTCTTCTTGTTCTGGGGGTCCTTGTACTGGTCCCCGGGCCGGATGAAGGGGATGCGGAAGTAGCGCTGCTGCCTGTTCATGGCCACCTCATGCTGCCTGGCTGGGATGGGCGGGGCGGGGTTTGCCTGAGCTGTTGGGGAAGGGGTTAGTTAGTTAGAGAGGCTAATGGCGCTGGCTGATTGCAATGGGAACAGAAACCAATAGGGATGGGAAGGAACAGGAACCAATAGAAATGGAAACAGGTACCAATAGGAATGTGAACAGGAACGGGAAGGAAGAGCAAGAACGAAGGATGCTGGGACTGTGTTGCTGCTAGAGCTGGGGAGGAGGGGTCAGAATTATCAGAGATCAAATCAGAGTGACAAGCAGCATGTCAGATGTTTGTTATAGAGCCTGCTCGTATCAAAACATAAAGAACACACATTTGCATATTATACGCAAAGTGGAGCTTAAATAAATAAGGGAATACATAGGCCAAGTGATTCAAAGGGGTGGGTGGGAGGCTCTATGGAGAACAGGACCAGGGAAAGACAGGGGTTGCAGTAGCCTCAGCCCTGTTGACAGGCATGGTACCGTACAGTTCATAATTTCCTTTAGTTTAGAGCAACCTCTCCCAGATTCACTGCCACCAAACAAAATGGATCCATTACACCAACTTACTAAAGGTGAGAAAGCAGAAAAGGTTGTGACGTTAACTGTGAGGCTGACACTTTGGAACCCCAACACCATTGAGGTATTATTAACTAGAGACAAAGATCAACAATGGCCGCCCTCTCATTCCCAACACCTTTCAGAGAGTCCCTCCCTCGTATAAACAGTTGTTTTTGTCCAGAGAAAAAGCTTGCAAAAGCTGCAACCGAGAGAGACTAATAGAATTTCTTTGGGGCGTTTATTCCAATGATGTACAGTTTAAGTCGGAAGTTTACATACACCTTAGCCAAATACATTTAAACTCAGTTTTTCACAATTCCTGACATTTAATCCTAGTAAAAATTCCCTGTCTTTGGTCAGTTAGGATCACCACTTTATTTTAAGAATGTGAAATGTCAGAATAATTGTAAAGTGAATGATTTATTTCAGCTTTTATTTCTTTCATCACATTCCCAGTGGGTCAGAAGTTTACATACACTCAATTAGTATTTGGTAGCATTGCCTTTAAATTGTTTAACTTGGGTCAAACATTTCGGGTAGCCTTCCACAAGCTTCCCACAATAAGTTGGGTGAATTTTGGCCCATTCCTCCTGACAGAGCTGGTGTAACGGAGTCAGGTTTGTAGGCCTCCTTGCTCGCACACGCCTTTTCAGTTCTGCCCACACATTTTCTATAGGATTGAGGTCAGGGCTTTGTGATGGCCACTCCAATACCTTGACTTTGTTGTCCTTAAGCCATTTTGCCACAACTTTGGAAGTATGCTTGGGGTCATTGCCCATTTGGAAGACCCATTTGCGACCAAGCTTTAACTTCCTGACTGATGTCTTGAGATGTTGCTTCAATATATCCACATAATTTTCCTTCCTCATGACGCCATCTATTTTGTGAAGTGCACCAGTCCCTACTGCAGCAAAGCACCCCCACAGCATGATGCTGCCACCCCCGTGCTTCATGGTTGGGATGGTGTTCTTCAGCTTGCAAGCCTTCCCCTTTTCCCGCCAAACATAACGATGGTCATTATGGCCAAACAGTTCTATTTTTGTTTCATCAGACCGGAGGACATTTCTCCAAAAAGTACAATCTTTGTCCCCATGTGCAGTTGCAAACCGTAGTCTGGCTTTTTTATGGCGGTTTTGGAGCAGTGGCTTCTTCCTTGCTGAGTGGCCTTTCAGGTTATGTCGATATAGGACTCATTTTACTGTGGAATACTTTTGTACCTGTTTCCTCCAGCATCTTCACAAGGTCCTTTGCTGTTGTTCTGGGATTGATTTTTGCACCAAAGTACGTTCATCTCTAGGAGACAGAACGTGTGTCCTTCCTGAGCGGTACGACAGCTGTGTAGTCCCATGGTGTTTATACTTGCGTACTATTGTTTGTACAGATGAACGTGGTACCTTCAGGCATTTGCAAATTGCTCCCAAGGATGAACCAGACTTGTGGAGGTCTACCATTTTTTTTTTCTGAGGTCTTGGCTGATTTCTTTTGATTTTCCCATGATGTCAAGCAAAGAGGCACTGCGTTTGAAGGTAGGCCTTGAAATACATCCACAGGTACATCTCCAATTGACTCAAATGATGTCAATTAGCCTATCAGAAGCTTCTAAAGCCATGACATCATTTCCTGGAATTTTCCAAGCTGATTAAAGGCACAGTCAATTTAGTGTATGTAAACTTCTGACCCACTGGAAGTGTGAAACAGTGAATTATAAGTGAAATAATCTGTCTGTAAACAATTGTTGGAAAAATTACTGGTGTCATGTACAAAGTAGATGCCCTAACCGACTTGCCAAAACTATAGTTTGTTAACAAGAAATGTGTGGAGTGGTTGAAAAACGAGTTTTAATGACTCCAACCTAAGTGTATGTAAACTTCCAACTTCAACTGTATATACAATCTCTATATGTGAAAACACATCATTGCTTTGTACCAAACTCCTTGACAGACGTACTATATGTGAATACTTTTCATTGCAAGGATGTCAAAGTCTATTTGTACGGCCAGCTACTCATTGTCTGATGCACTCCAGTGAATGAGAGGGTCTGAACTGATTTGATATTTTCAAGGACAGGAAAATAATAGAGGGAATATAGATACAGTGGGGGAAAAAAGTATTTAGTCAGCCACCAATTGTGAAAGTTCTCCCACTTAAAAAGATGAGAGAGGCCTGTAATTTTCATCAAAGGTACCCGTCAACTATGACAGACAAAATGAGGAAAAATAATCCAGAAAATCACATTGTAGGATTTTTTATGAATTTATTAGCAAATTATGGTGGAAAATAAGTATTTGGTCAATAACAAAAGTTTCTCAATACTTTGTTATATACCCTTTGTTGGCAATGACACAGGTCAAACGTTTTCTGTAAGTATTCACAAGGTTTTCACACACTGTTGCTGGTATTTTGGCCCATTCCTCCATGCAGATCTCCTCTAGAGCAGTGATGTTTTGGGGCTGTCGCTGGGCAACACAGACTTTCAACTCCCTCCAAAGATGTTCTATAGGGTTGAGATCTGGAGACTGGCTAGGCCACTCCAGGACCTTGAAATGCTTCTTACGAAGCCATTCCTTCGTTGCCCGGGCGGTGTGTTTGGGATCATTGTCATGCTGAAAGACCCAGCCACGTTTCATCTTCAATGCCCTTGCTGATGGAAGGAGGTTTTCACTCAAAATCTCACGATACATGGCCCCATTCATTCTTTCCATCACACGGATCAGTCGTCCTGGTCCCTTTGCAGAAAAACAGCCCCAAAGCATGATGTTTCCACCCCCATGCTTCACAGTAGGTATGGTGTTCTTTGGATGCAACTCAGCATTCTTTGTCCTCCAAACACGACGAGTTGAGCTTTTACCAAAAAGTTCTATTTTGGTTTCATCTGACCATATGACATTCTCCCAATCCTCTTCTGGATCATCCAAATGCACTCTAGCAAACTTCAGACGGGCCTGGACATGTACTGGCTTAAGCAGGGGGACACGTCTGGCACTGCAGGATTTGAGTCCCTGGCGGCGTAGTGTGTTACTGATGGTAGGCTTTGTTACTTTGGTCCCAGCTCTCTGCAGGTCATTCACTAGGTCCCCCGTGTGGTTCTGGGATTTTTGCTCACCGTTCTTGTGATCATTTTGACCCCACGGGGTGAGATCTTGCGTGGAGCCCCAGATCGAGGGAGATTATCAGTGGACTTGTATGTCTTCCATTTCCTAATAATTGCTCCCACAGTTGATTTCTTCAATCCAAGCTGCTTACCTATTGCAGATTCAGTCTTCCCAGCCTGGTGCAGGTCTACAATTTTGTTTCTGGTGTCCTTTGACAGCTCTTTGGTCTTGGCCATAGTGGAGTTTGGAGTGTGACTGTTTGAGGTTGTGGACAGGTGTCTTTTATACTGATAACACGTTCAAACAGGTGCCATTAATACAGGTAACGAGTGGAGGACAGAGGAGCCTCTTAAAGAAGAAGTTACAGGTCTGTGAGAGCCAGAAATCTTGCTTGTTTGTAGGTGACCAAATACTTATTTTCCACCATAATTTGCAAATAAATTCAGTAAAAATCCTACAATGTGATTTTCTGGATTTTTTTTCTCATTTTGTCTGTCATAGTTGATGTGTACCTATGATGAAAATTACAGGCCTCTCTCATCTTTTTAAGTGGGAGAACTTGCACAATTGGTGGCTGACTAAATACTTTTTTTCCCCACTGTATACCCTGGTGATTGTTGGGTGCATAAGTACGTGTTGTGTAGCAATCCCCTGCTTTATGCTCCAATGAGGAGTCAACTGCCAGGTTTCTCTTCCAATCAGCAAGGGATAAACACGATGAGACAGAGACCCATAGTTTCCCAAATGGCACCCTATTCCCTTTATAGTGCACTACTTTTACGTCATTTAGCAGATGCTCTTATCCAGAGCGATTTACAGGAGCAATTAGGGTTAAGTGCCTTGCTCAAGGGCGCAGACAGATTTATTGTACCTAGTCAGCTCAGGGATTCGAAACCAGCGACCTTTCGGTTGCTGGCCCAAAAGTAGCGCATTATCTACGGAATAAGGTACCATTTGGGAGGTGGCCCACATCAACCCAAACACAATTTAGCCTAAGTGCCCTGAACAGTTTTAGCTCCCATTGTCAGCGTAGCCACATAACATTTGCAGCAACATCAATAACAGCAGCCATTTAAGCCCTTTGACAACTCCATGTGCCCATCCTCATTCTCTATCAGCTCGAGTTAGACGTTTGAAAACATCATCTAAGTTGAACACTATCTTGTAAAAATGAAAAGTCTGTAGTATCTCATATAATAGCCTACACTTGCAAAGAACTCCAGGTGCACTTAGTTGACGACACTTAACAATTTTCATCTGTTATAAAATAACATGCAAACCAAAGACGATTCATTTAGATAGAAACCAGTTGCTGTACGATTCCTTACGCCATCACCAAGGTTACGTCCCAAATGGCACCCTATTTTTTTATATAGTGCACTACTGTTGACCAGAGCCTCCCAAAACAGAAACTAAAACCCTTCCACACAGGCGAGTAGTGAGTACCACACACAGCACACCCCTCCATTTCCCCATGGTTAATAGGGGACTTAGCACTGGGCTGAGGTTAGTGGTGTTACTACATCATGGAGAACCACTTACGTGCTTGTCTCACATGAGGTGCGATATCTGAAAGTAAACATGCCAGGTTACACAGGTATGAAACAAACAACATGCAAGACAAAATATAATTGAACGACAAATGAATTTCATAGAAAGACAAGGCTATTTTGAGCCTAACACTAATATCAATGCATCTTCATCATAGATATTAGTGGAAAAATAAACCATGATACATAATGATAGCGCTATTACCATGTATTTTTATATACAGTTGAAGTCGGAAGTTTACATACACCATAGCGAAATACATTTAAACTCAGTTTTTCACAATTCCTGACATTTAATCCTAGTTAAATTCCCTGTCTTAGGTCAGTTAGGATCAGCACTTTATTTTAAGAATGTGAAATGTCAGAATAATAGTAGAGAGAATGGTTTCTTTCAGGTTTTATTTATTTCATCACATTCCCAGTGGGTCAGAAGTTCACATACACTCAATTAGTATTTGGTAGCATTGCCTTTAAATTGTTTAACTTGGGTCAAACGTTTCGGGTAGCCTTCCACAAGCTTCCCACAATAAGTTGGGTGAATTTTGGCCCATTCCTCCTGACAGAGCTGGTGTAACGGAGTCAGGTTTGTAGGCCTCCTTGCTCGCACACGCCTTTTCAGTTCTGCCCACACATTTTCTATAGGATTGAGGTCAGGGCTTTGTGATGGCCACTCCAATACCTTGACTTTGTTGTCCTTAAGCCATTTTGCCACAACTTTGGCAGTATGCTTGGGGTCATTGTCCATTTGGAAGACCCATTTGTGACCAAGCTTTAACTTCCTGACTGATGTCTTGAGATGTTGCTTCAATATATCCACATAATTTTCCTTCCTCATGATGCCATCTATTTTGTGAAGTGCACCAGTCCCTCCTGCAGCAAAGCACCCCCACAGCATGATGCTGCCACCCCCGTGCTTCACGGTTGGGATGGTGTTCTTCGGCTTGTAAGTACTCCCTTTTTCCTCCAAACATAACGATGGTCATTATGGCCAAACAGTTCTATTTTTGTTTCATCAGAACAGAGGACATTTCTCCAAAAAGTACGATCTTTGTCCCCATGTGCAGTTGCAAACCGTAGTCTGGCTTTTTTTATAGCGGTTTTGGAGCAGTGACTTCTTCCTTGCTGAGTGGCCTTTCAGGTTATGTCGATATAGGACTCATTTTTACTGTGGAATACTTTTATACCGGTTTCCTCCAGCATCTTCACAAGGTCCTTTGCTGTTGTTCTGGGATTGATTTTTGCACTTTTCGCACCAAAGTACGTTCATCTCTAGGAAACAGAACGCGTCTCCTTCCTGAGCGGTATGACGGCTGCGTGGTACCATGGTGTTTATACTTGTGTACTATTGTTTGTACAGATGAATGTGGTACCTTCAGGCATTTGGAAATTGCTCCCAAGGATGAACTAGACTTGTGGATGTCTACCATTTTTTTTCTGAGGTCTTGGCTGATTTCTTTTGATTTTCCCATGATGTCAAGCAAAGAGGCACTGAGTTTGAAGGTAGGCCTTGAAATACATCCACAGGTACACCTCCAATTGACTCAAATGATGTCAATTAGGCTATCAGAAGCTTCTAAAGCCAAGACATCATTTTCTGGAATGTTTCAAGCTGTTTAAAGGCACAGTCAACTTAGTGTATGTAAACTTCTGACCCACTGGAAGTGTGAAACAGTGAATTATAAGTGAAATAATCTGTCTGTAAACAATTGTTGGAAAAATTACTGGTGTCATGTACAAAGTAGATGCCCTAACCGACTTGCCAAAACTATAGTTTGTTAATAAGAAATTTGTGGAGTGGTTGAAAAACGCGTTTTAATGACTCCAACCTAAGTGTATGTAAACTTCCGACTTCAACTGTGTGTATATATATATATATATATATATATATATATATATATATATATATATATACATACATATATATACACACACACACATATATATATACACACACACATATACACACACACACACACACACACACACACACATATACATACATACACACATATCCTTTTTTTAAATATATTTTCCTTTATTACTTTCCAACCCCACCACCCTTCCCCTAATTGGAATAAACTAGTGAACAACAACACTTAGGCCTCTACTTCCAGCTTATAGATACTATATACATTTTATGGACACAGTCAATTTTACAATAATTATATTTTGTTTGTTTTTACTCCTGAACTTCCTCTACCCTCAACCTCGCCGATCATTTTCATGATGTCCATCCGGGTTGCATTTACATGCCTCCATTTCCCCTAAACTGTGCTCTTTCACAAAAGTTCCAGCAGGACAATGACCCTAAGCATACTGCTAAAGCAACACTCGAGTGGTTTAAGGGGAAACATTTAAATGTCTTGGAATGGCTTAGTCAAAGCCCAGACCTCAATCCAATTGAGAATCTGTGGTATGACTTAAAGATTGCAGTACACCAGCGGAACCCATCCAACTTGAAGGAGCTGGAGCAGTTTTGCCTTGAAGAATGGGCAAAGATCCCAGTGGCTAGATGTGCCAAGCTTATAGAGACATACCCTAAGAGACTTGCAGCTGTAATATTTGCAAAAGGTGGCTCTACAAAGTATTGACTTTGGGGGGGTGAATAGTTATGCACGCTCAAGTTGTTTAAATCAAATTATACAAACCCTCCAAAAATCTATTTTAATTCCAGGTTGTAAGGCAACAAAATAGGAAAAATGCCAAGGGGGGGAATACTTTCGCAAGCCACTGTATGTGATGGCTGTCAATCCTTTGGTCCTGAAATGAAACTGGTATACTTTTTTATTTATCACAATTTTCTTTAACCAATTATGGTCTTTAATGCAGGGCAGACAGACAAGTTCCTTACTTTTTCTCCTTTCCATGTCTTTACATGTGTTTACTGTAGCCATGGCCTAGGCATGGAAGTACAGGGAGGGTCATTCTACTGTACATGGTCATTCACAAGCAAAATCATTAGATTGTAGGTTACATTATGCTAGGACCCTGAAAATATGAGAGTTCTCCTCAGCCTCTGGCTTGTTGTTGTGTCAGAGCAGGTAGGCATAGCTGGCACTGTACTGTGTGTGTAACACTATGGGATCTATTTTAACAAACCTAACGCAATGGTAAATCTAGAACTATAGGTCCGGGGGAGGTGTCAGATTTTTTTGGGTGCTATTTTCACAGTCGTTATTATGAGTGTAATAGCTGGCGGTGGCGCGAAAGGGCTGGGTTTTGATGAATAAACAAGTTGTGGGTGTGACGAGGGCTTAGCCACTCACGGGCCAATCATGGCGTTCCATGGCCTAATACCGCATGCGTTTGTCTCAAATTCTGTATGTTATTGACGGTCTTTGCATTGTCATCAAATCCAATTAGGCTGGGAGCCATTGTGGATTGATACTACAGTTTATTAATTAGCATAGGCTATATAGTAACGAGTGATAGCAACAGTAAAAAAAAAAACACATCCAGTGTTTGGAGTGTTGACAGTAAACATTGTTGAGTATAGGCCTTTACACATCGCACTTCTCCCCAAATAAAAATACTAGGCTGCCGTAAATTGTATCGTATGTGTGAGGCACGTTCTCAATAAGCAAGATATAGCCTTACCTTTGATATGGCGTTTTAGGACTGAATAATTTGAATATGTTTGGTGGAGTGAGTCTTTGGTAACCAGAAAAGAGGTGCTCTTTGGAAATGGGGATGGATACAAACCGAATGGAGTATACACTGCAGGTAGGCCTATGTGAATTGTGAATAATGCAAAAGCATGATCGCAAAAGCCTCATGAGGAGACCATTTAGAAACCTATTATGGATAGGCTCTTTGGCTAATGCATGGCCAGGATAAGAAAGATACCAGATGCATTGCTGTTGAACCAGCTTTTGTTATAGTAGGCTAAGGGTAGCCTACCAAGGGCTTGTTTTTTAAATCAAAAACGGAAAAAATTGTTACAGGAAAATAACAAATGTTTCTAAATACTAGTATCACCGGATTATCTCATCTCTCATTCCATGATGGGCATACAGCCTACATGGAGGGGTTTTTATGCATATCCAAAATAATAATAACAGGGGCTGGCTAAAATAATGTATTAGCCTACATAGATAAAAAAAAAAAAAGGGATATCGCTCACTGTTTTGCTGCTGCCAAACTTGATCTTTGAATAAAGCTTTGGTGATAAAGATTTATTTCTAAGCAGTCTCACGAGCCAAACCATTTATCGATAGTCTTGACCACTTGACGATAGCATTGGGCATGACAACAAAACAGCTTTCAATTAGAGGAGGGGAGGACATGCTTGGTTTTTAATCAAATGAAACAAAATGGGAAAAAAACTTTTTTATGTTTCTAAATACGAGGTTTACGGGCACAAAAAGCATATCTCTCTTGCTCCATGTGCATATGTGCACTGTGCATAACGGTTGGATAGGCTGTGCTTCGGTTGTCAGAATCCATGCCATAACTAACCGCGTTACCGCTAAGACCAGCTATCGGTTGGTCTTAAATATACCCACCAGCGCATACTGAAATCAGCACATTGGCACACGTTTTTAAGGACACAAATCAGATATTGCTACCCTTCCCTTCCCACCTCAGCGTAAGCGAGCTCATATAAAACAGGTAAATTACCAATCCTGGCGCTAGGGTTTGAAAATATAAGAGCGCCGGGCTTTAATATGTCGAAATTGCAAACAAGCATGCGTTTGACAATTGCGTTGGCTTAACGCCAGATGAAAACGTAGCCCTAAGTGAGAGAAGGAGAGGTGGGGGCTGGGCAGAGCTACAGATCCTATAATTATATATGATGATTGTATATGTAATTCTATGGGGGCTGGGTATGTGGTATGTAGTCCAATCACTAGTATAACAAACAGCACATTCAGTGGGGAAAAAAAGTATTTAGTCAGCTACCAATTGTGCAAGTTCTCCCACTTAAAAAGATGAGAGAGGCCTGTAATTTTCATCATAGGTACACGTCAACTATGACAGACAAAATGAGGAAAAGAAATCCAGAAAATCACATTGTAGGATTTTTAATGAATTTATTTGCAAATTATGGTGGAAAATAAGTATTTGGTCAATAACAAAAGTTTCTCAATACTTTGTTATATACCCTTTGTTGGCAATGACACAGGTCAAACGTTTTCTGTAAGTCTTCACAAGGTTTTCACACACTGTTGCTGGTATTTTGGCCCATTCCTCCATGCAGATCTCCTCTAGAGCAGTGATGTTTTGGGGCTGTCGCTGGGCAACACGGACTTTCAACTCCCTCCAAAGATTTTCTATGGGGTTGAGATCTGGAGACTGGCTAGGCCACTCCAGGACCTTGAAATGCTTCTTACGAAGCCACTCCTTCGTTGCCCGGGCGGTGTGTTTGGGATCATTGTCATGCTGAAAGACCCAGCCACGTTTCATCGTCAATGCCCTTGCTGATGGAAGGAGGTTTTCACTCAAAATCTCACGATACATGGCCCCATTCATTCTTTCCTTTACACGGATCAGTCGTCCTGGTCCCTTTGCAGAAAAACAGCGCCAAAGCATGATGTTTCCACCCCCATGCTTCACAGTAGGTATGGTGTTCTTTGGATGCAACTCAGCATTCTTTGTCCTCCAAACACGACGAGTTGAGTTTTTACCAAAAAGTTATATTTTGGTTTCATCTGACCATATGACATTCTCCCAATCCTCTTCTGGATCATCCAAATGCACTCTAGCAAACTTCAGACGGGCCTGGAGTTGTACTGGCTTAAGCAGGGGGACACGTCTGGCACTGCAGGATTTGAGTCCCTGGCGGCGTAGTGTGTTACTGATGGTAGGCTTTGTTACTTTGGTCCCAGCTCTCTGCAGGTCATTCACTAGGTCCCCCCGTGTGGTTCTGGGATTTTTGCTCACCGTTCTTGTGATCATTTTGACCCCACGGGGTGAGATCTTGCGTGGAGCCCCTGATCGAGGGAGATTATCAGTGGTCTTGTATGTCTTCCATTTCCTAATAATTGCTCCCACAGTTGATTTCTTCAAACCAAGCTGCTTACCTATTGCAGATTCAGTCTTCCCAGCCTGGTGCAGGTCTACAATTTTGTTTCTGGTGTTTCTCTTTGGTCTTGGCCATAGTGGAGTTTGGAGTGTGACTGTTTGAGGTTGCGGACAGGTGTCTTTTATACTGATAACAAGTTCAAACAGGTGCCATTAATACAGGTAACGAGTGGAGGACAGAGGAGCCTCTTAAAGAAGAAGTTACAGGTCTGTGAGAGCCAGAAATCTTGCTTGTTTGTAGGTGACCAAATACTTATTTTCCACCATAATTTGCAAATAAATTCATTAAAAATCCTACAATGTGATTTTCTGGATTTTTTTCCCTCATTTTGTCTATCATAGTTGACATGTACCTATGATGAAAATTACAGGCCTCTCTCATCTTTTTAAGTGGGAGAACTTGCACAATTGGTGGCTGACTAAATACTTTTTTCCCCCACTGTACAATAAAGTATGTCTGCAATCTGCCACACAGGAAAAATAGCTCTGTCGTCATGGCGACTCCATGCTTTGTACATTGAAAGGACCCATTTGTGGCTCACAGAGCAAGACAGCATGGGGCTCTATGGAGAACAATGAGAGAAAAGGTCAGGCTGGAGGAAGAGAGCAGCCACCACTACTTTTGACCACAGCCTATATGGGTCTAGTCAATGTGGGAATATACCCACAGTATCAGTATTGCAGTACAATATATCAGTAGGGGACTAGAGGTCTGATATTGGGAGCAGAATAAATAAATAGACAAATCACAACTATCAAAGCATGGAAAGAGACCCATGATAAGACGCCTACATTGATGTTGTACTGTATAACACTGTCTGAAAGACCGAGTAAGTTGGGGACGCGGTGGGCTGTGGGGTCCCTTACCGTAGTCGGTGACTGATTTGGGGGCCCTCTGCTCAGTGTTGCCGGTGTCGTTGCCGCGCTTCTTGTTCTTTGACTTCCAGGCGTGGTAGACCTTTAGCCGGCGGTGGAACTCCTCTCGGCAGGCGGCCAGCAACTCAATATCTGTGGGTGGAGTGCGAGAGGGAGGGAGGGGGAAAGCGGTATTAGAGCATAGCAGCCAACCAGCACCACAAAGATCAGAGCTACACACAGAGAGATGTATAGAGGACTACCAACAGAGAGACGATCGCTACAGCTAAAAGATTTTCATTACTTCAACAACAATTCAAAATCCATAAAATAATAAAGACGAGACAGCATTATGGGTTTCATTGTTGTTCTATGTCTTCATGAAATTCTAAAACAATTGCTGCTAGGATTAATAATAATAATAATAATATGCCATTTAGCAGACGCTTTTATCCAAAGCGACTTACAGTCATGTGCGCATACATTTTTACGTATGGGTGGTCCCGGGGATCGAATCCACTACCCTGGCGTTACAAGCGCCATGCTCTACCAATTGAGCTACAGAGGACCACGATGATCAATGCATTTCAATTGTCATCAGCAAACCAGCCAAAGTCTGGAGCGAGATAGGGTGTGAAATGAGATTGTTAATGCCTGCTAAGTGCCTTGGTAAAGTTGAATTCACAAAGATGTCTCCCTACCTACCAGATAAATGAGGAGTCATTTCACTGTCAAAATGTCTCCCTGTAATGTAAACACTACTTAATATCAACTCCAGATACCCATTGTTGGGCATTTTCGGTTGGGCATTTTTGGTAGCACATATGACACAGGGCTTGGGGAGCAGCGAATGAATGAGTCTGCGTCCCAAATGAAAGCCTATTCCAGGGTTCACCCCCCCCCCCCCAAGTTTTCTGAACAACATTTTTAGAAACGTTGTTATATAGTTTTCGTTGTTGGACATAAAATACAAAATCCTCAGGAAATCAGCGCAACGTGTTTTTAATTTAGGAAACCTGTTCCCAAGTATTCCCACACATAAATAGAGTTGATCGTATCCCAATGTAATCAAAGGTTTGAAATTATGTTTTGGTCAAATACTATCTGTTTTGGCTTCTTGTGGTCAACTTGCAGTATACAAATTATTTATAACAATCCGCTCAACAACAAAAAACGGCCCGCAGATTAATGTCATTGAGGACCCCTGCCCTAAATAGTGTGTTATGTTTGACCACTGGTACCCAACTGTTCTACCAAATGATAGAAGAATTTGACTTTCATGTACAAGGAAGTGATCAAATAATGACGTAGGCATTAATAAATAACCATAGAGCAAGTTAAAGCTGTAAAATCACAGCTCACTTTTAGACCAAAGCGCACCAGGCTCAGAAAACAGTTTGACAGTTCAATATTTTTTAATATTGCATCGTTAGCAGCGACAGTGTCTCAGCAAAAATGTCCCAGTACAATTTCTTAATGTAAAAATGTCAGAGTCAAGTTTCTAAATGATCTTCAAACCACACATTCGGCATGGCTGACTTTCTTACCACAGGATGTGTTAATGGCATCCCTCAGTTCGGCATACTTCCACTTGCTGAGCTCGTACTTCTTGGTTCCAGCAGTAGCGGCAGCTTTGGTGGCCTGAACCTGTGGGCCTCTGGCAGCACAGAAACAACCAACAGTGGGGTTACAACAAAAACCAGAGTAGACTCTGGGGTGAAGTTTCCCCTAGGTACAGATCTGGGATCGGCGTCCCCTCCCCCAATCCTTAAAAATTGGTGGGAAAAATTCTAAACTGACCCAAGTTCAGCATCTAGGGGCAACTTCACCCTACTCCACAGTGGAGCAAGAATTACAGGATCCATAATGAGAGAGATCACAAAGGTCATAATTCACATCACATGATGACATATTGCGATTTTAATTGGATGAGTTGGGAGCAGGATGATGAGGGGTGAAATGTGGAGTTTGTCAGGTTAACTGCAGCTGTACTGTACAAGAGAAATTCAACAACCCCACACCACTAACACAGACTATTCACAACCCAACTGTATGGAGCTGGAATGGCTCATAGGAGCAGGAGCCTATCTCCTGTTTCTGTAGCGTGAGGCAGCTTGATGTGCAAGTACACCCCCTGGACAGGACGCAAGTCTATCGCAGGGCCTTACCCCTAATCTTTCTCCTTAATGCAGAGTGCCAAGCAGAGACACATCGGGTCCCACGTTTACAGTCTTTGGTATAACTCGGACGGGAATCGGACTCCCAACCTTCCAATCTCAGGGCGGACACTAACCACAAGGCCACTGAGTTGGTCAAGGAGCTGCTCCAGTGCTGCTTCATTCTGTTGAACTATGAACAGCCATTTAGCACTGTATGGGACGGTTTCCCTGACACAGATTAAGGACTAGGCTTAATCTGTGTTGGGAAATTGGCCCTATGTGTCATTCTACTCTCTCCAGCTGAGTGGCTGTTTGTTGCTAGTCTTTTCTGTTGTCTACTCCTCCTCCTGCTAACTGCTGACAGGGCTAATTACATCCTGGCTGGGATTTGCCCCTTTTAGAACACTGACTCTCTGGATCTGAGGCTGGAGCGGGCCCTGGGCCACCTGAGGCCGGCCACGCTCTAATCCTATTGGCTGACTGAGCCACTGAGCCTCTTCAACCAGGGGCGCGTGCCCCGCACCCTTGGTGGCTATTCCGGGTACCCAGAAGCACGCAGCTCAATTGACCTTGGGCCAGCAGGCCGGGCACCTTCTGCTCCCACTTCCTGTGGCCGACGGCCATGTGTCCAAATGAGGCGTAGTGGGAGGCGGCTTGAGCCAATTAGTAAACAGAGAACGTAACAGTAGTGCCTGCTGGGTGTGTGGTCTCCGGGCTCCAGCAAACGTCTCTCATTCAGTCATTCTGATGGCTGGCCCCATGGCGTCAGCTAATTGGGATCCCAATAAAGAAGAGCTCTATTACTAGTACCAGTGGGCCAGGAATCAGGATATGGCTAACTTATATAATGTGAGTAACTATAATAGTTTGAACAAACATATGACGAGGCCCCGTTGTATAAGAGTGAGTCTCACCATTATTTACTTACCAGTAGCAAAAGCTAGCTAAAAGTAAGGGATTGTCTGAGATCTAACAACTTAAAAAGAAACCAATCATCCATCCATTTGCATGGTGGGGAGCCCTACCCCATTGGGTAGGAATACTCAATAATGGTTAATTGTGTGGAATTATGAAGAATTACCCCAAATTAAGATGATACATCTCTATTAAGATTAGTATTGATACGCAGAATCACACATGTTTTGATCCAGAGATTTGAAGTGATTGTAACGATTAGCTGAGATTTCATTCATGGAACTTAAAGGATTTCTACCCACCTAGATAGAAGCTCAGACATTTCCTTGGCCATTTCCTCCCTAAAAGGACATGATGAGCCCAGCATAATAAGAGTTAGAACCACTGAGACACTTTCAATACCAGCTAACAGTCACATTGATTGCAGTTGTAAGACAGGAGAGAGAAAGAAGGCGTGTAAAGACAGAAAGGTGTGTGTGCATGTGCAGCCAGGAAGATAACGCACTCTCCCTCCCTAACTGGAACACTGCTGCTTTACTGGTCACTGAATCACCTGAGCAGGTCACACATGGTGCCGTGACATACAGAGGCTGATCGGTCGGCAGGTAGCCTAGCGGTTAAGAGCGTTGGGCCAGTAACCAAAAGGTTGCTGGTTCGAATCCCTGAGCCGACTAGGTGAAAAATCTGTCTATGTGCCCTTGAGCAAGGCACTTAACCATAATTGCTCCTGTAAGTCACTCTGGATAATTTTATCTGTTAAATGACTAAAATGTAAATCTGTATGTGTGTGTGATTGTTTCAGCATGAGGCCGTGAGAAGAGCTCAGCATGTGAACTGTTGCAGCTACAAAGACAAGCACTTCACTACATCTGCTTACGCGACCAATAAACTTTGATTTGAACTACAGGGCCACTGATTAAACTCACCACTCTGATGTTCTCACGCCTGTTGTTTTAAGGATGAAAATGTCACAATTACGAGAGCTTCTCTTCCCGGTTTGCACACTCTCAGGTGACGCAAACTGAGAGAATGTGTACATTCGAATAGCTATGCTCTGCCTAGAACCTGTATCACTGTTCTTCAAAGCAATTTCTTATTACCTGATGAGAAAGCGCATTTCCAAGAAATGTTTTAAATTGACAGGAACAGTGGCTCGTAAAGAAAGTAACCATATGGCAAATCCTTTATGACCCTTCAAAACACCATTTCAGAGTGTGACATACAGGTGAGTGCACATCAGCATGTCTAGGATTAAAAATGTGACAAATCCATCAAACGTAGGTTAGTGAGTTGGAGCGGTGCAGTTCAGGGGCTGTGGGAATGCTGTGGGGAGCAGAGGTCTAGTTGGCAGATGCTGCTACAGCACACAGTAGAATAGATGAGTAAAATCAGGATGACGGCCAGGGCAGTCAGCCTAGCCGTTGCTTTTCAACAACGCATTCTTTTCAGCCTCGATACTAAAAGACGACAAAAGCATGCAAAAGTTTTAAGCAAAAGATGTGCAGATCCTTATTAGTTCCTAAATAGAAAATATATACAGTGTGATATTCTATGTGCACCTCGTCTGAATTTAAAGAAGTGCAAGCGTGCTGAAGGTGTGTTTCCACATGGTGAAGGTGATGTTTAAAAGGAACCTACATGGACATGCCCTTGAGCTTTTGAGATCCACCAGCTCCACTGCAACAAGAGAATGATGAGGATTACAATGGGGCTCTAACACTGTACACACTGCAGGAGCCAATCAGGAAGTGGAAGAAAAGGTGCTTCCTTTCCCTCTTTCTTTGATTGGTTAAAAGGACAGATCATTCCTCTGACAATAATTAGAAAATAAGTGGACTGATTGATATTTAGAGTGAGCTCAGTCAAACTCCTGGTACATGTAAATGTACTTGGTGAATAAAAGGTGATTCTGAATCGAAAGACCGCACTCTTTAACTGAAGTTGAATTATGAGTTTGTTTAAATATCATAATTAGCCTATCATCAATCAATGGCTGTGTTTGCCTGTAAGAGGTAAGGCAGATTGCTACAGCATGCAGGGTAGTTATGTTTCAGGGGTCAGGGGGGTGGTCAGGTTTAGGTTGGACTGGGGGGGATTAAGGGGTTAAATCTTGGTGTCTTACGTAGCTCTCTCTGGGGACGATGGAACACCTGAGGTGCCGTTACTGGGAGAAGAGAAGAAGAAAAGAGATTGGTTAGGCAGGCCTACAGACGCTCAGTGATTTCCGTTTCTCCAGGTCCAAAGTCCTCATCAAGATCCATCTCTGCTTCGCATCAGAGGGCTACAGATGGTGTATGGAGGTGTGTTAGCTGTGTTAGTGAGCTGTTACCTGCGCAGGCCTGCGTCGTTCTGGCTCTCCTCTGGGATGAGTTCAGCCTCGCTCTGGGCGATCCTCATGGCCAGCTCCCTGTCGCGTCTCTCCTGCTCCAGGATGTTCTGGCGCGCCGCCTCCTCCTCCCGCTCAGCCTCCAGCTGAACATCCATCTCCGCCTGCAGAGACAGTTTATTTTAATATACACACACACACACATAGTATGACACATACCCCAGCATGTTGTAACACACAAGCACAAATCCACTAAGTACAGCATCCAATAACACACCCAAGCCAGCATGAGCCCTGTGGGAGTGAGAGGCGAGTCAGAGGACAGCCTCATTTCCTCTCTTACGCTGTGGGTGACCTGTGGTTCTTGGAGAGGGGAGTGGGGGAGGCAGATGGACCCAGTAATATGATGGATGGTCCTGCCTGCACCATGTCCTTATGAACACATTTTCATAAGTAATTCCCTGCCCAAGCCAGACTCATGAAGGGCACCATAAACGCCTTGTATGAAGAAGATGTATATAACATGGGCATGACATTTGACAGTGCTCTCAAAATAGCAGCTCGTCGCTGCAGGTTTGGGATGACTGCAGGTTCACAAGATTGGGTGATACTCCCTTTGGTACCTTCTTTAGTCTCTCTCCCGTCTCCCAGTCTCCGTCTCTTCCTCTGTCCCAGTCTCCGTCTCTCTCTCCCTCTGTCCCAGTCTCCCTCTGTCCCAGTCTCCGTCTCTGTCTCCCTCTGTCCCAGTCTCCGTCTCTGTCTCCCTCTGTCCCAGTCTCCGTCTCTCTCTCCCTCTGTCCCAGTCTCCCTCTGTCCCAGTCTCCGTCTCTGTCTCCCTCTGTCCCAGTCTCCGCCTCTGTCTCCCTCTGTCCCAGTCTCCGCCTCTGTCTCCCTCTGTCCCAGTCTCCGTCTCTGTCTCCCTCTGTCCCAGTCTCCGTCTCCCTCTGTCCCAGTCGCCGTCTCCGTCTCCCTCTGTCCCAGTCGCCGTCTCCGTCTCCCTCTGTCCCAGTCGCCGTCTCCGTCTCCCTCTGTCCCAGTCGCCGTCTCTGTCTGTCTCCCTCTGTCCCAGTCGCCGTCTCTGTCTCCCTCTGTCCCAGTCTCCGTCTCTGTCTCCCTCTGTCCCAGTCGCCGTCTCTGTCTCCCTCTGTCCCAGTCGCCGTCTCTGTCTCCCTCTGTCCCAGTCGCCGTCTCTGTCTCTGTCTCCCTCTGTCCCAGTCGCCGTCTCTGTCTCCGTCTCCCTCTGTCCCAGTCGCCGTCTCTGTCTCCGTCTCCCTCTTTCAGTCGCAGTCTCTCTCTCCCAGTCTCCGTCTCTCTCTCCCTCTTTCAGTTGCCGTCTCTCTCTCCCTCTTTCAGTCGCCGTCTCTCTCTCCCTCTTTCAGTCGCCGTCTCTCTCTCCCTCTTTCAGTCGCCGTCTCTCTCTCCCTCTTTCAGTCGCCGTCTCTCTCTCCCTCTTTCAGTCGCCGTCTCTCTCTCCCTCTTTCAGTCGCCGTCTCTCTCTCCCTCTTTCAGTCGCCGTCTCTCTCTCCCTCTTTCAGTCGCCGTCTCTCTCTCCCTCTTTCAGTCGCCGTCTCCCTCTTTCAGTCGCCGTCTCCCTCTTTCAGTCGCCGTCTCCCTCTTTCAGTCGCCGTCTCCCTCTTTCAGTCGCCGTCTCCCTCTTTCAGTCGCCGTCTCCCTCTTTCAGTCGCCGTCTCCCTCTCTGTCTACGTCTCCCTCTCTGTCTACGTCTCCCTCTCTGTCTACGTCTCCCTCTCCGTCTCCCTCTCCGTCTACGTCTCCCTCTCCGTCTACGTCTCCCTCTCCGTCTACGTCTACGTCTCCCTCTCCGTCTACGTCTCCCTCTCCGTCTACGTCTCCCTCTCCGTCTCCGTCTACGTTTCCCTCTCCGTCTCCCTCTCTGTCTCCGTCTCCCTCTCTGTCTCCGTCTCCCTCTCTGTCTCCGTCTCCCTCTCTGTCTCCGTCTCCCTCTCTGTCTCCGTCTCCCTCTCTGTCTCCGTCTCCCTCTCTGTCTCCGTCTCCCTCTCTGTCTCCGTCTCCCTCTCTGTCTCCGTCTCCCTCTCTGTCTCCGTCTCCGTCTCCCTCTCTGTCTCCCTCTCTGTCTCCCTCTCTGTCTCCCTCTCTGTCTCCCTCTCTGTCTCCGTCTCCCTCTCCGTCTACGTCTCCCTCTCCGTCTACGTCTCCCTCTCCGTCTACGTCTCCCTCTCCGTCTACGTCTCCCTCTCTGTCTCCGTCTCCCTCTCTGTATCACTCCACAGTCTGTGTCAGGGACTTAAGCAAATAGAGACATAGAGAAGGAGGCTATATGTGTGGTATGGCCTGATTAGACTCCTTGCACATCCACTAATGAGCCTTTCCTCTGCCTGTGGGTCCCTGAGGGGCTGTTAGCTGTAGTCTACAGGAGCTGGCCACAATCCAGGGTCAGGGGATAAGCAGCCTTAAGGTGTGCAACTACGGCATGGAGTCCACGGTACCAAGCCAAGCACATATTTATCTTTTGGTCAAGTTTTCTACTGGGGAAAAATACAAGTGGCACGGTTGAAAAGAAGATCACACTTTTTTTGGCAATAAGATCAATTGAGAACTTGGGTTCAGAGAAACACCTGCGTTGAGAGAAATTCCGTTCAGGATGACAGGATCCATTGAAGGTGGAGAAAAAACCATCACTCTAAAGTTAGAGGATGTTTGATGTAGACTTTTCCTCCCAAAACTAAAACATCTGCAATGCAAGTCATGCATATTCATGCCAACGCATACACAGAAGCCCAATGTGATGGTGATGGGGTATCTAAAGGTTAAAAAGGCTGTTTGAGTAAGCACCAACCCTGCCCCGGGCTCAGGGTGGGCTCTAGGCCAGACACTGATTTTAGGGTGCAGTTTTCAGCAATAAAAGCTAAAAGCCTGTAGATTATCCGGGGTCAGATCTCTGGGGTGCTGTCGTGCTATCCCTCTTCAGATGGACAACATGGGGAGCCAGATGGACAGTATATTAACATCAGAAGTCTAACCATCTCTACGGAACTGGAGTGAGTGGGTGTAGAAAAAGAGTCAGTGAGTAAGAGAATGAGAGAGAATGAGAGAGTGTGAGAGAGGGGGAGTGTGAGAGAGAGAGTGAGGGAGAATGACAGTGAATGAGAGTGAAAGAGAGAGAGAGAGAGAGAGTGTGAGAGAGCGAGAGAGAGTGAGTGAGAGTGAGTGAGAGAGTGAATGAGAGAGAGAGAGAGAGAGTGTGAGTGAGAGAGTGAATGAGAGCGTGATAGCAAAGTGAGAGAGAGAGTGAGAGTGAGAGAGTGTGAGCGAGAGAGTGAATGAGAGACAGTGAGAGTAAGTGTGTGAGAGAGGGTGTGTGAGAGAGAGTGTAAGATAATGTGAGAGAGAGCAAGAGAGAGAGAGAGAGAGAGAGAGTGTGTGAATGAGAGAGAGAGCGAGAGTGAATGAGAGCGAGAGTGAATGAGAGCGAGAGCGAGAGTGAATGAGAGCGAGAGCGAATGAGAGCGAGAGCGAATGAGAGCGAGAGCGAGAGTGAATGAGAGTGAGAGTGAATGAGAGCGAGAGCGAGAGTGAATGAGAGCGAGAGTGAATGAGAGCGAGAGTGAATGAGAGCGAGAGCGAATGAGAGCGAGAGTGAATGAGAGCGAGAGTGAATGAGAGCGAGAGCGAGAGTGAATGAGAGCGAATGAGAGCGAGAGCGAGAGTGAATGAGAGTGAGAGTGAATGAGAGCGAGAGCGAATGAGAGCGAGAGCGAATGAGAGCGAGAGCGAGAGTGAATGAGAGCGAATGAGAGCGAGAGTGAATGAGAGCGAGAGCGAATGAGAGCGAGAGCGAATGAGAGCGAGAGCGAGAGTGAATGAGAGCGAATGAGAGCGAGAGCGAGAGTGAATGAGAGCGAATGAGAGCGAGAGCGAGAGTGAATGAGAGTGAGAGTGAATGAGAGCGAGAGCGAATGAGAGCGAGAGCGAATGAGAGCGAGAGCGAATGAGAGCGAGAGTGTGAGAGAGAGTGCCAGCACACCCCACAGGCCCCACCCACCACCAGAGCATCACCACTTCCATCAGTTTAGCCAGACTGGACCGGGCCCAGCCTACTACCCCGCACCAGACCATCACCTCTACCAGACCAGAGAGGAAACCCCCCGGCCCAGACCTGGCCCCACTCCACTCCACAGGGCCCAACAGCAGGACCAGCGCAGCTACGCGGAGGTCCTCAGAGGACAGGAGAACCCTGTAGGGTTGAGTGAGATTAAACAGCTCCACACACACACACACACTGTACTAAAAGTTTACTTGTTCAATGAATAGGAATATACAAATGATATATATAACAGAACAAATGTTTGCTGTTATCCTGTTTATCTCACTCTTAACTTAGTAGTTAGTAGTTACTGTATTTTTGACTGTGCTGTTCTTTCTTTTTGCAACATGAAATCGCTATCAGTTACCATGTGGAACATTAAGGGCCTAAACTCATCAACCTTTGGACTGAAGAATTTAGCACTGGAGTTCCCAACAAATCTTAAAGATGTTGACGTCATCATTCTGCAGGAGACATGGTGTAAGGCAGACATTGTCACTCACTGTCCCACAGGCTACAGAGAGGTAATTGTGCTGTCACAGAAACACAGCTCTGTCAATAGAGGCAGAGACTCTGGAGGATTGATAATTTGGTACAAATCCGAACAACAAAATCTAATTGATCCCCTCAAAATTGGTAAATATTACATTTGGTTAAAACTGAAAAAATAACTTGTACTGACAGAAAAATAGGTGTTCCTTTGCGCAAAGAAGGCATCAATTTAGCAGTAAAAAACATCAACTCTATATACAGATCTGGAAAAAAATTAAGAGACCACTGCAAAATGATCAGTTTCTCTGGGGGTTTTTCGCCGTGCACTTCACCCAAGCTGCCGTTTGCCATTCTTTTTGTAGGTCACTTGATGTCATCCTACGGTTGTTGAGTGACATTCGAATGAGTTGGTGGTCATCCCGGTCAGTAGAGAGTCGTTTTTTCGCCCTCTGCCAGTCTGTAGCTTTGTTGTCCCCAATGTCTGCTGCTTGAACTTGTTCTTATGAACCGCCGTCATTGACATTTTAAGGATGGAAGCAACCTGACGCTCACTGTATCCCTCTGCCAGTAAAGCCAGTATTGAACCCTTCTTTTCCTCACTCAAAACTTTTGGCATGGTCAATAGTTATTTTTTGATTAAAATTACTTTTGAGGTACTATTAGCACTGTTTTTGCCATCCAGCTGGTCCTATTGCAAGAGGATAGTGATGACCACAGCAGTGGTTTTTATACTTTTCCTTGTTAAATAAGATTTGGTTCAGGTGATCACCTAATCAGTACCTAATTCAGTAGAATGAGGTGTGTCTGTGTTGGAATTCAACAGACACTGGAATGGAAGTCATACACGTAGAGATGCTGATTTAAGAAACATTTGCAGTGGTCTCTTAATTTTTCCAGAGCTGTATGTATATATATATATATATATATATATATATATATATACACACACACACACACAGTGGGGAGAACAAGTATTTGATACACTGCCGATTTTGCAGGTTTTCCTACTTACAAAGCATGTAGAGGTCTGTAATTTTTATCATAGGTACACTTCAACTGTGAGAGACGGAATCTAAAACAAAAATCCAGAAAATCACATTGTATGATTTTTAAGTAATTAATTTGCATTTTATTGCATGACATAAGTATTTGATACATCAGAAAAGCAGAACTTAATATTTGGTACAGAAACCTTTGTTTGCAATTACAGAGATCATACGTTTTCTGTAGGTCTTGACCAGGTTTGCACACACTGCAGCAGGGATTTTGGCCCACTCCTCCATACAGACCTTCTCCAGATCCGTCAGGTTTCGGGGCTGTCGCTGGGCAATATGGACTTTCAGCTCCCTCCAAAGATTTTCTATTGGGTTTAGGTCTGGAGACTGGCTAGGCCACTCCAGGACCTTGAGATGCTTCTTACGGAGCCACTCCTTAGTTGCCCTGGCTGTGTGTTTCGGGTCGTTGTCATGCTGGAAGAGCCAGCCACGACCCATCTTCAATGCTCTTACTAAGGGAAGGAGGTTGTTGGCCAAGATCTCGCGATACATGGCCCCATCCATCCTCCCCTCAATACGGTGCAGTCATCCTGTCCCCTTTGCAGAAAAGCATCCCCAAAGAATGATGTTTCCACCTCCATGCTTCACGGTTGGGATGGTGTTCTTGGGATTGTACTCATCCTTCTTCTTCCTCCAAACACGGCGAGTGGAGTTTAGACCAAAAAGCTCTATTTTTGTCTCATCAGACCACATGACCTTCTCCCATTCCTCCTCTGGATCATCCAGATGGTCATTGGCAAACTTCAGACGGGCCTAGAAATGCGCTGGCTTGAGCAGGGGGACCTTGCGTGCACTGCAGGATTTTAATCCATGACGGCGTAGTGTGTTACTAATGGTTTTCTTTGAGACTGTGGTCCCAGCTCTCTTCAGGTCATTGACCAGGTCCTGCAGTGTAGTTCTGGGCTGATCCCTCACCTTCCTCATGATCATTGATGCCCCACGAGGTGGGATCTTGCATGGAGCCCCAGACCGAGGGTGATTGACCGTCATCTTGAACTTCTTCCATTTTCTAATAATTGCGCCAACAGTTGTTGCCTTCTCACCAAGCTGCTTGCCTATTGTCCTGTAGCCCATCCCAGCCTTGTGCAGGTCTACAATTGTATCCCTGATGTCCTTACACAGCTCTCTGGTCTTGGCCATTGTGGAGAGATTGGAGTCTGTTTGATTGAGTGTGTGGACAGGTGTCTTTTATACAGGTAACGAGTTCAAACAGGTGCAGTTAATACAGGTAATGAGTGGAGAACAGGAGGGCTTCTTAAAGAAAACTAACAGGTCTGTGAGAGACGGAATTCTTACTGGTTGGTAGGTGATCAAATACTTATGTCATGCAATAAAATGCAAATTAATTACTTAAAAATCATACAATGTGATTTTCTGGATTTTTGTTTTAGATTCCGTCTCTCACAGTTGAAGTGTACCTATGATAAAAATTACAGACCTCTACATGCTTTGTAAGTAGGAAAACCTGCAAAATCGGCAGTGTATCAAATACTTGTTCTCCCCACTGTATATATTCAGGCAAACTGCAAAAGAAGCACAACGTAAATGTATAAAAAACAAAAAAGACCACAGATGACAACTGGTTTGATGCAGATTGTAGAATTATAAGGAAAAAACTTAGAACACTATCAAACCAAAAGCACAGAGACCCAAATAATGGTGAATTACGCCTTCATTACTGTGAGACTTTAAAACTCTATAAACGTACACTCAGAACTAAAAAAGCACAGTACAACAGCAAGCAGCTGACACTAATTGAGGAGTCCATAAACACAAACAACTTCTGGCAAATTGGGAAAAAAATAAAAAAATACAAACGAGGAATTAGCGATACAAAATGGTGACATATGGACAACCCATTTTAAAACACTCTACAACACCGTTCAAATTGACATAAATGCAGAACAATGCCAAATTCATGAGAAGTTGAATGGATTAGAAAAAGCTATAAAGGACAATCAAAATCCATTGGACTCCCCAATTACTGACCAGGAGCTCTATAAGAAACTTCAGGCCCTCAAATTTAAAAAAGCATGCGGACCTGATGGCATCCTAAATGAGATGCTCAAATTCACTAGTGCAAAATGTCAATTGGCTATATTAAAACTGTTTAATTTGATCCTGAGTGTAGGTTATTTCCCTGATATCTGGAATCAAGGACTCATAACCCCAATCTTTAAGAACGGATACAAATTTGACCCTAACAATTACAGAGGCATTTGTGTGAACAGTAACCTGGGGAAAATGTTCTGTAGTATTATAAATGTAAGAGTTCTAAATGTACTTAATAAGCACAGTGTCTTGAGTAAAAGCCTAATTGGATTTATACCAAAACGTTGCACGACCGATCATATTTACACCCTACACACCCTGATAGATAAACATGTCCACCAAGTTAATACCAAAATGTACCGTTGCTTTATCGACTTCCAAAAAGCATTTGATTCTATTTGGCATACAGGACTGTTCTACAAAGTTATTGAAAGTGGTGTAGGGGGTAAAACATATTACATAATTAAATCAATACGTGCAGCATCAAAATTGTCACGAAAATAACAGAATTCTTTAACCAGGGGCAGGGCCTTCGCCAGGGTTGCAATCTGAGCCCTGCACTCTTCAATATTTACATATACGAATTGGCCACTATTCTAGAAAAATCCCCAGCCCCTGGTGTTAAGTCTCCACAATTCAGAGGTTAAATGCCTGCTCTTCGCAGATGACCTATGCCTGCTGTCAACCACAGCACATGGCCTACAGCAGAGCCTGGACCTGCTAGAGCAGTACTGCCAGACCTGGGCCCTGGCAGTAAACCCCAAAAATAGTAAAATAATGATTTTCCAGAGAAGATAGACCAAAGTTTCAGGGAATTAGACCAAAGTTCTCAATTGGTACAAAATATGTAGAGTACTGCACACACTACAATTACTTAGGTTTAAAAATAAGCTCAACTGGACACCTTAATGATGCAGTGAATGAACAGAGAGAAAGCATGCAGGGCATTCTATGCCATAAAAAAGAAAATCAAATTGAAATACCTCTTAAAATTTGGCTAAAACGAATTGAACGTGTCATTGAACCAATTGCACTTTATGGCAGCGAGGTGTGGGGTCCACTTGCAAAACAAGATTTCACCAAATGGGACAAACACCCCATTGAAACCCTGCATGCACAGTTCTGTAAGATTATCCTACGTGTCCAGAGGAAAACTACAAACAATGCATGCATGGCAGAATTAGGCCAATATCCACTAATAATACAAACTCAAAAAAGAGCAATTAAGTTTTGGAAACATCTAAAATAAAGTGACCCCCTCTCATATCATTACCAAGCCCTGCAATGCCAAGAGCTGAGCAAAGAAAAAAAAGAGTCCCCTCATCCAGCTGGTCCTGGGGCTGAGTTCACAAACCTGTTCTACTAACACACTGAAGCCTCAGGACCAGAACATCCAATCAATCAGACTAAACCAAATTACAACACAGTCAAAACAAAACTACATTGCTTATTGGGAAACACAGGCACAAAGTAAAATGCAGTGCTATCTGGCCCTAAATCGACAGTACACCGTGGCTAACTATTTGACCATTGTTACTGATCAAAACCTTAGAAAAACCTTGACAAAGTACAGGCTCAGTGAGCACAGCCTTGCCATTGAGAAGGGTAGACACAGGAAAACCTGGCTCCCTGTAGAGGAAAGGCTGTGCAACCACTGCACCACAGCAGAACCTGAGACAGAGCTGCATTTCCTGACAAAATGTCAAAAATATAAAACAATTAAGAGTGTCATTTCCCCAAATTTGAAACAATTTTTCAAGGTTTCAAAGACCTCTCTGATGAGAACAGGCTACCCGTCCTGTTGGGGGAGGACGCAGAGAGCTGTGGGTTGGCAGCGCACTACATTGCTGCCACTAATAAGATGAGGGACAGTGTCTGACAGACCAACCAACCTGCACATGTCCTCTATATTGTTATTGTTCAATGGTTATTTTGACCCTTGGTTATTGTTGTTACTGTTGTCCCGTTGACAATATTGATTTTTATTATTTTTATTATGTTAAGTGTAAATATCCAAAGTAAGCTTTGGCAATATGTACATTGTAACGTCATGCCAATAAAGCAAATTGAATTGAATTGAATTGAGAGAGAGAGCGTGAGAGCGAGAGCGAGAGCGAGAGCGAGATAGAGGTGGGGTAGAAGAGCAGCACAGAAGTTTGAGTTTGAGGGAGTTCATCTGCCAGAGAACATTGAGAAGTGGAGCATTGTGCTACACCCTGCGGCAAACATTGACAAGGAGAAACCAAACAGGGGAAGAAGAACACTGTCAATAACCTGAAGCTTCCTCTCCTCTTCTTCTCTCTTCTTCCGCTCCTCTTCCTCATGTTTTCTCTTCAGCTCCATCTCCGCTTTCCTGAGGAAGAGGGAGAATAAGAAAGGCTGTTAGGGTCTGGTGTCACAGCGAGTCATAAAGGTTGGACTTCCTAATCAATACTGTACCATAAGTAATGGAAAGAGCCTCTACTCTACTATACAGCAGTTCCTCAGTCCTAGTCAAGGTCATACAGTTTGTATATCAATACTTTATCCACCCTGGTAGGACGCTGCTACAGAACTAAGGGAGGTGAAACAGATTAATCAATTAAATTGGAACCAACCAATAAATAATCCACCCTGTGGGACCACTGGAAGAGCCCTGATAATTGCATTACGACATCTATGGCTATCAAGGTCCTCTGACACGGTCATGCTCAAAGTGCTTCAGCAGTAGGTAGGCCTAATTATTAGACCATTTCCATGACGATGCCCTTCAGTTACCAGGCATATAAAGTTGGCAGAGTTGTCGGAGGTCCATAAAGTTTTGGTAGTCGTCTCTAATGCCTTAAATTAGGATCTAGTGATGGATACAATGGGCCATTAGTTCTGCTTAAGGGTTTTATACACCAATGGAAAGAGGGGAGGACACTAAGCATGACTAATGTGTCTGAGCACCTCTACACTCTCTTTTCATCCCCATCTCTCCATCCCTCCATCCCTCTCCACTCACAGGCGCCTGTCATCTTCGTCCTGCTTGCGGCGCTGCTCCTCCTCCTCCCTCCTCTTCTTCTCTCTCTCCATCTCTTCCTGGATCTTCTTCAGTCGCTCCTTCTCCTCCTCCTCCTTCTTCTTGTTCTGCATGGCGGTCAGCAGTTGCTCTGACCGGGTCACCAGGGCCTGGTACTCGTGGTCGATGTCCATGCGGGTCATGACTGTGGTCTGAGGGGAGAGTAGAGTAGCACCCCGTGAAAAAGGCAGCAGCCAAAATGGCAGAATTGTATTGAATTCAGTAAAGACTAAGCAAGAACAAACATGTATAGGGTGCAGTGTCCACCCCATCTCTACATTGAGGGGGGAGTAGGACACAGGGACAGGTAAGGTGTGAGACAGAGAGATTTCATTTTACCCTTGAAACCACAAACACAAACTAATACAAAATCGTGGTGCGTGTAGGGATAACGCTTCGGCAGCCTTGCTGGCTCGGTCGAATTGGCTATCGAAGGGTCTAATTAGCCCCTACATACTCAATTTTCACTCCCTCAGGTTTGGACACTTTCGGAAATGGAGGGGCGAGGGGCGAGGGGAAGGGACTGGTTTGGGATTCAGCAAGTGTCTCCTTGCAGCAAAGAGAAATACAAACTGGAACACCTTCCCGGACCATCAAGACCCATGCCTCAACTAATTGGTCTTGATGGCCTGGGAGGGTATTCAAGTTCATATTTCTGTTGGGTGCAATCTCCTTCCCTGAGCACTCACACATTCATCCCAATCAGAGCCCTACATTTGTGACTGCTGGCATTTACAGAGCTTCCACAGACAGTGGTGTAGGTTTGAATTAGAGGCAAATGTGTTATAGCAACACTCTCTGCTGCTGATGAATATTCATACGCATCTGCAGTCAAAGTAACCTTTTATCAGAAGGCCTTATTCTGCTCCGCAGCTGTGGGCCTGTGTTTGATGTGCTCTACTATCGCCCGAGGACACGGATACAGAGCGTCTCCTCACTCGGTTTTCATAACCCAAACATCCGTTGAATTATGCTTTGTCTACGACATCAGACTCTGAAGTCACACTTAGCAGCACTTGATGTTAGTTTCACCTTAAAAGGCCCACGACTCTATACAATAAAACGTTTCACCTTTAAAAGGCTAACAAATCAGTTGGACGCAAAGGAATTAAATGTTTACCATGCTTTTTCACGGATCACGCTACCATCATTAACAGAACCCTGAAAACGCAAAAGTGAAGTCAAAAGTTAATATACACGGCTCTCTGAGACAAGATGCATATCCTCTCAAAATGCAGATCATAGCCCGTGGACTGAGGCATCCTATTAAATTCAGCCTCATCTATGATGAAAAATATCTCCTAGCTTCAAAGAAAGCCACAATGCCAACGGGTAGAGAGAGAGAGGGCCAGATTCAAATATACAGCACAGCTGCCAAAACAACATCAGGTCCTGTGAATAAATAACAAACCCTGTATTATGCTACTCGCAAAATGAGAGAAAATGATTGACACAGGGGAGTGAATTACGGCAGTCAAAGCTGCCCTCATTTAAAAGTCTTCATACCCCAGAGGTTCCCCAAAATTCATAGTCTGTACACTGAGCCTGCCATAATTGCACACCATCTGGCTGGCTGAAGCCCATTATTAACAGGTAGAGCTTTCCTCCAACTATCCACCGTGTGTTAAATATTCCACACTGGGATGAATGCGTTATAGGCGCAATGCCTTCATCACAAACAGCACCCTATTTCCTATATAGTGGACTACTTTTGACCAGTCAAATGTAGTGCACAATATTGGGAATAGGGTGCTATTTGGGACACGTCTTTGAAGTTGAGTGGATTCTATGCACATACTGGCGTAATGATGTTCAGAAAACAATGTTGAATGTTGAGAAATAATGAATTATGAAATATGGAGGTGAGAAGAAAACATGACATGCATGTCTTTGATTTCTGGAAAAGAATAGAGCTAGAGTTTTTGAAAATAGTTGAAGGGAGAAGTTTGACTGTAGGAATGCTTGAGCCGATCTCATACACTTTGATTCTATACACATGCTGGGGTATTGACATTCAAAAACAATGTTGAATATGGAGGAAAACAAGAAATCATGAAATACAGAGATATACAGAGATGTGAGAGCAAGTTGTATAGAGGTTTTCAAAGTTGAATGTGTAGAAATAATGAATATTGAAATACAGAGAGTTCCAACAAACGTTCTTGACGAAATAGACGTTTTTGGATTCATAGACAAGAGGAGAAAGAAGGGGTTATGTAGAAGTTTGACTTAAAAGCAGAAAGGAGAGATTTCATAGAACTCAGAGAGGTTGCAGAATGGAAGGCTGGTGGTATTATCTCACAGACCTTGATTTTGACCATGGTTGCGTTGATGGAGACATCCAGCTCCTGGATCTGCTTGCTCATCTCCTGCTTGCCCTCCTTCAGGCCGGCGATAACCTCGTTGAACTTATCCATCCTGTTCTTCAGGTTACGAACCTTACCCAGCCCGTCGATCCTGTACCACACACACACACAGTTTGTCAAAGACAGTTGGTTTTCAAAGAATTACAAAATCGTATGGTAACCCCCGTCCCACTGGCCTAGAGGCTCTGAGCCCAGTTGCATAAAACATCTTAAGGGTTTACCTTAAGGAATAATGTTCCCTTACCTAAGGGAATTGTTTAAGGGCATTGCATAGAGCCCCTCAAATATTTCCTTAGGTAAGGGCATACTTAAGGGGTTTTACAGTAGTTTGAAGGCATGTATGGCAGAAAGAATATCTGGTTACCATGGACACGACCTGATTCACTGACTAAATGTCTCATCAAAGAGAGCTTTCATTTTGTGAGATAGCAAAATAGAACATCTACAATCAAGACAGGATAAACAAATTGCTTCAGACGATAATAAACCATGTTTCTTGTTACTTATTATATTGCTTTCTAGTGCAACAAGCTAGCTTACAGAGTACCTATAGCTAACTAGCCAGCTAGCTTTGTAGCCATGGATTGTGCACCTTCCATTGTTTAGCTAAGTAGCTAGCTGGTTGATGTTTTCCTTTTGTAACCAGAACAGATGAAAGCAACATTCACCTCCACAAATACTGTTTACATTGATATCCATACTGAATGAAGCAGTTAAGGGACCTCACTGGCACCCTTAACCTTTTCACTTAATTTAAGGGGGAACTACACCTTAAAATGTGTTGTGCAACTGACTTAAAATTAAGGAAATTGTAAGGGAAAAGATAAGGGGAAAATGAACTTAAGGTGTTTTATGCAACCGGGCCCTGTGGTAATCAGTACAGATCTCCTGGAGCTTTACAAAAATAATAAGACAGAGCCTTGCGGCACCAGCTGGTACAGAGAATACTGTCTCCGTGGAGATGCATGCATGATGTGCTAAGCAGCCTGGCACCCCTGAGCTGTGAAAGTGCAGTATAACGAGGAAGAGGTGGAGGGAAGGAGGGAGGGAGGGAGGGAGGGATTAGAGGATACCCACCGCGGCTTGTGCTTCCTCCTGCACAGCCACATGCGCACAGTCTTCTGCATCTTGATGCAGGCACTGGCGCGGTACATCATCTTATTCTTCACTGTGGGAGACATGGAGCAAGAGAGAGGGAGAGAGAGAAGGGAGAGAGGGAGAAAGGAGAGAGAGAGAGAGAGAGAAAGGAGAGAGAACGTGACAATGAGAGCCCAGACACCCACAGACCAGACCTGCGGTGTGCCGTTGCTAAATGAATATTGGGGACACGCTGCACAGTACACTCCACAGCGGTAATTCACACAGAAAGAGCAAACGATATGGAAATGTTGCCTCAGTGAGAGGTAAACCCAATGGGTCAAAGATTGTCTGTGACTAAGTGTATATCCCAAATAGCACTCTAATCCCTTATTAGTGCACTACTTTTGACCAGAGCCCTATGCACTACATAGGGGATAGGGTGCCATTTGGGACGCAGACCAAGGAGTTGCACCACCTTTTGCCCTCAGAACAGCCTCAATTCGTCAGGGCATGGACTCTACTCTCAAACATGTTCCATAGGGATGCTGGCCCATGTTGACTCCAATGCTTCCCACAGTTGTGTCAAGTTGGCTGGATGTCCTTTGGGTGGTGGAGCATTCTTGATACACAAGGGAAACTGTTGAGCTTGAAAAACCCAGCAACGTTGCAGTTCTTAAAACACTCAAATCAGTGCGCATGGTACCTACTTCCCGGTTCAAAGGCACTTAAAACTTTTGTCTTGCCCATTCACCCTCTGAATGGCACACATACACAATCCTTCAACCTGTCTCCACCCCTTCATTTACACTGATTGAATTATCCTGGTCGGTCTATGTCATGGAAAGAGCAGGTGTTCCTAATGTTTTGTACACTCAGTGTATACTGTCTGGGCAAGTAATAGATCATATCTGAAGGACTGAGGTGAACTGTCTGCCAACACATCCCCACAGCACGTTAGAGTAATGGAGGAAAAAGCAATATCTTGGCCCAGGTTGAAGAACTTTAAAATGAGGCGGTCTGATTATATCCCCACACAAAACAGATGGCCAGAGCCAGTATGATCGGAATTGGGTCGGCGCAACTGGTGCAATCACTTTAAACCATTTGTCTCCTAAAACACGTGTTCACAAAGCATATCAGCATAGGTGAGCTGATCTAGGATCAGGTCTCCCCTGTCCATATAATTGTATTCATTATGACCTAATTGGGAAAACTGACCCTAGATCAGCACTCCTACTCTGAGACGCTTTGTGAATACAGGCCCTGGTGTATAATGGTGATGTGGTAGGTAGCAAGATCATGATGTTACTCACATTTGATGACAGAGAGGGAACACCACTGGACCTTCTTCCAGCGGCTGCAGATGAGCCACTGGTTGACCTTCTTGACCAGCTCTGCCAGGTGGTCAGGGTCCGACTTCATGATCTGATCAAACTCTTTAAACTGAGGTGAGGATGGATGGAGGAAAGAGGTATGAGAGCGGATGGAAGGATGGATGGAGGAGGAATGACAGAAGGATGGCGAGTGAAGAAATAGAGAGATGAGAGAGAAGGATGGGGGAGAGATGTGAGAGAAGGATGGGGGAGAGATGAGAGAGAAGGATGGGGGAGAGATGTGAGAGAAGGATGGGGGAGAGATGTGAGACAACATAGAGCAGTCAAAGGCACTTTCCCCTCTAAAACAGCCAATAGTATGCGGATGTTCCCTGCTCAGCGGAGATAACAATAGGTATATCAATTGAAAGCCATAACAGCAGTACCTGTCTGGTAGGGGTCAATAGAGGATAACATATTGATTTATTTATAAGCACCAAACTACAGAGCTACAATGTCAAAGTTACACCTGTCCCACACAGTGATCGCCTGTGACAGAGTCCAATTACGCCATAACCGACACGCAGACATTTTTATAAAGGGCCTCCGAACCGCACATTTATCATCACTGACTAATTAATCTCTTCCAGAAATTAATACCCCCTGTGTTAGATCGGCATGGTTTATTATCAAAACCCCTTTCCCCTCACAGTCAAATGACTAATACTGATTCCTTTGAAGTCCATTCAGTCTGAGGAACATTGTAATGATGAGAACCAGGGAAATGACAACAGCACAGAGACAGGGACAGATCATGGAGTTCTCACCTTCCCAGGTCTGAAGAACACTCTGGTCAGCCCAAACTTGTAGTCGTTCTCGTTCAGACCCAGCGCTTTGAATAAAGCCTGCAGCACAAACGCATGATGTCAATACATGTCATATCAACATGTCAAACTGTGTTTGTAGAGAAGCCCAGAGCAGGGCCAGTGTGTGTTTGTGTGTGTGTGTGTGTGTGTGCGTGTGTGTGTGTGTGCATATCTGTGTGTGTCATGAGGCACTGACCTTGCAGAAGAGCCTTGGGTCCAGGCGAGTCAGCTTGGCAGGCATGTACTGTTTGTACATGTTGTAGAGCTCATGGAATGGAGCTCTGGAGGGGAAGCCTCCCTGCATGAGGTCTAGCACAGACACCATTCCTACACACAGACATACACAGGGTCACTCCAGCTCAACTGAACATCTTGGCAGTTGTAACTAATGGCAGCTTTATTATCGAAGGAAAAAAATCGAATGATGCCTCAAATAACCTTAAATAATCGAATATTGCATCAGAAGTTAAGGCATGACACTTTCTCCATTTCAGAAATATATTATTTATTGTACAACACTAGCTAAAGCTTTAATCTTCTCCTTTTCAGTCAGTGGTAAACCTTAAGACACATTTCTCTGACTCATTCTTCCAATGTATCAAACTAACATTTGCTGACTTCACTCAGTCCACCACCCACTCAATACAGTTAACGCACTACAATTTGTACTTTATCTCAGAGAGCTGGAGCACAGTCTCTCCCTGTATCTGAGGGATCACTAATGAGTTTGTGTAGATAAAAAAAATAAAAAATACAGGAATCTCCAAGGATACAGAAGAAAAGCATGTTAAATGTAGTATGCAAATTGAACAGGAGAATGGGACTTTTAATTTGCTTAGCAGCCTTTAGTTTAAAGGTCTGAGAAAGAGAAAAGTTCAAAAAACACTCAAGTAGAACAGCTCTTGGCTATTGTCCCCAGCGGGCCACCGCACGTACACCCATCTAGATCTAGGACGAGGACGATTGCTGTGGAACAGGGCACTGTCAAGTTCAGGTCACTGGTAGGAATTTGTGATGAACAAGCAGAAATGTAGATGCTATACAGTAGCTCTTCTCCAAATGTAATTGTGTGCTAATTTGTGGAGAGGAAGGAAAACTGAGTTTTCAGTAAATGCATGTAAATCACACTGGTCATTTTGCATTTGATTGCTTTCTGGCGGATTAAAATTCCACATCTGTAGTCAGGTCTCCCTGTGTCGTTGTATGCAAGTTAAATATAAACTAATTAATAATTAACTGGATTAGCGCTTTACATAGTACGGTGGGGAAACTTCACGTCATCCATCACCAATGTAGAGTGTGTGTTTTAAATGGCACCCTTTTGACCAGGGCGCATAGGGAATAGGGTGCCAAGTTGATTAGTCCTTCTCTTTAGGACTATATACTGACCTGAGCACTGCAGCTGAGAGAGGATCTGGGCCCCTTCAAACTGGTGGCTGACCATCTTCAGATTGGGCTTGATACAGCGGATGAAACTGGAGCCCTGGGAGGGAGAGAGAGAAGAGGCTGTTAGTCATAAAGATCCTATTCAATTGAAGTGTTCTATATGCAATTTCAAGCTGTTAGCCCTGACAGCAGCCACAGTGAAGATGGCCACAGTGCACCTCTTTGGTGACCCAGATTGGTTAGACATCAGCTTAGGCATTATGGACTGACAAAATAAAACATTTCCCTGGGAGATCGATAAAGTTATATTATAGGAGACCCGATCTCAACTCAAGTTAGATACCCTGTGAGTGGGTTAAAGCAGTAAATCGTTTAGCACTGTAGTAAATACTAACCGTGCTGCGAAGCTTCTCCAGTAGAATGTTCAGCTGGGTCTGTTGATGTAAAAGAAGAAAAGAAAACCTTTGTTTAGTGATACAGACAGACTTTACAGACCTGTCTAGTCTCTTTCTGCCTCCAGCGCGCCTGTCCAAAACTCAAATCAACAGCTACTTAAGCAACAGTACAGCCGTGAAGGGCACACATTTATGGTTGAAGCGCATTGAAACTAAAACAAAAGAGATTCCGTTTTAATGTAATTCATGCAAACAGGCCTAAATACAACACTGATAGGACCACAGGAACAGAGGGACAGACACAGACGGAGGAATGCATGGTAGCCAACTAACTGTGCATTGTGGGATGGCAGACAGACAGACAGACAGACAGACAGACAGACAGACAGACAGATAACCGCTTGTTGGCCCCTCTCTGTCACTGTTCTAGAGCTCTTGTTGCAAAACCCCTGTAACCTTCCCAACATGTCCAGGTTTTCCAGAAATCCCAGTTCGAATTCCCCCCTGATTTCAGGAACTGTCCAACCAGGATTTCTGGAAAACCTGGGAATTTTGAGAAAGTTACTGGAATTTTGCAACCCTAGTCTGCAAAGAGCTGTGTTTAACAGACTGATTGGTCTAGGGACCACCACTGGGACATTAATATTCACCCGGCAGGATATCACATCGCAAATGATCAGCTGAAAACGCTTCCTATCTCACCTTGTAACTCTGAGAACAGACGGGTACTAAACGCTGCATCACTGATCAGGCCTTAGTCAAGCTCAAAGACTTATGATCTATATCACTATTTCTACAGTAGCTGCCTTATTTACAGTAGCTCCATAATATTTACAGTAGGTGCCTGGCAGGCAGTCATATTGGGTGCAGCTGCCAACTGGCATGCACATAAGTCTTGTATTTATTGTACTTGTCAGAATTTTTACGTGGTATCGTAGCACGGTAATTGGACTTTAGGGCAATTGATCGATGGTCATTGATCCTGTCAGTAAAGATTGATCTGATCCTACAAGCTATGGATCTCGCTGTGGTCTATAACAAGTTGCAAAATATTGACACTACTGTACACTGTCGATACTGATATGGATAACATCTAAATTAATTGGAATTGAAAGCTGCCAACATCCAGATATCATTAGCAAGTGTTTGCTGTGAGCTGAATTCAGATTCAAAGTATGCATGTTGTGGTGCAAGGGACAAACTGTGGAGGGAGGCAGCACAGAGACAAGACTGGGGAGAGAGGGGACAGGGGGTGGCTGGAAGCGGTTAGCTGGAGAACATCAGGCCGTTCACTGCATTATTCACTGATGCATTGTGGGGATTCGTAACACACAACAGCACAAGACGAGTTACCTTATTTCCCTGGCTGATTCTACGAGTCATCACGACTGATTTTACCCCCCCTACGTTTCTGCTTTTCCTGTCAGTATTTCTCCCTCTCTCTACACACCTTCTGAACTTTAAATCACAGCTATGATGGGGGGATATGGAAAGGAGACAGAGGGAGGAGGAATGAAGAACAGAACAGAAAGGGAGGAGGAACAGTGGGAGGGAGAGGCATTAGAACACCACAGGTAACAGGATACAGAGAGAACATGAACTCTGCGGAAACTAAACGAAAGGTAGATTCAATCAGACAACACCTTCAAAACACATTATGCAACCGAGAACCCGGTTCAAATTACCTCTAAAATTGTAATAACTTTTTGTAACTCTCTTGTATTCTAACTTTTCTGCTTCTCTCCATGGTCTAGGTGCAGTGTAGTTCCATGACAGCTAACAATAACTTCTTATTAACATGACTAAATATTTCACTTAATAATAACAACAACAACAACACTTCTTACAGGATCAATATAACTTAGCATAGAGTAAGGAAGGACATCACTGTTACGACCATAAAGTAAACATATAGCATTGATGCTACTGTTTTGCCTATAAAACACAGGATTAACATACTTGAACATAGGGAACGGTGGTTGCGTCCCAAATAGCATCCTATTCCCTACATAGTGCATTACTTTTGACCAGAGCCCTATGGGCCCTGGTCAAAAGTAGTGCACTATTTACAGTGGGGAGAAAAAATATTTGATACACTGCCAATTTTGCAGGTTTTCCTACTGACAAAGCATGTAGAGGTCTGTAATTTTTATCATAGGTACACTTCAACTGTGAGAGACGGAATCTAAAACAAAAATCCAGAAAAACACATTGTATGATTTTTAAGTAATTAATTTGCATTTTATTGCATGACATAAGTATTTGATCACCTACCAACCAGTAAGAATTCCGGCTCTCACAGACCTGTTAGTTTTTCTTTAAGAAACCCTCCTGTTCTCCAGTCATTACCTGTATTAACTGCACCTGTTTGAACTCATTACCTGTATAAAAGACACCTGTCCACACACTCAATCAAACAGACTCCAACCTCTCCACAATGGCCAAGACCAGAGAGCTGTGTAAGGACATCAGGGATAAAATTGTAGACCTGCACAAGGCTGGGATGGGCTTCAGGACAATAGGCAAGCAGCTTGGTGAGAAGGCAACAACTGTTGGCGCAATTATTAGAAAATGGAAGAAGTTCAAGATGACGGTCAATCACCCTCGGTCTGGGGCTCCATGCAAGATCTCACCTCGTGGGGCATCAATGATCATGAGGAAGGTGAGGGATCAGCCCAGAACTACACGGCAGGACCTGGTCAATGACCTGAAGAGAGCTGGGACCACAGTCTCAAAGAAAACCATTAGTATAACACTACGCCGTCATGGATTTAAAATCCTGCAGCGCACGCAAGGTCCCCCTGCTCAAGCCAGCGCATGTCCAGGCCCGTCTGAAGTTTGCCAATGACCATCTGGATGATCCAGAGGAGGAATGGGAGAAGGTCATGTGGTCTGATGAGACAAAAATAGAGCTCTTTGGTCCACTCGCCGTGTTTGGAGGAAGAAGAAGGATGAGTACAACCCCAAGAACACCATCCCAACCGTGAAGCATGGAGGTGGAAACATCATTCTTTGGGGATGCTTTTCTGCAAAGGGGACAGGACGACTGCACCATATTGAGGGGAGGATGGATGGGGCCATGTATCGCGAGATCTTGGCCAACAACCTCCTTCCCTCAGTAAGAGCATTGAAGATGGGTCGTGGCTGGTTCGTCCAGCATGACAACGACCCGAAACACACAGCCAGGGCAACTAAGGAGTGGCTCCGTAAGAAGCATCTCAAGGTCCTGGAGTGGCCTAGCCAGTCTCCAGACCTGAACCCAATAGAAAATCTTTGGAGGGAGCTGAAAGTCCGTATTGCCCAGTGACAGCCCCGAAACCTGAAGGATCTGGAGAAGGTCTGTATGGAGGAGTGGGCCAAAATCCCTGCTGCAGTGTGTGCAAACCTGGTCAAGACCTACAGGAAACATATGATCTCTGTAATTGCAAACAAAGGTTTCTGTACCAAATATTAAGTTCTGCTTTTCTGATGTATCAAATACTTATGTCATGCAATAAAATGCAAATTAATTACTTAAAAATCATACAATGTGATTTTCTGGATTTTTGTTTTAGATTCCGTCTCTCACAGTTGAAGTGTACCTATGATAAAAATGACAGACCTCTACATGCTTTGTAAGTAGGAAAACCTGCAAAATCGGCAGTGTATCAAATACTTGTTCTCCCCACTGTATAGAATAGGGTGCCATTTGGGATGCCTACCATGTTGAGCAGCGCAATAATAAAGTGTGGTAATAAAAGGCTTGGGATTAACATTCGTCCTCACCTTGAATTTGTTGCCGACGCTGATGAAGCTGAGTTTGCCGGCCTTCTGTTTGGCATCCTTGGTGTTGTTGGAGTTCTCAAAGAGCTCCCGGATAAACCGGTCTTTAGACTCACTCACCAGGCACTCCAGGGACATGTGCAGCGCGTCATTGTTCTTCTCCACAAACTTGGTCTGCAATTCAGAGAAAATGTAGAACCTTGAAGATGCAGAAGTACCCCGTTCACAAAAAGGCTACTCTGTTTGGAAGATAAGTGGGTCATTCATATTAAAAAACATGCTTTGAGTTCCACCTGCTGGGTTATGTGCAGATTTCAAAGCAGGAGAATGTTTGGTTGAAGATGCTGCAGTATAGGCCTACCACAAGGACATTGTGGATAACATAAATACACCTGATAAAATCATAAAAAAGGTGTGATGTTGTTTTTTGCCTTCAGACATCCTGCTGAGTCATTGTGTGTGAACCTCAACGTACCGTCTCATAGCACACTGCTCCTGCAAAGTGTCTGACGATGAATCCCTCGTCATCCCTCACATTCCTGTGGACTTGCAGCTTGGATTTCCTAGGCACCTGAGGGACGCATCACACACACACACACATCATCCATTTTAAATAAGTGAAACACAAATACAACCACTGAAGCATGACCTATTCCAATGGCTTAACAAAGAAAGAAAACACACGACTGACATTACAACTGCTAAAAACGCACACACATGCACAGCCTATAACACACAAAAAGGACATGATTCCTGGTTAAAGTAAATACTCACGGTCAGTCGGAAGTGGTTCTTGTGCTTGTTGTGTACGGTCTCTGCAAAGTGCTGGTCGCTGGGCTGAGGTAGACGGTTCTCTTCATCCAGGATGTCCAGGATGCCCACCAGCTTGGCCTCCACAAGGTCTGTAAACAGACAGAGGTCAAAAGGTCAAGGTATTCCAAAATGACTATATCCAATCATCTTCCAGCTTTCGAGCTATACTGTTGCTTCCTGTATTTCATTAGGGGTTTAGTCTTTGTATAGCCCAGGGCCGGATTACCAAATGCAGTAGTCCGGCCCTGACCAGGGCCACTGAATAATTTGTATGTAGAAGGAATGAGAAGCTCAGTTCTGGTGACTTTTTAAAATGACATTCCACTCCAAATTGAATGAAAATAAAATGATGCTGCCACCATCTAAAATATAATTTTTATTTGTTTAAATTATTTCTACATAATGGACCATGCATATACAGTTGAAGTCGGAAGTTTACATACACTTAGGTTGGAGTCATTGAAACTCGTTTTTCAACCACTCCACATATTTCTTGTTAACAAACTATAGTTTTGGCAAGTCGGTTAGGACATCTACTTTGTGCATGACACAAGTTATTTTTCCAACAATGTTTACAGACAGATTATTTCACTTATAATTCACTGTATCACAATTCCAGTGGGTCAGACGTTTACATACACTAAGTTGACTGTGCCTTTAAACAGCTTGGAAAATTCCAGAAAATGATGTCATGGCTTTAGAAGCTTCTGATTGACATCATTTGAGTCAATTGAAGGTGTACCTGTGGATGTATTTCAAGGCCTACCTTCAAACTCAGTGCCTCTTTGCTTGACATCATGGGAAAAACAAAAGAAATCAGCCAAGACCTCAGAAAAAAATTGTAGACCTCCACAAGTCTGGTTCATCCTTGGGAGCAATTTCTAAACGCCTGAAGATACCATGTTCACCTGTACAAACAATAGTACGCAAGTATAAACACCATGGGACCACGCAGCTGCCATACCGCTCAGGAAGGAGACGCGTTCTGTCTCCTAGAGATGAACGTACATTGGTGCGAAAAGTGCAAAAATCAATCCCAGAACAACAGCAAAGGACCTTGTGAAGATGCTGGAGGAAACAGGTACAAAAGTATCCATATCCACAGTAAAACAAGTCCTATATCGACATAACCTGAAAGGCCGCTCAGCAAGGAAAAGGGGAATGCTTGCAAGCCAAAGAACACCATCCCAACCGTGAAGCACGGGGGTGGCAGCATCATGCTGTGGGGGTGCTTTGCTGCAGGAGGGACTGGTGCACTTCACAAAATAGATGGCATCATGAGGAAGGAAGATTATGTGGATATATTGAAGCAACATCTCAAGACATCAGTCAGGAAGTTAAAGCTTGGTCACAAATGGGTCTTCCAAATGGACAATGACCCCAAGCATACTTCCAAAGTTGTGGCAAAATGGCTTAAGGACAACAAAGTTAAGGTATTGGAGTGGCCATCACAAAGCCCTGACCTCAATCCTATAGAACATTTGTGGGCAGAACTGAAAAAGCGTGTGCGAGCAAGGAGGCCTACAAACCTGACTCAGTTACACCAGCTCTGTCAGGAGGAATGGGCCAAAATTCACCCAACTTATTGTGGGAAGCTTGTGGAAGGCTACCCGAAACGTTTGACCCAAGTTAAACAATTTAAAGGCAATGCTACCAAATACTAATTGAGTGTATGTAAACTTCTGACCCACTGGGAATGTGATGAAAGAAATAAAAGCTGAAATAAATCATTCTCTCTACAATTACTCTGACTTTTCACATTCTTAAAATAAAGTGGTGATCCTAACTGACCTAAGACAGGGAATTTTTACTAGGATTAAATGTCAGGAATTGTGAAAAACTGAGTTTAAATGTATTTGGCTAAGGTGTATGTAAACTTCCGACTTCAACTGTATATCAGGTCTGCTATTAGCAATAAGCATTATCACCTGTAGCACAACTGATAGCAGCATAGTGGCTATAAATAAATGGGCTGAAGCATGGGGTGCCTACCTGCATTTACCCTATTGAGCTAATCATTAGCTAGATCCCAAATGTGATTATTTAACTAATTAGCATCTTATTGATGAACTTACATAAACGCAGTAAATCTATAATATAGGTCTACCTGTTAGGGTAACACGCCCCCTGCCTGTACTTCTCACAGAAACCACTTACATTTATATTTTAGTCATTTATCAGACGCTCTTATCCAGAGTGACTTACAGGAGCAATTAGGGTTAAGTGCCTTGCTCAAGGGCAAATCGACAGATTTTTCACCTAGTCAGCTTCATGTCACAATTTTTTCCCCCAACACATTCCTGGTTGCCAATACTCTTACTGAACAAAAAATGTAATCTGTCTCATCACAAGTTAAGTCACTCCCCCAAAATTATTTAAGGTAGGGTGCGTTTTACCCCAAGTCACCCTACAATTGACCCGTCTTACATTTAGCCCCACTCTCCCCTATTCACTCACTGCAAATAGTTGAGCAGTAACATGCTAACCATCTCGCTGCTAAAAACTCAGGGTTAATTTTTTTTGCATATTTAGGAGTTGAGAAATAAATAAAGTAGGCATGGAAAGCTTGATCACATCTTTACTAATGCTGCAGAAACCTGCTGTAAAGCAGTATCCAAATCCATTGGATGTAGTGATCACAATATGGTAGCCATATCTAGGAAAACCTAGTTCCAAAGACTGGACCTAATATTGTGTATAAGAGGTCCTACAAGAGTTTTTGTAGTGATTCCTATGTTGATGATGTAAAGAATATTTGCTTGTCTGTGGTGTGTAATTAGGAGCCACCAGACACTGCACTTGACACATTTATGAAATTGCTTACTCCAGTTACTAAAATGCAGGCACCCATTAAGAAAATGACTAAAAACTGTTAAATCCCCGTGGATTGATAAGGAATTGAAAAGTGTTATGGTTGAGAGGGTTGGCAAACCGATTGGCAAACCTACTGCAAATTGAGAAATCATGTGACTAAATAGAACAAAAATAAACTATACTATGAAACAAAGATAAATGATATAAAGAATAATAGTAAAACGCTTTGGAGCACCTTAAATGAAAATGTTGGGCAAAAAGGCAAACTCAGCTCCATCATTCATTGAATCAGATGGCTCATTCATTACAAAACCCACTGATATTGCCAACTACTTTAATGATTTTTTCCTTGGCAAGATTAGCAAATAGGCATGACATGCCAGCAACAAACACCGAACCAATCCAAGTATAACTGACCAAATTATGAAAAGACAAGCATTGTAATTTTGAATTCCGTAAAGTGAGTGTGGAAGATTTGAAACAATTATTGTTGTCTATCAACAATGACAAGCCACTGGGGTCTGACAACTTGGATGGAAAATTACTGAGGATGATAGCAAACAATATTACCACTCCTATCTGCCATCTCTTCAATCTAAGTGTATGCCCTCAGGCCTGGAGGGAAGCAAAAGTCATTCTGCTACCCAAGAACAGTAAAGCACCCTTTACTGGCTCAAATAGCCGACCAATCAGCCTGTTACCAACCCTAAGTATACTTCTGGGGGAAAAAATTGTGTTTGACCAGATACAATTCTATTTTACAGTAACTAGATTAACAACAGACGTTAAAACAGACGTTACCAGTCTAACATAACACATATGGTGTTCTTTAATGCTAGCCTCTCCAACATAATCCAGGTAGAATCAAGCATTCCCCAGGGCAGCTGTCTAGGCCCTTTACTTTTTTCAATCATTACTAATGACCTGCCACTGGCTCTGAGTAAAGCCTGTGTGTCTATGTATGCGGATGACTCAACACTATACACGTCATCTACTACAGCGTGTGAAATCATTGCAACACTTAAAGAGCTGCAGTCAGTTTCAGAATGGGTGGCAAGAAATACGTTTGTCAAAACACTAAAAGCATTGTATTTGGGACAAATCATTCACTAAACCCTAAACCTCAACTAAATATTGTAATGAATAATGTGGAAATTGAGCAAATTGAGGAGACTAAACTGCTTGGAGTAACCCTGGATTGTAAACTGTTATGGTCAAAACACATTGATGCAACAGTAGCTAAGATGGGGAGAGGTCTGTCCATAATAAAGCGCTCCTCTGCTTGTTAACAACAATATCAACAAGGCAGGCCCTACAGGCCCTAGTTTTGTCGCACCTGGACTTCTTCCCAGTTGTGTGGTCAGGTGCCACAAAGAGGGACTTGGGAAAATTACAACTGACCCAGAATAGGGCAGCATGGCTGGCCCTTAAATGTACACTTAGAGCTAACATTAATAATATCCATGTCAATCTCTCATGGTTCAAAGTAGAGAAGAGATTGCCTTCATCACTACTTGTTTTTGTAAGAGGTATTGACATGTTGAATGCACCGAGCTGTCTAAACTACTAGCCACAGCTCGGACACCCATACATACCCCACAAGACATGCCACCAGAGGTCTCTTCACAGTCCCCAAGTCCAGAACAGACTATGGGAGGCACACATTACTACACAGAGCCATGGCTACATGGCTACACATCAAGTTACTCACGTAAGCAGTAAAATCAGATTACACCTTGTTTAAAAATTGTATTATAATGTATATTACTGCCTTAATGTTTGCTGGACCCTAGGAAGGGATCCACAATAAATACAAAGCTGGGATCCCCCTCTTTTTAACAAAGGCCATTGAAACCGCTGTTTTCCCCACAATTGCATTATGAATTGTTGTGCCTTGATTGTCAGCATGCATGTTTCCCTCCCTATGGCACCTGCAACTTGAATGCACCTTGAGAGGAATATTTATCATCTCGCATAGAACGCTCAACAACAAGCCGACTAGGTAAATAGATACGATTTTATTATGGGGTTGTCAGATTTTTCTATTCATTAGTCGTTTTGTTTACAGAGGAAAAGTAAATCTGGACTATTCTAGCATCTTCAAAGTGGAACATAAAAGTGTGCCTTTAATGTTCCATATATTTTTGTTGTGGCGGCAATGATGTTGCCATGGCGCAACGCCAGAGCCAAATGACTGCTGCGGAAACACTGCACTGAAGGTGTAAGATCCAGTGAGCTCCAAAAGTATTGGGATAATGACACATTTTTTGTTGCTTTGTCTCTGCACTCCAGCACTTAGATTTGAAATGATACAAACGACTATGAAATGTCAGTTTTAATTTGAGGGTATTTTTTATCCATATCGGGTGAACCGTTTAGAGATTACAGCACTTTTTGTACATAGTCCCCCTTCCCCCCTATTTTAGGACACAAAAGTATTGGGACAAATTCACTTACTGTATACAGTGGCTTGCGAAAGTATTCACCACCCTTGGCATTTTTCCTATTTTGCTGACTTACAACCTGGAATTAAAATGGATTTTTGGGGGGTTTGTATCATTTGATTTACACAACATTCCTACCACTTTGAAGATGCAAAATATTTTTATTGAGAAAACAAACAAAAATAAGACAAAAATACAGAAAACTTGAGCGTGCATAGCTATCCCCCCCCCCCCCCCCCCCTCTATTTGACCCCTCTGCAAAACATGACTTAGTACTTGGTGGCAAAACCCTTGTTGGCAATCACAGAGGTCAGACGTTTCTTGTAGTTGGCCACCAGGTTTGCACACATCTCAGGAGGGATTTTGTCCCACTCCTCTTTGCAGATCTTCTCCAAGTCATTAAGGTTTCGAGGCTGACGTTTGGCAACTCGAACCTTCAGCTCCCTCCACAGATTTTCTATGGGATTAAGGTCTGGAGACTGGCTAGGCCACTCCAGGACCTTAACGTGCTTCTTCTTGAGCCACTCCTTTGTTGCCTTGGCCGTGTGTTTTGGGTCATTGTCATGCTGGAATACCCATCCACGACCCATTTTCAATGCCCTGGCTGAGGGAAGGAGGTTCTCACCCAAGAATTGACGGTACATGGCCCCGTCCATCGTCCCTTTGTTGTGGTGAAGTTGTCCAGTCTCCTTAGCAGAAAAACACCCCCAAAGCCTAATGTTTCCACCTCCATGTTTGACGGTGGGGATGGTGTTCTTGGGGTCATAGGCAGCATTCCTCCTCTTCCAAACACGGCGAGTTGAGTTGATGCCAAAGAGCTCCATTTTGGTCTCATCTGACCACAACACTTTCACCCAGTTCTCCTCTGAATCATTCAGAAGTTCATTGGCAAACTTCAGATGGGCATGTATATGTGCTTTCTTGAGCAGGGGGACCTTGCGGGCGCTGCAGGATTTCAGTCCTTCACGGCGTAGTGTGTTACCAATTGTTTTCTTGGTGACTATGGTCCCAGCTGCCTTGAGATCATTGACAAGATCCTCCCGTGTAGTTCTGGGCTGATTCCTCACCGTTCTCATGATCATTGCAACCCCCACGAGGTGAGATCTTGCATAGAGCCCCAGGCCGAGGGAGATTGACACGTCTTTTGTGTTTCTTCCATTTGCGAATAATCGCACCAACTGTTGTCACCTTCTCACCAAGCTGCTTGGCGATGGTCTTGTAGCCCATTCCAGCCTTGTGTAGGTCTACAGTCTTGTCCCTGACATCCTTGGAGAGCTCTTTGGTCTTGGCCATGGTGGAGAGTTTGGTGATTGATTGCTTCTGTGGACACTCCCTTTAAGAGTGTGCTCCTAATCTCAGCTCGTTACCTGTATAAAAAAACACTTGGGAGCCAGAAATCTTTCTGATTGAGAGGGGGTCAAATACTTATTTCCCTCATTAAAATGCAAATCAATTTATAACATTTTTGACATGCGTTTTTCTGGATTTTTTTGTTGCTATTCTGTCTCTCACTGTTCAAATAAACCTACCATTAAAATTATAGACTAATCATTTCTTTGTCAGTGGGCAAACGTACAAAATCAGCAGGGGATCAAATACTTTTTTTCCCTCACTGTAGCTGTCCTCCGGCTACACCATGGTGCTACCATACAGAGTGCTGTTGAGGCTAGTGTAGACCTTCATTGCAAAACAGTGTGTTTTAATCAATTATTTGGTGACGTGAATATATTTAGTAGAGTTTTATCTAAAAAGGATTACTTTTTCAATGTTTTACCATTTTAATTTTTATGAAATTCACTGAGGATGATGGTCCTCCCCTTCCTCCTCTGAGGAGCCTCCACTGGTTGACAACGATGCTGCTTTCCACTTTGCTTCTTAATATAAATCCACAAGCGTTCTATAATTACACTATTAGTTTGTGTATCTCACTGTCTGCAAACAGCTAGTTTGTCTTTTATTAGCAAGTTCTGGCTAAAATAAATTGTGTTAGCTGCTAATGCTAATTGCAAGTAAGCTGGCTAGCTAGCTAATACATTTACTGAGTCAGAGAAAACGTAGCTAGCTAATACAGCCTGATACCAGTGCTAGTGTAGGCCTAAGCCAGCATTTTGATTGTGCAACAGTATCTTCTAAATCAGAGAGGAATAGGTGACGCATGAATATGTTAGCTAAATCAAGTAAGAAAAAACATTTAATGTAGCTAACATCTAATTAGGGTCCCCTGGGAAACACTGATCAACACTTTGGTTCCTAACCTGTCACAATAACTCCTCCCTGGCTTTTTCATGTCAAACAACATGGTATTCAAAGTGGCCACTATTATATTCTAACTCTAGAATTAAAATATTCACTCTATTTCCATGATTCCAACAGTTCACCCAATAATTTGTATCTAAATCAAATAGCAATAGCAGAATTTGGTTAAAAATAAGGCCTAGATGTTTTGCCCATATCATGCAGCCCTTTGTGGCAGTGTGGACATGATCTCAAATGAGTGCAGGAAATGCAGAAATCTATGAAAATTACCTTTGGTTGAAGTTTGAATGAACAGTATAAAACAACCAGAATTTAGAAAGACCCATTGAAATCACTTAGAATTGATGCGTTGCCATTCTAGGTCATGCATTACTTAAAGCAAATGTAGAGCTTGTATTATTAAAAAATATAAAATACCGTAAAAAATGTGAAAATATTGTGATATGATATTTCAGCTATACCGCCCAACCCTACTTGATGGAACAGAAAGTAAAATGTCTGTTCTCAGAGAGCAGTGTATGTGAGAGTCTACAGGGCAGGCTTTGGTCCAATGGCTGCTTCTCTTAAACGCAGACCCCATTCTATCTAGCGTTAACCCCTGTCACCTCCATTCCACTCTCTGGTACCACACACATCTCAAACAGAGGGGTTTAGGTGTGCTCTGGAACATAATCAATCTACCTCCCATCAACTGGCTTTATTTCTGTTGACCATGAAACATAACTTGGGGTCAGGGTCAAGAGTTGTGCGCTCAAAAGCTTAACCTCCCTCAGAGAAAACAGCTATTCCACCTTCCCACACAAACAGAGGTCAAAACAGATCTCCAGTCAGAAGAACATTGAATGGCAACACATTGAAAAAAACAGGGGGAAAACACTGGAAACTAGGTGGAGGATACTGTACGTAGGCTAAACCTCTGAAATGATGTGAAGATGAGACAAACCTATGCAGTCCTGATTGTCGACATAATGGACCTCATTTACTCCAAGACCCTCCTTCTGATACAGCTCTTGTTCCTAGAATTCAAAACAGAACGGTTCCAATAACAAGCATTTGTAATGTCATTCATAATGACATTCAGAAAATAATTGAAGTCTGTTTACCTACAGTACCAGTCAAACGTTTGGACACACTTACTTATTCCAGGAGTTTGCAACAAGCAGAAGGAAACCTTGATATTTAAGATTCAGTTATATTGGTCAGAGAACTTGCTAACGTAAATGTATTATTGCTGGATAGCTATAATAGACAGAAAATATTATGCCCTCAGACTTCATTTGAATACATTTGCGTCTTTGGCCTCATTAGAATAGAGAACAATCATATATACAGTACCAGTCAAAAGTTAGACACACCTACTCATTCAAGGGTTTTTCTTTATTTTGACTATTTCCTTCATGTAGTAACCAAAAAAGTGTTAAACAAATCAAAATATATTTTATATTTGAGATTCTTCAAAGTAGGCACCCTTTGCCTTGATGACAGCTTTGCACACTCTTGGCATTCTCTCAACCAGCTTCATGAGGTAGTCACCTGGAATGCATTTCAATTAACAGGCGTGCCTTGTTAAAAGTTAATTTGTGGAATTTCTTTCCTTCTTAATGCATTTGAGCCAATCAGTTGTGTTGTGACAAGGTAGGGGTGGTATACAGAAGATAGCCCTATTTGGTAAAAGGCCATGTCCATATTATGGCAAGAACAGCTCAAATAAGCAAAGAGAAACGACAGTCCATCATTACTTTAAGACATGAAGGTCAGTCAATCCGGAAAATTTCAAGAACTTTGAAAGTTTCTTCAAGTCTATGAGTGCATAAGCTTTTCTGTCTATTATAGCTATCCAGCAATAATATATTACATTAGCAAGTTCTCTGACAAATATAACTGATTCTTAAATATCAAGGTTTCCTTCTGCTTGTTGCAAAAACCTGGGCTCTTTCTCAGTTCATCTTTCCTAGATTTCTCGCATCCTCTCTCCACGCCTCCTTCTCAGGACGCATTGGAGAAGAAGGTCCAATGGGAAGGACCTTGGTCATTCCCCTCCAATACAGTTGAGGAGGAGGCAAGGAGATAGGATGCTAGGAATCACAGAAAGGCAACTTGAGATTGAGCCCTGTTGTACAGCTGGGATGTCAACTAAGGAGAGAGGAGGCGTCGGGGTCCACAGACCGACAGTGGAAGAAGCGCTCACCTCTTTCAGGATGCGTTCGTTGAAGAACTGCTGCAGCTTCTCGTTACAGTAGTTGATGCAGAACTGCTCAAAGCTGTTGTGCTCAAAGTACTCTGGAAGAGCGACATCAGGAAATGAAAACAAATTTAAAAAACAAGCACTTTAGCTGTAAACCACCACTGTCTCTGACTAATGAACTCTTGCAATTGTGTGCAATGAGTGGTTCGTGTTATGTTGTGTATAATGTCTCATGGTGAAATGTCTGTTGGTTTGATGAATTTTTATGGACAATTATGCTGCAAAACCATTTCCGCCTTAGGGATAATAATGTTTACTACTACTACTACTACTATCATATAATGTGGTATCATGTATCACGTACATGTAGCACAGAGCACATAAAGGGGGTACAGACCAAAGCCTGCGATATCCAGAACCCCGATGAAGTTAGCGGAGGAGTCGAAGGGGAAGCACTGGTTGACCCTGGTGACCACGTGGTCAAACAACCGGCTGTACACGGCCTTGGCCAGGGCATCCCGTGCGTTGTTCGCCTGTTCCACTTTCAGTGGCACTCTGAGAGGGAGAGAGAAAGCACATCATTCCTCCTTCCTCCAGCACTGGTCCTCTGTACGTAAAATGTTTGCATGCATGACTAAGTTGCTTTGGATAAAAGCATCTGCTAAATGGCATACTGTTTATTATATTATAAGTGAATGCTTGCCTTTGTATGCAAAGTTAAATTTCTGTGAAAAACAGGCAATAAAGTATATCTAAGCTAAATCTACCATGTATTCCATACGAGGGGAAATTTGATTTGTCACCAGCAAAGAAACATAGAGCAAAGACATATACACGCATACAGAGACACATACTTGAGCAGTGATGGCTGGTGAAATCAATAGCCCACAATTCATAACGACAAGAGTCGAGTCAGTCTAAATAATCCCATGCATTCATCACCGTGGGTGTGCAAAAATACTGAGGGTCTGCTTGGTTTCCCAAGCAGATAATTGGGTTATTGACATCTTAGGGAAAGAGTGATTGTGGTGTGATAAGGAGCCTTACCAATGAGAGAAAGTATAAGCATCACAGCTCTGAGAATGTATTGTAATGGCCCCAGAGCTCTGACTGCAGTCAAGTGTGCAGCTCAATAATCAGAGACTACCGAGAGGACTAAAAATGCAGTGGAGCGCCAAATGTACAACATGGCTGCCACGTGGACTTAAAAAAGTTTCTCAAGCTTTAGCTTTGCTTCACAAACACATCATTGTCATGCCCTTAAAGAAAAAAAACTCTAATTATATCAACTATATTTTGGTATTTTTGTTCATTAGTCCACAATGTCAGCAGTCAAGTTTTCAAGCTATTGGACTTTCAAGAAGCAATGTGTCACTTGCCACATCATCATGATGATGCAAAATGAATCATATTATGCAAAAAGCATCATAGTGATTAAGTGGCAAGTGACACTTTGCTTCTAAAGTTTTTCCTTTAAGGCAGGAGAGAACCAGGATAACGCTGTACTAGTAGCTCTAGTAGTACTTTAAGGTTATGTCCAAAATCCACCTCTAATGTCTTGATTCTCCTCACACACCTTTACCTCCATCCCTCACACCCACACTACACACGCACTCTTCGGGCAGGACTTATCCATTACCTCGTCCCTCCTGTGGATCTCCATTTAACACATCCCACAAGACAAGAGCTCCCCATTATGATCCCAGCATCACACCACCTCGTCTTACACCTTTGCTCCCTTCAGCTCTCAGTACACCTGGGCCCTCTCTCGCACTCTCTCAACCACAAGCCATGTTTCATTTATATTCTTCCAGCCAGTGAGAAGCTAAGGGTCCACAGCCCAGTTAAAACATTTAAATACCAGGGTTAAGCCCTGGCCTCTCATTTATAATCAAGAGGTATATTACATTTACATTTACGTCATTTAGCAGACGCTCTTATCCATAGAGACTTACAAATTGGTGCATTCAACTTAGGATAGCCAGTGGGACAACCACCCCTTTTTTTTTTTATGGGGGGTTGTAGAAGGATTACGGTTATACTATTCCAGGTATTCCTTAAAGAGGTAGGGTTTCAAGTGTCTCCGGAAGGTGGTCAGTGACTCCGCAGTCCTGGCGTCATGGGGGAGCTTGTTCCGCCATTGGGGTGCCAGAGCAGCGAATAGCTTTGACTGGGCTGAGCGGGAACTGTGCTTCCGTAGAGTTAGGGGGGCTAGCAGGCCAGAGGTGGATGAACGTAGTGCCCTCGTTTGGGTGTAGGGTCTGATCAGAGCCTGAAGGTAAGGAGGTGCCGTTCCCCTCACAGCTCCGTAGGCAAGCACCATGGTTTTGTAGTAGATGCGAGCTTCAACTGGAAGCCAGTGGAGTGTGCGGAGGAGCGGGGTGACATGAGAGAACTTGGGAAGGTTGAGCACCAGACGGGCTGCAGCGTTCTGGATAAGTTGTAGGGTTTTAATGGCACAGGCAGGGAGCCCAGCCAATAGCGAGTTGCAGTAATCCAGACGGGAGATGACAAGTGCCTGGATTAGGACCTGTGCCGCTTTCTGTGTAAGGTAGGGTCGTACTCTGCGAATGTTGTAGAGCATGAACCTGCAGGATCGGGTCACCGCTTTGATGTTAGCGGAGATTGACAGGGTGTTGTCCTGGGTCATGCCAAGGTTCTTTGCACTCTGGGAGGAGGACACAATGGAGTTGTCAACCGTGATGGCGAGATCATGGAGCGGGCAGTCCTTCCCCGGGAGGAAGAGCAGCTTCCAGGTATGAAATGCCAGAACACTAACAGTAGCTGGGATGTGTGTATTCCCTATGAAGCCTGAGGTTATCCACCTTGCTCAATGATCTCCACAAAATTATCCCGGCAGCATGTTATCAGGAAGTTGAGAGGCTCACATATTATTTATATGACCGTTAAATGAGTCTGTACTGCACTGTGAATATGGGCAAGCTGAGAGAGTGGACTGACCCCCCCTGGCCTCGCAGAGATGCTGAGTCCACCACTGAATTCACCATGGTGGGGTCAACACGATTAACATCTCTCTCTCCCACATTCTGCCTCGCACATATAAACGCCTTAAAAGCTAGTCCCTAAACAGGCTAACATTTAGCTAGATACAGCTTTCCCCCTTACATAAGTCATAAAAATAGGCCGCTTAGTGGTGGAGCCACAGACAGAGAGAGCCGGTTGAAATCCCTGTCTACCCTTTATAAGTCACTTAATGTAACTGTACTCACACATTGCGATTGCTGCTATTAATTAAACAGAAATGAAACAAGGCACGGCACACCAATAATTAATTGCTTAATATTACGCCCTCAGAGGCTGCGTCCCAAATCGCACCAGATTCCCTATATCATGCACTTCTTTTGACCAGAACCCTATGGGCCCTGGTCAAAAATAGTGCACTATGTAGGGAATAGAGTAGGACTCACACATAATGACACAGCCAGGCCCATATAAAGCAGCAGTTAAAGCTTAACTACTGTGTGAAAGTGTCTCTCTCTCCACAAATGAAACAACAGACAAACATTTGTGAGGGAGGACATAAGGGTAATTGCACATATCGAGTGGCTTGGCATTCAGGTTGGCGAGCTGAGGGAGCGCCAAGCTGCCCATACAACAATCACTGTCAGGCATTAGACAGGCTGGGCCACGGCTAAATGCACACAGGGCCTTGCCATAGATCGAGAAAGAGGCATGCGTCCCAAATTGCACACTATGCCCTATATAGTGCACTGCTTTTGACAAGGGCTCTGGTCAAAAGTAGTGCACTACATTTTACATTTTAGTCATTTAGCAGACGCTCTTATCCAGAGCGACTTACAGTTAGAGTGAATAATTTTTTTCCCCCCATACTGTGGGAATCGAACCCACAACCCTTGTCTTTTACTCCCTCCATCACTTTGAAGACTTTGAAGCTGTCCATTCCCACAGCAACATGACTTGTTTCTTCTTTGCATGTGATTCTCTCACCTCTCTCCTGCTCAGCCCTATCTCTACTAGTGTTCTATTGAACAACATCAAGTCAAGGGCACGTATTCATTCAATAGTGGCTAGTTCCTATTTTTAATCAGAGATAGAGGCACAGCACTACTGTTTGTGACGTCCGCAGCACACACACACACACAATACAAATGCGCACACACACGCGCATCTATTGGTTCCTATGGTAACTGGCATGTGGCCAGCAAGGCAGGTGTTAACAGAGTGCTAATCATGTGGACCTGACACCATCTACAAACACAAGCCTTCCAATACAAATAGGCTAGAATCACCACCATATTGACAGACATACTGTCTCACATCGGAATGTTTAGGAATACAAACACGTATCACATGCAATTAAAAAACACAGGAGCTACCTGTTATTTTGCCTGTCCTCTCATAAAAGGACCATTAAACCTCTATAACTTATCCAGAACGCTGCAGCCCGTCTGGTGTTCAACCTTCCCAAGTTCTCTCATGTCACCCCGCTCCTCCGCACACTCCACTGGCTTCCAGTTGAAGCTCGCATCTACTACAAAACCATGGTGCTTGCCTACGGAGCTGTGAGGGGAACGGCACCTCCTTACTTTCAGGCTCTGATCAGACCCTACACCCAAACGAGGGCACTACGTTCATCCACCTCTGGCCTGCTAGCCCCCCTACCTTTACGGAAGCACAGTTCCCGCTCAGCCCAGTCAAAGCTATTCGCTGCTCTGGCACCCCAATGGTGGAACAAGCTCCCCCCCAATCCTTCTACCCCCCACCCCCACTTAAAAAGACAAGAAAATGCACCAATTTGTAAGTCACTCTGGATAAGAGTGTCTGCTAAATGACTAAAATGTAAAATGTAATAAAAGGCAGTGGAAAACCCACCCTATTCCCTATGGGTCCTGGTCAAAAGTAGTGCACTATATAGGGAATAGTGCCATTTAAAATGCACTCGCAGTCCTCTCTCCATGCAAGGCCGTTGAGGAGAAGAAAGTGACTTACATAGAGATGCTATATGTAATAATATGTTCTATATGTCGTTCCATTGTGACTTACTTGATAACTGTTCCTTTGGCGCCCCCTGCTGTGGTGAGCATGACCCTGGAGGTGAGGCTGACTCGCAGGTCCAACTCTTCCAGACCCAGCAGCTCAGCACAGTACTCCACCGTCTGGCTCGACTGGTTCTTTATGGTGCAGCCACCTGGTGGAACAGCGCGATCACATTGTGAGTAGTTAGTAATGTTGTTAGTAACATTGTTAGTAACTTTCTAAGGACAATGTGTAGAATGATGTTGTGAGAGGTTAGGAAGAATTTAGCAAAGATACTTCCAGTTCAGCTGTCATTCAATGAGAAAGTCAAAATGTCAACAGTGATTTTATTGAAGACTGAGTAAGCTCTGACCCTGGGTAAAATGTGCATACAGTGAGTGCACATATTGTACATTACAGTACAACATGGGTTTGACATATCATGACATGTACTACAGTTCAATACTGCCCATATCGATCCTGAACATCCATAAGGAAACAGCACGATCAAAGTCTGGTACTCTTGGGACAATATTAAATTTTAAAGCACTAGCTACATACGGAAATCCAGATTCACCCTAGTCTGGTCTCAATAATATTAGGACAAAGCCTACAATCACTCTCACATGATTTATCAGCGAAGACTTAACCTTTTTGCCCATCTATTTCATAATGAAACAGGCTTCATTATTCCTGAACCATAGCACTCCATCACTGCCTAACACTATGCATTTCATAAGTCTCCTACCGTGCCAGGTATCTACAGATTTTACACCAGATAATGTGATATACCCAAAGGTCTTTGGTGTCTATTACTGGACGTTACAGGAAAGCCCCATACTTATAGATTTTTCAGCTAACCTGTTCATGGCGATACATTCTTCATTCTCTTAGAAATGTCAGTTTCCAGTTGCAAGTGGTTCTACAAAAACCAGCAAAAACTCAGAAAGAAAGATATTCAATCCATGTTTTGTAACACGCAAGGAGGTTCCTCGCCATCTTAGCTGCGGCGCATCTAGCATTTCCCAGCGTCTTTGGAACTAGTCGTTTCTATGCAACGTGGCCACGTGCAGAAGTATATGACACAGTGGACCAAAACAAAGATCTACACACACATAAGAGGCAAATCTCACTCCATACAAAACATAGATTTAATACTTTTCAGAATTTATGTTTTTTTGTAGAACCACATGCAACTGGAAACTGACATTTCGAAATATAATTTTTTCACTGAATCAAGAACAAAAGAAAGTATCGCCAAAAACAGGTTAGTTGAAAATTCTATGGCGGTGGTTTGTATGGGGCTTTCCTGTAACGCCCAGTAACTGACACCAAAAATCTTTGGTTATATCACATTATCTGGCATACAATCTGTAGATAGACAAGAGATGGGATAGTGGGAAAGAAAGGAGGGGATAAGATGGCTAGTTCAAGGGCGACACAGGATAATTTTGGGACGACACAGGACAGTTTTGGGACGACACAAAGGAGGGGATAATGGGGACTGTTTAGGGGCGACAGGAAGGAGGTGATAAGAGGGATGGTTTGGTGGCAACACAGGAAGGAGGGGATAAGGGGCACAGTTTTCAGTGCGACACTGGAAGGCGCTTCTCTCAGAAGAGCTGAGGCAGGATATCCTATGTTTCATGTTGGGGACAAGGAGCATCAGGACAGTTCCCATCTCTCATCCTTATGATCATTATCTTCTCTGACTGGACTCTTTGCTTCAGGTCGCTGTAAAAACACACCACGGGAGACTCCCGCTAAGTACAAACTACTCGTTTTAAACGCTGCCATGGTGTGCCGCTCTCACTCTCTTCACTTTCACAGAGGGAAAAAAGAGAGGAGAAATGAAAGGCACTACATTCAAGTTTCACTCTGATGTTCAAAAGGAATGGTTTATTCTCATAAACTGTGACCGTCGTCTGAAACAGCATGTGTGTAATGTGGAGTCAGTGGGTGGAGGAGAGCCCAAGACATTCACATCATAATGCATCAGCCGTGCCAAATGAAAGAATATACTTGCTCTAACAACAACAACAAAAATCTATGAGATTATTCTGTAAGATATTATAACCGTAGAGGACTACAAAGAGCGACATTCACAAAGAGACGTGAAACATTTCATCAGTTAATCCAATGGCTTTGTATCAATAGTAAATGAATGGGAGGAGAATGACTAGTCCCCAGTGTCCTTGTGTCTTGTGGTGGCTCTTTGATAGTGAATAAAATACATTTCACAGACTACAACAAGAGGCCACATGGGTCTTTAGAAGAAAGCTGAAGATTAAAGTAATTGATCACAGAGCAAGTGTCCTGGGGGACAAAAGCAAAACGGCACACCTGCTTCACAGACACAAAAGAGGATTGTTTTTCTGGTTAGACTAGACCAGGGACTAGACCCCATTTTGTAGGCCCCCGGATCCATTATTATTTACATTTTTTGCAAAGGTATCTGCCAGCTCTGACAAAACTTGAACTACCACTTCCTCAGCATCCCTTAGACTTCCTGTCCTGTGCCCTGGTGCTTTACTCACATTGTCACTGCACTGAAAGAGAGACAGCTGTGTCTTTGTTGTTGGTTAATGTACCAAATAGTATGCGTTTTGGAGTGATATACTCTGACATCTCATATGCCAAGCCATCTGTTAAGAAAGCTTGCAAACAAGCATGCAAAAAACTATTGAAACGATGATGAGGAGTGAGTGAGTGAGTGAGTGAGTGAGTGAGTGAGAGCAAGAGCTGGCACAGCTGATGTGCAAACTATAATGAGCACTGAGTGAATGAGAGAGACAGAGCGAGAGAGGGGGAGGTAGAGAGAGACAGAGACCGTTCTCACCTGATGTGGAAACTATAGTGAGCAGTGAATGAGTGAGAGACAAAGTGAGAGACAGAGTGTGAGAGCGAAAAGACAGTCAGACAGACAAAAAGAGACCTCACAGAAAGACCGACAGACACCCTGCTCACCTGATGTGCTGCCTGCCTCCTCAAAGTCGATGTTGCCTAGGTGCAAAACCCCGGCCACCACTCTGAACAGGTCCAGCTTCTCCGTGTCATCCAGGCCGATCTTCTTCATGGCCCCACACATCCTGTTGAAGTCCCCCTGGTCGTCCAGCAGAGGGTCCTTCAGGGGCCCAGCCTTCAGGTGCTGAGGAACCATGGGGAAAGGACGGGTCAGTGGTCGCCCTCAGTCGGGGTCACCCTTTCTCTACAACCTTAACCCTTCAGCAGCCCAGCTTTCAGGTGCCGAGAGACCATGGATGGGTCAGTGACCAGGGTCACACGCTCTTTACAGAAGGGGTACTGTCTCAAAGACTGTAGGCTTGCATTGTAGCTGTGTCAATGTTGTGCCACAAGGTCAATAAAATGAAGAAAGAAAACTCTTATTACCCATAAAGTAATAAAAAGACCATCCGTCTCCCTCACAGGCAAGAGTTTTTCTTTGAAAGTATTTGTTTGGATTTGAGATGAGGCAATGCTATTGGACTTGGGACTTCAAGCTAATTGGGATGATTTTTTAATGGAATTAGCACATTAAACCTGCATGGAAGATAAAGTACATAACATCTCCAGCTATCTGCAGTAGGAAGAGGAGCAAGGATAGTAAGGTAGAGCCCACACCTGGAAAACCAGCAACACAAAGAAGAATGTTACAGTATGATAGTACACTGGCAGAGCAATGACAACATACAGTAGCTTCAAACACCAGACTAGAATGGCAGATAACTGGCTTTTATGATAATTGGGTTTCCTAATATTAAACAGTTTTGTTTTAAGAGGTACATTTGAATGTGTCCGTGGCCAATGAGACACTAATAAGAATCCATCTCGTCATTCAACTTTACGCTCTTGAACTTATTTTCATAAAAATAATATCAACTAACATTCTGTAACTGAAGGTGGTTGCATTAGTTTATGAATTAACTCTATTGCAATGAGAAATACTTTTCGGCATACAACACAGTACAGAGCAGACATTGCCTTGTAAACAACAACCATATAGGAGGGCTGTTGTCTAGGAGCGGTTTATTCTTCTCTATAGGAAAATGGATGACCTAAGGTGATAAGAAAGCCAAGCCATTACAATAATGGAAACCAAGCAGTTTGTTTAAAGCACATTTGAGCACTTTATTCCCAATTATACAGTAGCTGCTTGGGATAGATGCATTTCATGTACTGAGTAAAAGTTTCTTGGCTCCAAACTTCACAGTAACTTTTGGATATCAAATAGAAGGCTTATATTGCCACGAGTGCCAGTTTATTACGTTTATTTGGCAGGGACAGTGCACAACAAAAAATAAGTCTCAGTGCACTGTGAAATTATGCGTCCCACCAGATTTCGCTAATAGCTACTTTCCATCTGTAGTCCCCGACTACACCATTAAAAAACCATTGTACTCTGACATTCTGGTCCAGCTTTACGCAGGACACAAAATTTGTTGTCATTTTGACCTCAAGCCTTACACTACAGAGAAAAATCACATCATGCACTTAAAGAGAGAGAAAGCATGCAAGGACCCCACCACACACAGCACCAATGTGAACCCAGAGACAAAAATAAATAAAATGTTCCAAAATTGACATCATAATAAAATCAAAAAGAAGTAATCCTTGTAACGGCACCAAATCTATAATCACCTGATCGTCCTGTATTATATAGAGAAGAAGCAGTGTAAAGAGAAATACAACCTTGATCAACAACAGTGACAGTGAACATGGTATGAAGTGAGGGGTCCGTCCCATATAGCACCCTATTCCCTAGTTAGTGCACTACTTTTGACCAGGGCCCATAGTGAATAGGGTGCCATTTGGAACACAGACGATGTATGGGCAAATTATATCCACAAGCAATGAGCATAAAGGCCTTATTCAGCATTTGTCACAACATGATTCTCTCCAATAGGCCAAACACAGCATTTATCATGAACAGGTGCTTCCTGTGATCAAAAGTTACGATCCTCCATGATCATATAAGAAGCTACATGCCTCCATGGAGATTGCCTTCTCCTGGTGTGAACCTAGAAAGAGACCAAATGTATCACCTACCTGTACTGTCCCTACCATCTAAAAGCTTCACCTGAATATCATCTGCTTAGGTTAAACATACGCTGAAAAACTCAACCCAACAAGTCCTCATAATTTCTTTGTTTACTGTGAAGTTAACTATAAAATTTGAATTACTTCCATTTCTATGGTTTAACTTACATGGTAGTATAACATGGTAGTATTACCTCTACTAAAACATATGGCATCAGCCGCACAATTACAAAACATGATATTATCGGATTGAAAATGTCCACACTCATTTTCTCCCACTGATGTCCCTGACTACATAGAATGGATGAATCATCAATGTCCCTCAAGGGGAGAGTAAGAGAAGCATACTGTTGTAAAGGGCATTTCAAAATAACTATAATAATTAATTACACTAGTGAGTCCTGAAGGCACACAGTTGCAGTAATGGAGAACTTATGCATAATTACCCAAAGGGAGAAGGCAAAGAAAGGAAGTCATTTCGGCTGAGCATAAAGATCTCTCATTGATGCTGTATTTACATCTATTCATACAGTCTTCATCTCACTGGCTCCTTTCTTAATTAAATGGTTTGCTTCTTATTTGCATCACATCTCAGAGAACAAAGTTTCCCGAGGTAATATAATGGGGCTTATCTGACCAGAATAAAAATAAAACAATTTGTAGGCAACTTTGTGGGAGTTCTATAACTTGTAAAAAACGTGTCTTCTTCGGTAAAAAGAAAAGTCACTACTGGAAGGCACTGTATCAGTGCATCTGCAGATCAAGAACAATTATCCTTATTTGACTGAGCAGGCCGTTTAGTAAAGGTAAAAGACATTGTGACAGATACAGGGAGCAAGATGGGGATGGAAGAGTACATTCTGTTATTTTCTCTCTGCGCAGACAGAGTTGTGCCCAAGTGCATTTCCAGTTAGTTCTGGAGATGAGAAACCATCTGTCACTAGATACCCAAAAACTACGGATCAGAGGGAGGATTTCCTTCTGTGGTTGTCCAGATATCTGGGAATACCCGGAGTAGCTAAAGACAATAGAACCAATCAATATGGAATGTACATGAAGAAAGAAAAGAAAAGAAAGAAAGGCGAGAGAGAAAGGAGAGAGAGAAAGAAAGAAAGATTAAGATCTGCACAGTACCTCTGGGCTCTTGCGGTTCTGAAGGATCTGTTTGTCTGTGTCCTTATTTGCAAAGAAGCGAGTGCATCCTCTGTTCAAATACTGCAACACAGACAAATACAACACAACATGGATCAATATACTGCTGTATGATATACACTACCAGTCAAAAGTGTGGACACACCTACTCATTCAAAGGTTTTTCTTTATTTGTACTATATTTTACATTGTTGAATAATAGTGAAGACATAAAAACTATGAAATAACACATATGGAATCATGTAGTAACCAAAAAAGTGTTAAACAAATCAAATATGTTATATTTGAGATTCTTCAAATAGCCACCCTTTGCCTTGATGACAGCTTTGCGCACACTTGGCATTCTCTCAACCAGCTTCATGAGGTAGTCACCTGGAATGCATTTCAATTAACAGGTGTGCCTTCTTTAAAGTTCATTTGTGGAATTTATTTCCTTCTTAATGTGTTTGAATCAATCAGTTGTGTTGTGACAAGGTGGGGGGGTTTCATCATAGTGCTTGATGGTTTTTGCAACTGCACTTGAAAAACTTTCAAAGTTCTTGAAATTTTCAGCATTGACTGAAAGTAATGATTGACTGCCGTTTCTCTATTTGGTAAAATACCAAGTCCATATTATGGCAAGAACAGCTCAAATAAGCAAAGAGAAACGGCAGTCCATCATTACTTTCAGTCAATGCTGAAAATGTCAAGAACTTTGAAAGTTTTTCAAGTGCAGTTGCAAAAACCATCAAGCACTATGATGAAACTGGCTCTCATGAGGACCGCCACAGGAATGGAAGACCCAGAGTTACCTCTGCTGCAGAGGATAAGTTCATTAGAGTTACCAGCCTCAGAAATTGCAGCCCAAATAAATGTTTCAGAGTTCAAGTAACAGACACATCTCAACATCAACATCAACTGTTCAGAGGGGACTGTGTGAATCAGGCCTTCACGGCCTTCTTGCTGCAAAGAAACCATTACTAAAGGACACCAATAATAAGAAGAGACTTGCTTGGGCCAAGAAACATGAAAAATGGACATTACACTTGTGGAAATCTGTCCTTTGATGAGTCCAAATTTGAGATTTTGGGTTCAAACCGCCGTGTCTTTGTGAGATGCGGTGTGGATGAACGGATGATCTCCGCATGTGTAGTTCCCACCGTAAAGCATGGAGGAGGAGGTGTTATGGTGTGGGGGTGCTTTGCTGGTGACACTGTCAGTGATTTATTTAGAATTTAAGGCACACTTAACCAGCATGGCTACCACAGCATTCTGCAGTGATACGCCATCCCATCTGGTTTGGGCTTTTTGGGACTATCATTTGTTTTTCAACAGGACAATGACCCAACACACCTCCAGGCTGTGTAAAGGCTATTTTACCAAGAAGGAGAGTGATTGAGTGCTACATCAGATGACCTGGCCTCCACAATCCCCCGACCTCAACCCAATTGAGATGGTTTGGAATGAGTCGCACGGCAGAGTGAAGGAAAAGCAGCCAACAAGTGCTCAGAATTTGTGGGAACTCCTTCAAGACTGTTGGAAAAGCATTCCAGGTGAAGCTGGTTGAGAGAATGCCAAGTGTACAAAGCTGTCATCAAGGCAAAGGGTGGCTACTTTGAAGAAACTCAAATATAAAATACATTTTGATTTGTTAAACACTTTTTTGGTTACTACATGATTCCATATGTGGTCCTCTGTAGCTCAGCTGGTAGAGCACGGCGCTTGTAACGCCAAGGTAGTGGGTTCGATCCCCGGGACCACCCATACACAAAAATGTATGCACGCATGACTGTAAGTCGCTTTGGATAAAAGCGTCTGCTAAATGGCATATTATTTATTATTATTATATGTGTTACAGTGAGGGAAAAAAGTATTTGATCCCCTGCTGATTTTGTACATTTGCCCACTGATAAAGACATGATCAGTCTATAATTTTAATGGTAGGTTTATTTGAACAGTGAGAGACAGAATATCAACAAAAATATCCAGAAGAACGCATGTCAAAAATGTTATAAATTGATTTGCATTTTAATGAGGGAAATAAGTATTTAACCCCTCTGCAAAACATGACTTACTACTTGGTGGCAAAACCCTTGTTGGCAATCACAGAGGTCAGATGTTTCTTGTAGTTGGCCACCAGGTTTGCACACATCTCAGGAAGGATTTTGTCCCACTCCTCTTTGCAGATCTTCTCCAAGTCATTAAGGTTTCGAGCCTGACGTTTGGCAACTCGAACCTTCAGCTCCCTCCACAGATTTTCTATGGGATTAAGGTCTGGAGACTGGCTAGGCCACTCCAGGACCTTAATGTACTTCTTCTTGAGCCACTCCTTTGTTGCCTTGGCCGTGTGTTTTGGGTCATTGTCATGCTGGAATACCCATCCACGACCCATTTTCAATGCCCTGGCTGAGGGAAGGAGGTTCTCACCCAAGATTTGATGGTACATGGCCCCGTCCATCGTCCCTTTGATGCGGTGAAGTTGTCCTGTCCCCTTAGCAGAAAAACACCCACAAAGCATAATGTTTCCACCTCCATGCTTGTTGGTGGGGATGGTGTTCTTGGGGTCATAGGCAGCATTCCTCCTCCTCCAAACACGCCGAGTTGAGTTGATGCCAAAGAGCTCGATTTTGGTCTCATCTGACCACAACACTTTCACCCAGTTCTCCTCTGAATCATTCAGATGTTCATTGGCAAACTTCAGACGGGCCTGTATATGTGCTTTCTTGAACAGGGGGACCTTGCGGGCGCTGCAGGATTTCAGTCCTTCACGGCATAGTGTGTTTTCTTGGTGACTATGGTCCCAGCTGCCTTGAGATCATTGACAAGATCCTCCCGTGTAGTTCTGGGCTGATTCCTCACCGTTCTCATGATCATTGCAACTCCACGAGGTGAAATCTTGCATGGAGCCCCAGGCCGAAGGAGATTGACAGTTCTTTTGTGTTTCTTCCATTTGCGAATAATCGCACCAACTGTTGTCACCTTCTCACCAAGCTGCTTGGCGATGGTCTTGTAGCCCATTCCAGCCTTGTGTAGGTCTACAATCTTGTCCCTGACATCCTTGGAGAGCTCTTTGGTCTTGGCCATGGTGGAGAGTTTGTGGACAGGTGTCTTTTATACAGGTAACAAACAGATTAGGAGCACTCCCTTTAAGAGTGTGCTCCTAATCTCAGCTCATTACCTGTATAAAAGACACCTGGGAGCCAGAAATCTTTCTGATTGAGAGGGGGTCAAATACTTATTTCCCTCAATAAAATGCAAATCAATTTATAACATTTTTGGCATGTGTTTTTCTGGATTTTTTTCTCTCACTGTTCAAATAAAACTACCATTAAAATTATAGACTGATAATTTCTTTGTCAGTGGGCAAACGTACAAAATCAGCAGGGGATTAAATACTTTTTTCCCCCTCACTGTATATCATAGTTTTGACGTCTTCACTATTATTCTACAATGTAGAAAATAGTAACAAATAAAGAAAAACCCTTGAATGAGTAGGTGTGTCCAAACTTTTGACTGGTACTGTATGTCAAAAGACACACAAGAATGGCTTTCCAAGAGGTGTTGAGAGTTCCTGAGTGGTCCAGCCTCAGTCCTGACTTAAAAAAGGTTTGAATATTGATTGACCTTGAGCAATTTTGACAAAAACAATGGATACATTTTGCCCTAAGAGTTATACAAAGTTGGTCAAATTTTATTCAAAATGATTCATAGCTGTAATGCCTACGAAAGGTGCTTCCACCAAGCATTAACTCTGGTGTGTGAAGCATTACGCAATAAAGACATTTGTTTTTAAATTTTAATTAATTTGGAAATGTTTCTATAATTTTTGTTTAACTTTGAAAATGTGGAGTAGGTTTTGTAGATCCGTAGGAAAAAAATGCCAATGTACTCCCTTTTGTGGGTTAATTTGAAGGCAACAAAATGTGCAAGGGGTGTGTAGACTCACTAGCGAATGTACTTCCACATCACCGTCTATCTATTTCCATAGAAGTCTATGTGTGGCCTGCACAGGCGTTCCATATGATGGATTACACATCGTTGTGAGCGGATTTGTTGTTTACTTGGGTCTTGATCATTCACCATTGTTCACGGTAAAGAATGTATTTGGCACAAACTATGTTTATTCCTCTCTGTAATTGCCTTTGTGCAACTTTTAATGAATTCTCAGTCGCTTGCTTCCTTCCTGCCTGTCGCTAGAGATCCGGCCTGATGATGAGCGCAACGACAACGTCCCAGGTGGGTAGGAGAGAATAACAAAACAGAAACAGAACCCAGTTGCTTATCTTGTTTGTAGGAGACGAGTCATTTTCAGCTGGCCAGATGGAACGGAACAAAGACTTTAATTACAGAGATAGGCTTTGAGGAGGATTGTGTCTCTCTCCCTCTCTCTCTCTCTCTCGCTCTGCCCAGCCCTGTGCTCTACACTCCAGACAGGGCATATTCAGTAACACAGCACAAGGCTACAGAATATAACAGACACTTCTTATAAAGCTCCACACAGCCCTGCTGCAAACCCCACTGGGTCTCCACTGTGCACAAAAGTAATTGTTGTTATTAAGAAATACAATTTCATTTTAGTTTCCAGATCAGCAGAAAAATGGTAGGACAGATGAGACTATTTGAGGAAGCAAGGGACTACGGTCGAGCAGAAGTACCTGGCTTACTGCCCAGAAGAAATGCTTCGCAGAGGATAGAAATCATAGAAATACTGGGAAACTATGGCCATTGCAGTATGGCAAATGACACAAATGAGAGGAGGCTGTAGAACACAAAATTCTGACATGAAAGTAATGTCTCACTGAAGAGAGGGGAGATGTAGGCTACCTTCTGAGCCACGCTGAAATGATGTGTCTGCAGCAAGTGATGTTGAAGGTACTTAAATCCCATATTTTCCCTGCAACTTCCTTCCTGTCTAGCTGCTCACTCGGTTTCAATTCAATTTGATGCCAATCTGTTATGAATGCGAAACAGATGGCACATGAGTTGTCTGGGCTCTGTTAATTCTATATTATAATCTGCACCGCTTGCCGAACGTGACTGAGCCCTCTAAAATGTGCTGCTGATAGCCAGAATCTTCAACGGTCAGTCGTAATGTCCTAGTTGAATTGGAGATGAGCAGAAATGTCACTGCAGATTATCTCTGCATCACTCAGTTTGACTATCTCCATTATAGTGGACAATGTTCCTGTCAAGAGCTGGAGTCAAAGCGCTTTATCTTCCTGAAGCTTAGTGCAGTGGTTTTCAACCCCTGGGGGTCCAAAGGGGGTACTACAGGTAGGTCACAAATGTTTTGTATTAATGCTATTATAAGCAATTTTATAATACTTTTCACAATGACAATTGTTTATTATAATAATAATAATCATAATCGTAATCATAATAATAAGCCTTTCATCTATTACATTCACTGATAAAAATGGACTAAATTTGACAGCCAAGATATTTATTTTATTTTTTTGGCTGTTGATGGCAATTTGGTAGTCCTCAGAACGGAAAAGGTTGGGAACCACTGGCCTAAAGAGCCCAGGCAGGAAACTTTAAAAGAGGGGATCAATATTGGACAAAGCAGGAGGGGAGTTTGTACAACTTGTACAAACATGCCAGTTTAACTACAACAGAATTGGGTGTCTGAAAGCATCTCATCCCCCTGATGGGAACCAGACAGGGATCTTTAAACCAATGGTGGACAGGAATGGCAGGCAGGGAGTTAGTACAACTTCCCTAAACACCTGCCAGCTAACAACATCAGAATTGGGTGTAGGTAACCCTGAGACGGAGGGGAACCAGACAGGGAACTTTAATAAAGGATTAACGATAATGGACAAGGCAGGAAGAGAGTTTGTACAACTTCTCTAAAAACCTGACAGCTGACTATAACAGAATTGGCTTTCCTTAAAGCACAATGAGATGGATTGTTATATTTGTGAAGTTGACGACAAGAAAATAAGCCCTTCTTAAAGGATGGCGGAGAGTGCCATCTAGTGGTTTCAGAGGTACGGAGCAACATTAACAATTCAAGCAAACGTGTTTCATGACTTGACATTTTCATAGCATCTTTTATGTTAAGCTTAAAACACCAAAACGAGTGAGTCTCCTTAATATTTAATGAGGAGCTTTGGTACCCCCTGTTGAGCTGACTGCTTGGGGTGGAGGTGCTGAGTCCTCACTCCTCACACTGATACGAGTGTCAGGGAGTGTTTTAGGGGATCGGCCTGAGCAAGGAGCTGCGCAGATTCACTCATCTCAATCACACGATGACTAGTTATTTGAGATGCAAGGTGATTTGTAGATAAGTGATTCTGCGGAGCACCTTGCTCAGGTTTATCCTCTTGAACGCACAGAGATGCATACATTTAAAGTACCATACATGGGGTCCAAGGCCAGATAGTCCGACCATGCAGTTGGATGATGAGCTACACAACCTGGGACTCAACACCACATCAGCTTGGGACCTGGCCCAGAATAGGACGGTGCAGATATCCAAATGTTCAGAAGCTACGGTACAAGGAGCTAGCGAAGATGAATGAGTGACAGGCCGGTCTGTAGGCCCCACTCACCCTGAAGGCGTCTGGGGATTCCAGATGGAACTTGGTCCTGATGTCCTCTGAGGCTCCGGCACACAGCCGGTAGAAGATGTGGTAGTTCCTCTCCTCCTGGCTCTGCTGGCAGATCCTGGACTTCTCCAGCAGGTAGTGGGACACAAAGCCACCTACCACAGTATTCTGACCAGACAACACAGTTTCAATTAGCATCAGACGTAGCCAAAGCAAAAGCTGAAAGTATTCAAAGACATTTCAAATAGTATTTGAACACTTATCATGGTGTTGTTGTCTGATGATTTTAATGATCGTGAAATATTGTACAGTGGTATGACAGTGCTGCTGCTGTACCTTTTCGTTGAAGTGGATCTCTACAAACTTCCCAAAGCGACTACTGTTATTATTCCTGACAGTTTTAGCATTCCCAAAAGCCTCCAGCAGGGGATTGGCTGTGGGATTGATGAAGAAGAATAGCAATTAAAACACAAATCCATACAGTATGGTAATTAGGTCATGCTGCTGGGAAGTGAGATTCATATTTACCTTCAACTATTCTCTCATCAATATCTTGACCTGTTCCATAGGACGTTGTTAAGTATCTATAGGGCAGAAATAAATTATCAGAGTTAATGTGAATACTCTGACTAAACTTCTTTACATGAACCAATAGAAACAGCCTGCCAGATCAGACTGGGCTGCGTCCCAAATGGCACCCTACTCCCTATATAGTGCACTACTTTTGACTAGTTCTGGTTTAAAAAAATTGTGCACTATATAAGGAATATGGTGCCATTTGGGACACATCCTGTGTGATGACGATGCACAGAGAATGTCATGACTTTACCGGAGGACAAACTTGGTGTTTTCGGTCTTTCCAGCACCAGATTCCCCAGACACGATGATGGACTGGCTCATCTTCAGCACCCTCATGTCCCTATAGGCCTTGTCAGCTGACAAAGACATAACGCCATTAGACAGTGTTCACAGTTTGTTTACACTCTCCTTTACCTCAGTGACACAAAAATGTATCTCAATGGGATCATAAATTAAGTATATGGACGCAATAGCCATGCAGACGGTACAATGAATACTCCTGAATTGTTTACACACTTTATTTACATCAGTAACACACAACATATCCGAATGGGATCCTCAAGATGATGGTTGCATTAGCAAAGTTAAACTATACAATGAATGCTCACTGGAAATAGATAGCGAAATCACATTGATAAAATATGCCAAGACAGAGCATACATAGAGTGCCTTGCAAAAGTATTCATCCCCCTTGGCGTTTTTCCTATTTTGTTGCATTACAACCTGTAATTTAAATGGATTTTTTGTTGGATTTCATGTAATGGACATACACAAAATAGTCCAAATTGGTGAAGTGAAATGAAAAAAAGAACTTGTTTCAAAAAATTATAGAAAATAAATAACGGAAAAGTGGTGCGTGCATATGTATTCACCCCCTTTGCTATGAAGCCCCTAAATAAGATCTGGTGCAACCAATTACCTTCAGAAGTCACATAATTAGTTAAATAAAGTCCACCTGTGTGCAATCTAAGTGTCACATGATCTCAGTGTATATATATATATACACACAGTGGGGGAAAAAAGTATTTAGTCAGCCACCAATTGTGCAAGTTCTCCCACTTAAAAAGATGAGAGAGGCCTGTAATTTTCATCATAGGTACACGTCAACTATGACAGACAAAATGAGATTTTTTTTCTCCAGAAAATCACATTGTAGGATTTTTTATTAATTTATTTGCAAATTATGGTGGAAAATAAGTATTTGGTCAATAACAAAAGTTTCTCAATACTTTGTTATATACCCTTTGTTGGCAATGACACAGGTCAAACGTTTTCTGTAAGTCTTCACAAGGTTTTCACACACTGTTGCTGGTATTTTGGCCCATTCCTCCATGCAGATCTCCTCTAGAGCAGTGATGTTTTGGGGCTGTCGCTGGGCAACACGGACTTTCAACTCCCTCCAAAGATTTTCTAAGGGGTTGAGATCTGGAGACTGGCTAGGCCACTCCAGGACCTTGAAATGCTTCTTACGAAGCCACTCCTTCGTTGCCCGGGCGGTGTGTTTGGGATCATTGTCATGGTGAAAGACCCAGCCAAATTTAATCTTCAATGCCCTTGCTGATGGAAGGAGGTTTTCACTCAAAATCTCACGATACATGGCCCCATTCATTCTTTCCTTTACACGGATCAGTCGTCCTGGTCCCTTTGCAGAAAAACAGCCCCAAAGCATGATGTTTCCACCCCCATGCTTCACAGTAGGTATGGTGTTCTTTGGATGCAACTCAGCATTCTTTGTCCTCCAAACACGACGAGTTGAGTTTTTACCAAAAAGTTATATTTTGGTTTCATCTGACCATATGACATTCTCCCAATCCTCTTCTGGATCATCCAAATGCACTCTAGCAAACTTCAGACGGGCCTGGACATGTACTGGCTTAAGCAGGGGGACACGTCTGGCACTGCAGGATTTGAGTCCCTGGCGGCGTAGTGTGTTACTTATGGTAGGCTTTGTTACTTTGGTCCCAGCTCTCTGCAGGTCATTCACTAGGTCCCCCCGTGTGGTTCTGGGATTTTTGCTCACCGTTCTTGTGATCATTTTGACCCCACGGGGTGAGATCTTGCGTGGAGCCCCATATCGAGGGAGATTATCAGTGGTCTTGTATGTCTTCCATTTCCTAATAATTGCTCCCACAGTTGATTTCTTCAAACCAAGCTGCTTACCTATTGCAGATTCATCTTCCCAGCCTGGTGCAGGTCTACAATTTTGTTTCTGGTGTCCTTTGACAGCTCTTTGGTCTTGGCCATAGTGGAGTTTGGAGTGTGACTGTTTGAGGTTGTGGACAGGTGTCTTTTATACTGATAACAAGTTCAAACAGGTGCCATTAATACAGGTAACGAGTGGAGGACAGCGGAGCCTCTTAAAGAAGAAGTTACAGGTCTGTGAGAGCCAGAAATCTTGCTTGTTTGTAGGTGACCAAATACTTATTTTCCACCATAATTTGCAAATAAATTCATAAAAAATCCTACAATGTGATTTTCTGGATTTTTTTTTCTTATTTTGTCTGTCATAGTTGACGTGTACCTATGATGTAAATTACAGGCCTCTCTCATCTTTTTAAGTGTGAGAACTTGCACAATTGGTGGCTGACTAAATACTTTTTTCTCCCCCACTGTATAGATATACAACTAAGCAAGGGGCACCACCAAGCAAACGGCACCATGAAGACCAAGGAGCTCTCCAAACAGGTCAGGGACAAAGTTGTGGAGAAGTACAGATCAGGGTTGGGTTATAAAAAATATCAGAAACTTTGAACATTCCACGGAGAACTATTAAATCAATTTTTTTTTTTTAAATGGAAAGAATATGGCACCACAACAAACCTGCCAAGAGAGGGCCGCCCACCAAAACTCACAGACCAGGAAAGGAGGGCATTAATCAGAGGCAACAAAGAGACCAAAGATAACCCTGAAGGAGCTGCAAAGCTCCACAGCGGAGATTGGAGTATCTGTCCATAGGACCACTTCAAGCCGTACACTCCACAGAGCTGGGCTTTACGGAAGAGTGGCCAGAAAAAATCCATTGCTTTAAAAAAAAATAAGCAAACACGTTTGGTGTTCGCCAAAAGGCATGTGGGAGACTCCACAAACATATGGAAGAAGGTACTCTGGTCAGCTTTTTGGCCATCAAGGAAAACGCTATGTCTGGCGCAAACCCAACACCTCTCATCACCCCGAGAACACCATCCCCACAGTGAAGCATGGTGGTGGCAGCATCATGCTGTGGGGATGTTTTTCATCGGAAGGGACTAGGAAACTGGTCAGAATTGAAGGAATGATGGATGACGCTAAATATAGGGAAATTCTTGAGGGAAACCTGTTTCAGTCGTCCAGAGATTTGAGACTGGGACGGAGGTTCACCTTCCAGCAGGACAATGACCCTAAACATACTGCTAAAGCAACACTCGAGTGGTTTAAAATGTCAAATGTAATGTAAAATGTTTAAGGGGAAACATTTAAATGTCTTGGAATGGCCTAGTCAAAGGCCAGACCTCAATCCAATTGAGAATCTATGGTATGACTTAAAGATTGCTGTACACCAGCGGAACCCATCCAACTTGAAGGAGCTGGAGCAGTTTTGCCTTGAAGAATGGGCAAAAATCCCAGTGGCTAGATGTGCCAAGCTTATTTAGACATACCCCAAGAGGCTTGCAGCTGTAATTGCTGCAAAAGGTGGCTCTACAAAGTATTGACTTTGGGGGGGGGGGGGGTGAATAGTTATGCACGCTCAAATTCTGTTTTTTTGTTTCACAATAACAAATATTTTGCATCTTCAAAGTGGTAGGCATGTTGTGTAAATCAAATGATACAAACCCCCCCAAAAATCCATTTTAATTCCAGGTTGTAAGGCAACAAAATAGGAAAAATACCAAGAGGGGTGAATACTTTCGCAAGCCACTGTAAAAATTACTATAGACTGCCCTCCAGTGGACAGATGTGAAAGTGTAATACATTGTCAGCCCAACAGCGGCACAGAGAGATAAATATTTGTGTCTGTTGCATCCCAAATGGCACCCTATTCCTTACATTGCACACTGCTTTTGACTAGAGCCCAATGGGCCCTAGTCAAAGTAGTGCACTATATAGGGAATAGGGTTCCATTTGGAACGCAGGCTGTGTGTTCCTTCCTCCCCAGTACTCACCGATAGCGTAGACATGGGGCGGCAGGGTGCCCAGGGACCTCCCATGGTACTGTTTAATGGTCTCTGGAGCGTAGAGCTTTGGGAGGTCAACATACGGGTTCACTGCTATCAGGATATTGGCTACAAACGTCTGGGAGATAAACAAAGAGAAACCTAAAGTCAGAAATAGTCAAGTACACGAGGCTGTTTTTAGCAAGACACCGTACTAGTGCTGAGCGATTAGTGCTTTTTGAGTTGGTTCGGTTTCAATAATTTATTAAAACAATAAATGCACTATGCATTATGTGGGTTGAATGATGTAACACAGAATAAATCAATTAATAAGTCCCATGATGGTAGTGACTGCCCATTACTGCTTTTCCCTTATTAACCATAATTTATTCACATTACTTTAATAAAATATAGTTGTTGTGTATATTACATTTGTTTTGTTTTATTTGATGATTTTATTATTTCATTCCAAGTCAGCATCTCATCTCTATAGAGCTGCTGCCTACGCCATCTGACAAAAATCACAATTTTAGTAGTTCTTAAAAGTAAATAAAGCATACTTTCATGTCTGCTGAATACCAACTATCAAATCACTTAGATCATGTATTTTCAGGTAGATACACCGCGACGCAACCACTTTCTAAATCCCTCTCGACCGCACCTTCTTCTGTCTCTTTTCTCACTCTCCATGTCTGCCCCACACAGACCAGACACGTAGGCATGCAATGGATTATGGTCATTATAGTTAATTAATATGATTTCTGCCATGTTGGAAACTACAACTCCCGACTACGTCGCACAGTTCGGGCTTGATCTGATTTCTCTCTAGAGAAACTGTGCATTGAGCTCACAGAAAAAAAGGAACTAAATGGAATTCAAATAATTTAACCGATGTCGGTAAATTAGTTGTTTAAAAAGCCAAAAATAACCAACACTTCGGTTAATAACTCAGCACTACATTGTACCTTAAAACACACATCAAATGCTTTTGGGGCAAACACTTCTGATATAACACCCAGCTTTTTCTCAAGTACCAAACAAAACACTTGAGTCTCATCACTGCTAAAAGGAATTGTCTAACTGCATATCTGCCTAACATTTCCATAGAACACAGCAGGCAGTTTCTCACTGCAGCCACTAGATGCCACCTGTTGGAAGACAAGTGTCCCATGGTTCTCCTCTCCCCACCAGCTGGCATTCACGTCCCTCTGCCTGCCTGGCTGTCACCTCAGACGACCTAATTAAGTTCAGTGGGGAACAGGATAGTGCTCCCTGGCTCTGCTCTGCTCCCTGGCTGATTACAAAGGGGTAGACACAGGGGCCAGCAGGGAGACCGTGATGACAAGAGCTAGCTGTGCCTTTGTGTATGTGTGTGTGTGTGTATATGTGTTGTGTCCCCTCCCCTCCCTGATGGACAGTGTGAGGGCCTTGTCATTGTCACTATGGGCTGCCTGTCAGGTGTCTGCTGGGAGGGAGGACAGTTACAGTGACACACGCTGTAACTGTGTGTGTGTGTGTGTGTCAATGTAACTGGCCCTCTCCCAGCAGCCACCTGACAGGCAACCCAGAGTGACAGTGACAAGGCCGTCACGCCGTCCATCAGGGAGGGGACACACCACAACACACACATGCAGTAAAGTACAGTAGGTGCAGAGAGACAGAAGTGGCTGAGGTGACAGGGCTTTCACATGATAATGAGTGAGTGTTCTATCGGCCTTGCCCTTGCTGGTTCAACCTGTGGCCTGTTCATCATGGTGCACAGCTGTTGGAACAAGATTGATGAGGCAGACAGCAGGATATAGATACAGGTTGTCTGTTATAAAGTACTTACATAAATTTTGTCTTTACTATACCGCACGCGGACGTTGTTTAATAGAGTGGCTTCATTCAAGTACATCAAAGAACCTGAAAAACAACAGTAATTACAAGCTGTCAAAGAAGAGGATGGATTGAAATGGAAAACACATAAGTACATAATGTCACAAAATGGCATTCCTAAATCCTCTGTGGAATTCTTTTTTGGGGTAACAGTTTCAGGGTTGTAATAGAGTTCATTTAAGCAATAAGGCATGAGGGTGTGTTACCACGTGGCCAATATACCACGGCTAAGGGCTGTTATGCACGACGCAACACGGAGTGCCTGGATACAGCCCTTAGCCGTGGTATATTGGCCATATACCACAAACCCCCGAGGTGCCTTATTGCTATTAAAAACGGGTTACCAACGTAATTAGAGCAGTAAAAATACATGTTTTGTCATACCCGTGGTATACGGTCTGATATACCACGGCTGTCAGCCAATCAGAATTCAGGGCTCGAACCACCCAGTTTATAATACTTCGTATAGTGCTGCAAAACCTCTTAGGTGTTCATTAGGGTAACTTTATGAGATGGTCAGAAACATAAAAGCAATAGAAGTGTTTGTGCTATAAACTCACAGTTGTCTTCCACATGTTTGTTGACATCATCCTCAGCTGGGAACACTTGGTTGATCTGGGCCGTAAAGCTCTGTCAAAACAAGATGGACGTGAAACAGGATTAAATCATCTGTACAACTTTAGTATTTCACTATGCTGCTAACACTATGCTGTTCTCTTTCTAATGTATTAAAGTTGAAGAGTTGGTCACTAACTACATAAATAAAAGTATGGGGCCTAAAATACCAAACAATGCACAAAGGAGCGAGATGCATGAGTAAATCAACCCATTAAGTCTATTTGGATTCCAATCAATGTGCCTGCTTTTAACAATATAAGTCAGTCATCTTTTCAAGTCTGTCAACGTGTTCTTTTTGCAATCCCAAGTTCCCAATGGGTCACTCAAAATACTGACTGTTCAAGAAGGCCATTGCTTCAAAGGGCCCTGGTGTACGCAGCAGTGAGTGACACATCAAGGGACAATGAATTATTTGGAGAGAGGCAGAAACAGGATCTGGGGGCTGGGAGTTAACTAGTGAGGTGCTGTGGAGGCTGGCTGCAAGCTGCAGCCCCTCCCCTCTTCAGGCCCACAGTTGTCGGTCAGCACCTCCACTGCAGAGCACAGCCACCATGCATTATTCACTAGCATTATCAGCACACATGCATGGCCCAGGACAAACAATACATCTAGCTACATGTGCCCATAGGCAGGGCTTGTGTTGTGAGGCTGGAGCTAGTTTGGTGTTACTGGGGTGTGTGTGTGTGTGTGTGTGTGTGTGTATATGTGTGTGTGTGTGTGTGTGTGTGTGTGTGTGTATATATATATATATATGTGTGTGTGTGTGTGCATGCGCATGTTACTTATAGCATGTGTTTAAGGTAAACATCTGGTGAGTACTACGGGTTATTTAGGAATCATAAAAACACATTGCGATTGAAAGTTAGCGTGACTCAGCATATGAGAGAGCACTAGCAGGTTAACCAAGTTGATGAGTTTGTTTATTAATCTTTATTCAATCTACCAATAGGTGCCCTTCTTTGCGAGGCATTGGAAAACCTCCCTGGTCTTTGTGGTTGAATCTGTTTTTGAAATTCACTGCTCGACTGAGGGACCTTACAGATAATTGTATGTGTGGGGTACAGAGATGAGATAGTGATTCAAAAGTCCTGTTAAACACCATTATTGCACAGAGTGAGTCCATGCAACTTATTATGTGACATGTTAAGCAAATGTTTACTCCTGAACTTATTTAGGCTTGCCATAACAAAGGGGTTCCCTCCTTATTGACTCGAAAAACATAATTCCACTTTGACATTATGGGGTATTGTGTGTAGGGCAGTGACAAAACATCTCAATTTAATCAATTTTAAATTCAGGCTGTAACACAACAAAATGTGGAAAAAGTCAAGGGGTGTGAATACTTTCTGAAGACATACAGTGCATTCATGTTCATGGAAATATGAACAAACATACAGTGAAATCCCTTTTGAACTACTAGGCTAACCAAAGCTAGTTTAAGATGGCTGGCTGCACCTTTCTCCTTCTGCATGGATACATTCTTCTTACCACATTCATAGACGCCAACTGCTTTAGCACCTATTGACGATAGTACCTTCTGACTGGGGCAGTTTTGGTAAGAGCCCCGACGCTTGCTGTAAACATTAACACCCACCACTTGCGGTACTGTTTTGGAAACATAAGGAAGGTACGTTTCATATCAGCGAGAAATAATAAACAAAAAAACACACCTTTAAATTACTACACACCTTTATAGGGTTAGTGTTCCCACAGGGCCATATCACCATGTTACAGCGCTTGTTTACAGGAAACAGACGGAAGACAGAGGCGACCACCTACGCTAATTAGCCATCTTGTGTGCTCCAAACACCTGTGTGTAAGCGTAACTCGGGAAGTGTAGTTTCGTCAGATGGAGGCACACACAGCCTTATGGATCTGTGCATAACTGCTACAGTAATTGTATTCTTCAGATAAGGGCCATATGTTTTGAAAGCCGTATCGCAAGCGATGATTATTGACGTTTCTAAACGTTAAAACTCAGCGTCGGGATTGTAGTTTACTTGAGCCAGTTGTGGGCGAAGTTAACCGGTGAAAACTGGAGGGTGAAGGCAGAATGCCAGTTTGAGAGCTACATTCTCCTGGCCTGCCCCTATAACACAGCACCAGCTAAAAGCCTTCTGCAACTTGACCTTGTCCACTCCACACGTGGCAAAGACATTTCACCAGGGAAAAATATAATCGTTTATCAAATTTTTCAGAAGTTAGTTTGGGGAACATACGTGGGGTGACCTTAGACTAGTAAGTGGGTCCGGCGGGCTGTGATGTGTAGCTAGCTAGGCCAGGCCAGACACAGCATGTGCATCCCAAATGGCAACCTCTTCCCTACATAGTGCACTTCTTTTGACCAGAGCACTATATAGGGAATAAGAGTGCCATTTGGGACACACCCATCCAGAGCCAGCTCCCTCCTGTGGGCCATGGGGACCTGTTGGCATCTCTTTTCTGGGCCAGCAATTTAGGCTTTGTATCAATTGGCACCCTATTCCGTATTTAGTGCACTACTTTTGAAAGCATTGCAATATACAGGGAATAGGGTGCTATTTGGGATGTGTGCTTAGTCTCAAATACACTGCAAGAAGGTTTTAAAACTTCCTAGAGTGGAGATGCCAAGGTGACGTACAGTCGGTTCATTCTTTCCTGCACTGGCATGTTCCACATTCTGGGCCGAAACTGGCAGGATTCCATAGCACTGAGCCACGTGAGGTGACTGAAGGCAAGAGGAGAGGGG